>NC_139026.1:128286955-128730424 GCF_964662115.1 Mustela nivalis | reverse complement strand
ATCCTAAAACTTTACTGAATTTATCAGTTCTAACAGTTTTTCAATAGAATCTTTAAAATTTTTTATATGCAAGATGATGTCAGAGACAACTTTAGTTCCTTCTTTATGAATTGAATGTCTTTTATTTCTTTTTCTTGCCTAATTTCTCTTAGGACATCTAGTACCACGTTGAATAGAATTCACAAAAGTAGGCACCTTTGTCTTGTTCCTGATCTTAGAGGAAAAGTTTTCGATTTTTCACCATTGAGTATAAAATTAGCTATGGGCTTATTGTATATGACCTTTATTATGTTGAGGTATGTTTCTTCTAAATCCATTTGTTAAATTTTTATTATGAAAGGTTGTTTAATTCTGTTAAATGCTTTTCTGCATCTATTGAGATGATATGATTATTTCATTCTATTACTGCAGTGTATCATATTTATTGATTAACCATCCTTGCATCCCAGGAATAAATTCCACTTGATCATAATATATATTTCCTTTAATATGATGTTGATTTTGGTTTGGCAATATTTTGTTGAGAACTTTTGCAACTATATTCATCTATGATTTTGTCTGTAGTTTTCCTTTAACAATATCCTTATCTGGCTTTATCATCAGGGTAAGGCAACCCTCTTAATAGAAGTTTGAAAGTGTTCCCTATTCAATTTTTGGAGGAGTTTGAGAATAACTGCTGTTAATTCTTTTTTTTTTTTTTTAACTGGTGTTAATTCTTATTTACATATTTGGTAGAATGCATTGGTGAAGCCTTCTGGTTCTGGGGTTTTATTGTTGTTCCTGTTGGAAAATTCTTGATTATTGATTTCACCTATTTATTGATCTATTCAGATTTTATCTTCCTTCATGATTTAGACTTGGTAGGTTATATGGTAGGAATTTATCTATTTCTCCTAGATTGTCAAATATTTTGGCATATAATTCTTTGCAACAGTCTAGTATGATCCCTTGTATTCCTGTGCTATCAGTTGTAAAGTTTCTTCTTGAATTTATATTTTTTTTTTTGAGTTCTCCCAATTTCATGGTGAGTCTAGCTAAAAGTTTGTCAGTTTTGTTATCTTTTTAAAAAAAAATGCTTCTAGTTTCAATGCTCGTTTCAAATATTTTTTCTATTCTTTTGTTCTTATTTTTGTTCTGATCTTTGTTATATTTTCCTTTAACTTTGGTCTTAGTTTATTTTTTCTTTTTATATTTTTTCAAGGTGCAAAGCTAGATTATTTGAGATCTTTCTTTTTCTCTTCATATAGGCATCTGTCACTATAACCCTCCCTCTTAGAACTGCTTTAGCTACATCCCATAAGTTTCAATCTGTGGTGCTTCCATTTTCATTTGTTTCAAGATATTTTTGGATTTCCTTTTTGATTTGTTCTTTGACCTATTGGATTTTCAGTGGTGCATTGTTTAATTTCCTCATATTTGTTAGTTTTCCAGTTGTCTGCCTATCATTGATTTCTAGTTATTTACCATTTGGTTGGAAAAGACACTTAGCATAATTTCAGTCTTTAAAAATTTGCTAAGGGGGCGCCTGGGTGGCTCAGTGGGTTAAGCCGCTGCCTTCGGCTCAGGTCATGATCTCAGGGTCCTGGGATCAGTCCCACATCAGGCTCTCTGCTCAGCAGGGAGCCTGCTTCCTCCTCTCTCTTTGCCTGCCTCTCTGCCTTTTTGTGATCTCTCTCTGTCAAATAAATAAATAAAATCTTTAAAAAAAAATAAATTAAAAAAATAAAATAAAAATTAGCTAAGACTGATCATTTGCTTTGTAATCTAATGTAGGATCTCTTCTGGAGATGTACCATGTGTTCTTGAGAGGAATATATATTTTGCTGCTGTTGGAAGAATTGCATATTACTGTTAGGTTCCTTTGATCTACAGTATATTTCAAGTCCAATATTTCTTTATTAATTCTGTCAATATGATCTATCCATTGTTAAAAGTGGAATACTGAAGTCCCCTATTATTGTATTGTTATCTGTTTCTCCCTTCAGATTTGTTAGTATTTGCTTAATATATTTAAGTGCTTTGATATCATATGCATGTGTACTTATAATTGTTCTATCTGATGAATTTACCACTCTACCATTATATTTTGTCTATTTAATAATTTTTAACTTAAGATATATTTTGTCTAATTTAATATATGCATCTTTGTTCTTTTGGTTACCATTTCTATGTAATATGTTTTTCTATCCTTTCACTTTGAGCCTGTATTTATCCTTAAATCTGAAGTGGCTCTCTTAGTAGGCAACATATAGTTGGGTTTTGTGTTTTTACCCATTAAACCACTCTATACCAATCCGTTTACATTTAGAGTAATATTGATACGTAAGGATTTCTTATACCATCTTCATTATTTTCTGGCCGATTTGTAGTTCTTTTCTTGTTGTCTTTGTGATTTGGTGGTTTTCTGTTGTGGCAGATTTTGATTAGTTTCTTTTTATCTTGTGCCTATCTGCTATAGGTATTCGCTTTGTGGTTGCCTGGAGGCTTACATAAAATGTCTTACAGATAAAACAATGTGTTTTAATCTGATAACAAGTTAGATTGTGTACAAAAATTGCTCTTTTATTCCTCCAACCACATTTTATGTTTTCATGTCACAAAATTTAGATCTTTTTTATATTGTACACTCATTAACAAATTGTTATAGATAAAAAATTATTGTACATTTTTAATACATATGTCTTATAATCTTTATGCTAAAGTTAAGTGATTAATACACTACCCTGTTACCTCACTGGAGTATTTTGAATTTGACTATATATATACTCTACCAGTATGTTTTCTAGTTATACTCATTTTCATGTTACTAATTAGTATTCTTTCATTTTAGCTTTAACAATTCCTTTCAGCATTTTTTTTTAAGATTTTATTCATTTATTTGACAGATAGAGATCACAAGTAGGCAGAGAGAGAGAGGAAAAAACAGGCTCCCTGCCACGCAGAGAGAGCCCGATGCGGGGCTCAATCCCGGGACTGGGATCATGACCTGAGCCAAAGGCAGAGGCTTTAACCCACTGAGCCACCCAGGCACCCCTCCTTTCAGCATTTCTTATAAGATGAACTCCTTCAGCTTTTATTTGTCTGGGAAAGTTTTTATTTCACCTTCACTTCTAAAGCACAGCTTTTCCAGATATTCTTAGTTGGAATATATTTCCTTTTAGCACTTTGAATATATTATTCCAGTCACTCCTTACCTGTAAGTTTTCTGCTGAGAAACCCATTAAAGCATTAGGGAGGGAGTTTTAAGTGTTAAACTTCTATTATTACACTTAAGATACTCTCTTTTATTTTTGACTATTTTGTTTTACTATGTTTTGGAGAAGATTTCTTTAAATTTATTTGGGGACCTATGAGCTTTGTGAACTTGGATATCCAAAACTCCTCAGATTTTCAAGTTATCTGCCATTATTTCTTTAAATAAGCTTTCTGCTCTTTGCTTTCTCCCTCTCTTCTCTGGCTCTCCAATAATGCATAGATTGTTTCTCTTATCAGTGTCCTGTAAGTCCCAGAGGCTTTCTTCCTTACTTTTCACTCCTTTGTCTTTTTGATCCTCAGATATAACTTCAAATTATCTTTGATTCTTTCTTATCACTGATCTTTCTTCTTCTTGATCTAGACTGTTGTTGAAGCTCTTTACTGGATTCTTCAGTCACTGTATTCTTCATTTTAAAAATTTCTGCTTGGTTCTTTGTTTTCTATTTCTTTGTTGAATTTCTCTTTTGTTCTTATATCATTTTTCTGATATTAAGTTGTTTAATCTGTGTTCTCCTATAGTCCTCTGAACATCATTAGCACAATTATTTTGAATTATTTGTCAGGCAGATTGTATATCTCCATTTCTTTGCGGTCTCCATTTATTTCATTCATTTGATGGTGTCATGTTTCCAGTTCTTTGTGATTCCCCAAACTTTGCCAGGTATCTTTGCATATGAAGAAACAATCACTTCTTTCAAATTTCATGGACTAACTTTGGTAAAGAAATATTTTCACCTATGGGGAGAAGCATGCTGGAGTACATTGCAACACATGGTTTAGTGGTATAGAGCACCAAGTGCAGGGGCATGTGATAACTCTGGGTCCAGAGGTGAGTGTGTGATGACTTGTTGACTCAAACCCAAGTGGTCCACAGAAATGACAAAAGCAGGATCTCAGTGATAGCTGTTGAGGTCCCCATTGATAGCAAAGGCTATTGATGGTCTCAGCAGCACCTCTAGTCCCAGTAATTGGGGACCACAAGGCAACAATGTTGGCTGGAGTTGGTGACATGTACATGGTTGGCTTATGGGAACCAGCTGTGAGAGCCACAGTGTGTTGGCAAGGATTGGCTGGAGACACGTATTTAGTGCTGTTTGTTTGCTCGTTTGTTTTATTTCTTAAATTCCACATATGCATGAAATCATATGATATTTGCCTTTCTCTGAATGACTTACTTCACTTAGCCTTATAATCTCGAGGTCCATCTATGTTGTCACAAATGACAAAATTTCATTCTTCTTTATGGTTGGGCTGTATTCCATTGTGTGTGTGTGAGTGTGTGTGTGTGTATCTTACATCTTCTGATCCATTCAACTATTGATGGACCTCTAGGTTGTTTTCATATCTTGATTATTATAAATAATGCTGCAATAAACATAGCACAGCACATATAATTTCAGATTACTGTTTCCATATTCTTTGGATAAAAATCCTAAAGTGGAATAGCTTGGATCATATGGCCGATCTGTTTTTAATTTTCTGAAGAATCTCCACACTAGTTTCCAGAGTAGCTGCACCAATTTACATTCACAAGAAGAGTACATGAGGGTTTGCATTTCTCCACATCTTCTCCAACATTTGTCATTTGTCTTTTTGATAATAATCATTCTAACAGATGTTAAGATGTTATCTCATTGTGGTTTTGATTTGAATTCCCCTGATAATTAATGATGTTGAACATCTTTTCATGTACCTTTTGGCTGTTTGTCTTTTTTTGGAAATATTTCTATTTAGATCCTCTGCATATTTTTAAATTTTTTTATTGTTGAATTGTATGAGTTCTTTATATATTTTGGATATTAATCTCCAATTGGATATATCATTTGCAAATATCTTCTCCCATTCAGCAGGTTGCCTTTTCATTTTGATGACAGTTTCCTTCACTGTTCATAAGATTTTTAATTTGATGCAATCCCGTGCAGTTTATTTTTACTTTGTTCTCATGTCTTTGGGTCAGATCCACAAAAATTTCACGAGGATCACTGTCAAAGAGTTTACCACCTATGTTTTGTTCTAGTAACTTTATGGTTTCAGGTCTTTTAACTTCTTAAATCCATTTTGTATTAGTTTTTGTGCATGGTTAAGACAATGGTCTACTTCCATTATTTTGCATGTAGCTGTCCAGTTTTACCAGAAGCATTTATTGAAGACACTGTCTTTTCTCCATTATATGTTCTTCGAATTCTTTGTTGTAAATTGTTTGTCCATTTAAATGTAGGCTTATAGCCATATATATTTTCTGGGATCTCTATTCTATTGATCTATATGTTGGTTTTTATGTCAATACCATACTGTTTTGATTACTGTACTTTTGTAATATAGTTTGATACCAGGGAGCATGATACTCCCAGGTTTGTTCTTCTTTGTTAAGTTTGCTTTGACTACCCAGGGACTTCTGTGGGTCTGTGCAAATTTCAGAATGATTTGTTCTAATTTTGTGCAATATGCTGTTGCAATTTTGATAGGAACTGCCACTCAATCTCCAGATTGCTTTGGGTAGTATGGACATTTTAACAATAGTAATTCTTCTAATACATGAACATGGAATATCTTTCCATTCATTTGTATCTTCTTCAGTTACATTTCATCAGTGTCTTGTAGTTTTCAGTGTATAGGTTTTTCACTTTCTTGTTTAAATGTATGCTTATGTATTTTCTTTTGGATGAAACTGTATGTGGGATTGCTTTCTTAATTTGTCTGATAGCTCATTATTAGTGTATAGAAATGCCACAAATTTCACAGACTGATTTTATGTCATGCAATTTTACTAAATTTATTAGTTTTAATAGTTTTTTGACAGAGACTTTAGGGTTTTCTACATATAGTCATGTCATTTGCAAATAGTGACAGTTTTACTTCTTCCTTCCTAACTTGGAAGACTTTTCTTTATCTTGCCTTTTTACTGTGACTAGGACTTACACTATTCTGTTGGGTAAAAGTGGCAAGAGTGGGCATCTTTGTCTTATTCCTGATCTTAGAGAAAAAGCCTTCAGTTTTTCACCACTGACTCTGATGTCAGCTGTGTTTTTTATATATGGCCTTTATTAGATTGAGATGCATTCCCTCTAAAACCACTTTGTTGAAAGTTTTTATTATACATGGATGTTGAATTTTGTCAAACATTTTTCCTGTATCTATTGAGACAATCTTTTAATTTACCCATTTTATTAATGTGGCATATTATGATGATTTGCAGATCTCAGTAGCCCTGAAATGGATTCTAGCTAACCATGGTATATAACTCTTATAATGGACTGTTGAATTCTAATATTTTGTTGATAATATTTTGTTGCTAATAAATGATATTGGTCTGTATCTTTGCTTCTTTGTGGTCTTCTTGTCTGTTTTTGTAACAGGGTAACATTGGCCTTGCAAAATGAGTTTGGAAGCTTTTCTTCCTCTTCAGTTTTACAGAATTTGAGAAGCATAGATATTCAATCTTTGAATGTTTGACAGATTAACTATTGAAACCATATGGTTCTGAGCTTTTGTTGGTTGAGAGTCTTTTCATTACTGAATCAATCTTAGAAAAAATTATCCTATCCAGATTTTCTATTTCTTCATGATTCAATCCTGGAAGGTCATGTGTTTCTAGGAACTTATCCATTTCTCTTAGATTGTCCAACTGGTTGGTACATAATTGATTATAGTAGTTTCTAATGATCTTTTGTATTTCTTTTCTATCAGTTGTAACTTCTCTTTCATTTTGTATTTATTAAGTCCTCTGTTTAATTCTTGGTGAGTCTAGCCAAAGGCTTGTCAACTTTGTTATATTTTCAAAGAAACAGTTCATATTTTCATTTATCTTTTCTGTATTTAGTCTTTCCTTCATTTACTTCTGCTCTCATCTTTATTATTTCCTTTCTTCTTCTAACTTTAGGCTTTGTTTTTGTTTTTGTTTTTTTTATTCCTTTCAATGTAAAGTTAAATGGTCTATTTGTGATTTTGTTTGTTTCTGGAGATAGTCTTGTATTGCTGTGAATTTCCTTCTTAGAAACACTTTTGCTGCATCCCATAGATTTGGTGTGCCATATTTATGTTTTTATTCGTCTTTAAGTGTTTCATGATTTCTTTTATTTCATTGATGATTTAGTAGCATATTGTTTAATCTCCACATTTCTGTAGCATTTTTTTTCACAGTTTTCTTGTAATTTATTTCTACTTTCTTACCATTGTGGTTGGAAACAATGCTTGAAATGGTTTCAGTCTTCTTGCATTTATTGAGACATGTTTTGAAGCCTAACATATGATCTATCTTGGAGAATGTTCCATGTATACTAAAGGGAAGAATGTGTATTTTGCTCCTTTTGGATGGAATGCTCTTTATATATCTGTTATGCCCATCTGGTTTCATGTATCATTTAGGCTGATGTTTGTCATTGGTTTCTGTCTGGATGATCTACCCAATGATATAAATGTGGTGTTAAATTACCTTACTATTACTTTATTCCTCCAAATTTCTTCCTTAAGTCTGTTAGTATTTGCTTTACACGTTTTGGTGCTCCTATGCTGGGTAGATATATGTATCTACCCAACATAGGAGCATATATATGTATATACATATATACATATATATGTATATATGTATACATATATATATATATATATAATATCTTGCTGGATGGATGATTATATATAATTTATATATAATCATCCATCCAGCAAGAGGATATATTTATATTTACAAATATATCTATATATAATTTTATTATTATTAATAAAGTTATTTTATTAGTGTGAAATGCCCTTCTTTGTCTTTTATTACAGTGTTTGTATCCAAGTCTATTTTATCTGAAATGAGTACAGCTACACTGTATTTCCTTCCATTTCCATTTGCATGGAATATATTTCTCCACTTTCAGTGTGTGTCCTTACTTTTAAAATGAGTCTCTTGTAAGGCAGTATGTACATGGGTCTTGCTTTTTATCAATTCACCCAACTCTTTTAACTGGAGAGTTTAGTCCATTTATATTTAAGGTAATTCTTAACCAACTGAGCCACCCAGGCGTCCCAATTTAAGGTAATTCTTGATAGTTACGTACTTATTGCCATTTTGTTGTTTTCTGACTATTTTTGTAATTTCTTTCTTTCCTTCCTTCTTCTCTTTCTCTGTTCCCTTATGTTTTCATGGTTTCTTTTGGTGTTATATTTAGAATCATTTCTCATTTTATTTTATATATTTAAGTTGTTGCTTTGTGGATACTATGTTTGTATATAGCATTACATACACAAACACACACATTTTATGGTTATTTTTAAGTTGATAGGGATTTAAGTTGAACACATTTCAAACCTACATTTTTACCCCCCACAAACATATTTTTGATTTTGCATGTTACCTATATTTATTTTTGTATCTCTTAAATAATTATTGTAGTTTTAGTTGATTTTACTACCATTGTCTTTTCACCTTCATACTTGCTCTATAAGTGGTTGATCTGTTATCTTTACTATTTATCTTTGCCAGTGACATTTTTATTTTAATATATCTTATTATTAATTAATGCCATTCCTTTTCAGCTTAAAAAAAAAAAGTCCCTTTAACATTTCTTGTGATGTTGGTTTAGTGGTGATAAACTCCTGTAGTTTTTGCTTATCCAGAAAGCTTTTAATATTCCATTCAATTCTAAGTGAAAAGCTTGCCAGGTAGTGAATTCTTGGTTGGTTGTTTTTCCTTTTATCACTTGGATTATACCATGTCACTCCCTTGTGGCCTTCAAAGATTCTGCTGAAAAATATACTGACAGCCTTATGAGGTTTTCCTTGTATGTAACAATTCTGCCCACCCCCTGCACCTTGGTGTTTTTTAATTATCTCTTTAACTTTTATGATTTTACCACTTTTCCTTTAGATCTTTGAACACATTTAAAATAGCCAATTTAAACTTTTCATCTAGTAAAATAAACATCTGAGCTTCCTAATTGTTTTTATTGATTTCTTTTTTCTCTATGCATGGGCTATATTTTCTTGCCTCTTTTTTTACTTTCTTACTTCTTTGTATATCTCATATTTTTCATTGTTGCATACTGAACATTTTAAATAATCTATTGTGACAACTCTGTAAATTAAGATATCTGTTACTCGCCAAGGTTTGTTGTTTTCTATTTTTAAATAGCCTTTGTTTTAAATAGTCATTTCTATTTTAAATAGCCATTGTTTAGTAACTTTCCTGAATTAATTCCATAAAATCTGTATTCTTTTGTCATGTATGGCCATTTAAGTCTTTACTTGGTTAGCTTACTTGTTGCTATGATTGGGCAGAAATTTACTTAAATGATTGCCACCCAGAATTCTCTCATTCTTTGCTGAGTGGCTCTGTGTGCATGTTGTATGCCTTCAAACCCAGTCAGACAGTTTACAACTTCATTTTAAGCCTTCATTTCCTACTTGTGTATGGCCTTATGTTCAGTCAAAAGTGAGCAGTTATAGCTTTGTAAGGTCTTTCCTCAGCAGGCACACAGTCCTACAAATACATCTGGCCTTCCAGATTCCCAGGAATATGTTGGAGTTTTACAAAGCCAATTAGAAATACCATTTTCTAGGTTTTCCTTTTAAGATTTTTGGTTAGTCTACTGTTTGCTCCAACAGTTACCAATCTCCTCCGACAGGTGTGATGGCAAAACACCTGCAATTGTTTTTGGTAACTGCTCCTTAACCACCCTCTACTGTGCCATAAGAGAGAAGGCTTTTAGTACAGAGTGTATCCCAAGTTACCCTTGTGGGTTGGCTTCCCAGGGACTCTCTAGACAGGTAAGATATTAACAGTTTTTTGGAAATGAGGTTTTGAGAGAGATATAGCTATATTTGCTCATCTAGTGGCTGCATGCAAACTGTTAATTTTCATGCTACCACCAAGGTAGAGAGCAAGGGATAACAGAATAAAATGCAAAAAAACTTACTGTTGTTATTGAGATTCAAGCATTTTTTTTTTTCTTGAATAGACACTCCCTAAATGCTGCAAGCCTTTGGTTAACTTTCAGAATTCTAAAAAGATTCTTCTGATAATTGTATCAGTTGCTGTTACCGAAGAGCAAATTTTGGAGGTCTTTACTCCACTGTTTCTGCCAAAATCTATCCCTGAATATTTTAAAATAGTCTAAAAACGTTTGGGATTAAGAAGGGCTATAAATAAATAAATCTGAAAAATAATTTAAGTATCACAGACAGAATATTATGTAAACTTTAAAACACCTGATTTAACTTTTAAGTTAAATTAATTCTTTTAAAATATGGGGAAGGAGAATAGGATTACATTTGTATATTCTTTTCATTTAAGAAAAATTTTTAAGAGTTTTACAAAATACACTTTAATATGTTTTCCATTTAAAAATGTGGTAGATGTCATAGTGCTATATGTTCATAACTTTAAGTTCATTAGCCTCACGGACCCAACTCTGAAATTATACAGCTATGCCATTTATTGCTTAGCCCCCTTGCATAATTTTTAATTATTCACTTTTAATCTTTAGAAGAGAGATAAGCTACATACATGGAATTTAACTTCTTTATTATTACAAATCTCAGCATAACTAAATTGATGAATTCCTTTTTTAACTTGGCTTCTTCTGAAGGTATCTTTGTAAAGCAAAGTGTGTTATTTATTTATGTATTTATTTAGAGGATGAGCTGGCAGATGGGGAGTGGGAAAGGGAGAGAGAATTTTTTTTTTTTTTTTAAGATTTACTTATTTCAGAGAGAGAGTGAGTACACAAGTGGGGGAAGAGGTAGAGGATGACAGTCATCAAGCAGACTCCGCACTGGGCGTGGAGCCCAAACTGGGACTTGATCCCACAACCCATGAGCTTAGTTGAGCCAAAACCAAGATTTGGACGCTTGAACAACTAAGCCAACCAGGCAACCTGGGAGAGAGAGACTCTTCAGTAAGCTTCACAGTGCAAGGCTCAATCTCACAACCCTGAGATCATGACCTGAGCTGACATCAAGAGTCAGACACTTAACCAATTGAGCTACCAGACTCCCCAAAAATCTGTTATTAACCAGTCTAGATTCAAGAAGGGAACAGATAAAGAAAATAATATAGGATTCTTAGATAGAAATTTCCTTATATGCAAGTTTTCACTAAAGTGACCAATTTCGTTATGTATTTCTTTTAATGGCATTGTTGTGGTCCTCAGCCCATTCTTTTGTGCTCTCCACATATTTTCCTATAGTTGGATTTCACCATGGCCTTGAAGTGGCTTTAAGATCTCAAGATGTTTCAAGTTTTCTAACTCCCTTTAAAAGATACCACTGTTTATATCTAGAATAATTCCAAACTAAAACTCTGTATCTATTAAACAATAATTCCGGGTGCCTGGGTGGCTCAGTGGGTTAAAGCCTCTGTCTTCAGCTCAGGTCATGATCCCAGGGTCCTGGGATCAAGCCCCGCATCGGGCTCTCTGCTCAGTGGGGAGCCTGCTTCCTCCTCTCTCTGCCTGCCTCTCTCCCTACTTGAGATCTCTGTCAAATAAATAAATAAAATCTTAATTATGGACATTGGGGAGGGTATGTGCTTTGGTGAGTGCTGTGAAGTGTGTAAACCTGGTGATTCACAGACCTGTACCCCTGGGGATAAAAATATATGTTTATAAAAAAATAAAAAGTTAAAAAATAAATAAATAAATAAATAAATAAAATCTTAAAAAAAAAAATTCCCAATCTTCCTTCCGTACAACCCCTAGTAACCACTATTCTACTTATTATCTTATGAATTTGCCTATTCTAGATAACCTCATTTAAGTGCAATCATACAACATTTGCCCATTTTTGCATCTGGCTTATTTTACTTAGCATGATGTCTTGAAACTTCATGTTGTTACATGTGCTAGAATTTCATTCTTTTTAAAGCTGAATAATAATATTGTTAATATAATTACATTGTTATATGTACATAACACTTTTTAATCCATTCATTGTTCACAGATACTGGAGACTACTTCAACAAGGACATATTATAAGTCTATGTACACACAATCAAGAAATCAGTTGGAACAAAAGAAAATTATATCAGTAAGTGACGAAAAAAATCACACTGAGTATAAATCCCTTGGGACACATGAATATATAATGATGCCACATTCACATGGCTAGTATGTACATAAAACTGAATTTTCATCTATTCAGCTGGATACAGACACAATACTGATTGCTAGCTGAAATGTTCTTTTTCCTGGATTTTTTGTTTCTTTCATGTTAATATAGTCTGTGTAAAAATCTGTAATTATTCTCAACATTAAGATCACAAAACAGGGTGCCTGGGTGGCTCAGTGGGTTAAGCCTCTGCCTTTGGCTCAGGTCATGATCTCAGGATCCTGGGATGGAGCCCTGTATCAGGCTCTCTGCTCAGCAGGGAGTCTGCTTCTCTTTATCTCTCTCTCTCTCTCTCTCTGCCTGCCTCTCTGCCTACTTGTGATCTCTGTCTGTCAAGTAAATAAATAAATAAAATCTTAAAAAAAAAAATCACAAAACACACACAAATAGTCCTAAGGACTACCTGATACTATATCCTGTTTAGCACTGATTTTGCAATAAGCATGTTTTGTTTTGTATCCTGTTAGTCTGGTTTTATCTTTTATTTTAACCTAAGTTTCCATTGACATGTTTTAGAATTTTCCTGGCAATCTGCTTTCCTCCTGAAACTCTGCTTTGCTTCCTAAAATATTATGATTACTTTTTTCTTACTAGAGATTTTATTTCCATCTAGTTTCTCTTTTTATTCTCCAACAAGAAAATACCATAGAACTGACTTACTATAAACATATTATTACTATTAGGAAGGAAAATTAATAACACAATTACCAGTGTGCTCTACTTAAATTTGAGAAATGTTAATAGGTTATAACAACTACAGCAACCTTTGTTAAGGAATGAAGGCCAAACCTCATAGGGAATTTGGATGATTAAAATCAACATATGAAAGAGGCAGGATTGCTCATGCAATGTGAACTAAAAGCTTGAGAAGTCAAGAAAGGGTGTGGTGAAAACTCAGCTGTACACTCAGTCAGCTGAAACTTGATGGCTCCTGCAAGTTTCTACACACCCACATAAAACAAGCTAATGTCAATAAGTAATTCTGCTCCTTTTCTGGTCAGAATGAAAGATAAAGCCACAGTTTTGTAAGAAAACATATTCACTTCAATATGATCCTCAGCAGATCTGAACTAAAACTTCAAAAGTTAAGGACAATATTTTTGTTCCTTCCTGCTCTGTTGAATAAATATTAGATAGATTCTATTATATTAGAAGAGGATAGGAGACAAATATACAGAAAATTAGTTACAGTAATCTAATGGGCAATCCCCATTTTTATGGAAAGGAAGTTTAAAATGGCTTTCAAATAGGACTGATGGAGATGGCATGGTCAAGTTGGATATAAGATTCCTCTCACAATGTTTTAAAACCAGGTAGATCAAGCCAGCAAAGAGAGGAAGATGCAAAATCCTGGTCAGAATACATTGTTTCCCAAAGGTCCAAGTATGCCATTTTAAAATTTTAATCTAGAAAAAGAAATATTTCTATAACATAAATATTGTGAAGTATGTTAATACCATAATAAGTTACCAGGAGAGTAATACAAATATCTTTTTATTTCATTGTACTATTGAAATCGCATTTATTTTAAAAAATTATCAAAACAAAAACATTCAAGCATTAGCATTATATATTGAATATCTAAGAATAGACTACTAATAACCAGAACAGAAGAGTGAAGACTACTTCAGAGAGCTACACAGGATGATACTACAGTGATCTAATAAATAATACTATAACTATAAACTACAAGAGCAAAAGTCACCTCATTTATAGTCCACATTGAGCTTTCCTACAGATTTCTGTTGAGTTTTTCAGAGTAAGGTACTTTGAAAAATATAGGCTTTATTGCCATTGTATTTTTTGTAATAGAACATTAGTATTTTTTAATTATGGCTGATTTACTGAAATATGCAGTATTTACTGAAATTCTATAAAAAGAGAGTGAAGGAACATTCAAATTCAGGTATTCTATGATCTACTTAAAATGACAGAAAAATCAAGGTATGGCGTGTATGTTAAAAAGCCAAATGGAAGCTTTAGAATCTCTTGGAGCATCAATTTTTTTTAATGAATGCTAATGTTCTATTGTTAATGAATGCTTTGCACATAACTGGAAAAGTCAATTACTTTCTTTTAAAACTTAGAAGATTCCATTTATTACTAAAGAATCCAATAACCCATTTTTTCCCCCAGCTCTGCAGAATTTGGGCCAACATATTTTCCACCTGTGTGTGTGTTCTCTTCTTCTGATTTAATTCTAGTTGTCCTGATTAAATCATCCATCATTTTTAGGAAGATTTTTCTCCTTATTGGTTTTTTGGTACTGCCTCACTGGTTTTAGCTATTTGCTACTTTCTCTTCCTGATATGTCACTTTGAAAATATTTCAGTGACTTTCTTATATTAAATTTTCTAATAGCATTTTAGTTTCAGTTCATTTTTCTATTTTTTATCCTTCAGGCTGCCTATATCTTTCCAACAGGTGTTGAAATTTTGGGCTTCTACTTCCACTTGGGACCTTCAATAACATAAGTAGCTCCCCCACATAATGTTATCCCATATTATCATTACATAGTTTGTAAATATTCCATATACCGAAATCCTCTAACACTTAGGGGTAAAAACTTTCTAATGTATTGGATTTGGGTGATTATATTAGCTGCTTACTTTTTCTTATTTTATGGACTAAGAAATGTTTTATATTAACCCCAAGGGACCATTTAAGCTTTGTGTTTTGTACAACATGGCATACAAAGAGATATGCTTAACAAGGATTGAGGGCTAACTTTACAATTTACCTGATGAAGGTCAACTAAGATCAAAATCCATACCAGAAATGTTTGTATCACTGTACAGAGGATATACATGATAGGCAGACTGGTGATGTCTGAACATGGAGGCAGAGAATGTGCAGAGGAAGGAGGAGCAGAAGAACTCAAGAAGGAGTGAAAAGAAGTAACACTGAATGGTAAAAATCAAGAGGTTGCATTTTAAAAGACTTGGAAGACCTGTACCCCCTGGGGCAAATAATACATTGTATGTTAATAAAAATAATTAGTAAAAAGAAAAGACTTGGAAGATCTTGATAGGTATGAAGATAGAGCATAGTCTAGGTAGACATATCCATTAGCAGACGATGAGCGTGGATATCTGACAAATGACACAGTATATAGTGGGTTTCTGGAGATATCATCAAAGAATGATTCCAGATAAAGTACAGAAATGTAAACAGAGAAAACCAATCATGAAATTACAATATGATGATCTCTTTCTTTGTTCCAAGTGATACCCCAGAGTTCTAACATCATCAACTAACCTCATGACTTGTGGAATAAATCTATACACTGTAAAATTGGGGCCAAGATTAATAATGGCCATTTGAATCAATACCCAAGGTTTTATTCTAAGCATGATAGTGTTTTATATAAATGCAATTCTCAACAGAATGAGCTTATTATTATTTCTTGTAGGACTGGGGAATATTTGGGGTAAGAAGTCTGTAATAACAGGAAAAAATCTTATGATTTTTTATTGGGGAAGCAAAGAAAATCGACTTTTAAAAATACAAACTACAGAAAATAACATCTTCTCAGCTAATGGGAATACAAAAAACAGTCATGAGCTTTAACCCGAGCTGGGATGCAGCTGGCACACTCTGGAGTCATATCAGAATTTTCATGAGAACTGAGTAAGGTTTTTGTTTATCAAAGGAGGACATGAAAAAAAGAAGAAAATAGTATCAGTGTTGCATAATAACTAACCCAGTGTTGTCACTCAAGTAAGCGTGTTCAACATTCGACAACTCAGTAGCTTGGAAGGGCCTATGATCAAAGGAGGAACTGGGCTAATTTAGTGGTCTTTAAAAATCCAGAATTCTTGTCATCATTATAGGCAGGTCCACAAATTGTCAATGATCAGTTTAAAAATAGTACTCATAAAATGTATGTTAGACACACATCTGAATGATATGAATGTTTACTTTAAAGATCTATAGAATAAGACTTAGAAAAATGTGACATTAGCTCCAAAAGCAGGGCTGTTTTAAGATCACTCCTTGAGCTATCTCCACCCGCATCGCCAATTATGCTTCTTTTACACGCACATTTCGGATCCACACCCCTGCCTACTGAGTTGATTCAATGAGTGTGAGTTGGGATGGAATGTGGGAAAGCTCATTTTTTAAGAAGATCATTAGGTGATTAAGTGATACAAGTCATCCTAATGCCACTCTTGGAGAACACTGTCCTACAGCAAAGTCATAACAATGAGATCCTTTTTATCATGTATGTGTACATGAGTGCATTTTTTTTTAACTATCTCTCAATTGTTCATGGCAAACAACAGTAAGCTGAAAGAAAGAAAAAGAAATTTTACCTTTATAAAGTATTTTTTAACAAAAACCTGTAGCATTTAAATTTCTGGAGTCACTATTATTAGTCAGATAAGAAAGTAGAAAGCATAAATTAAAAATTAACTATAAAGCACATTCCTCTAAGATTAAACTCATTTATATAATGAGGTGTTGTAATTCAGAATTTAGAAAGTAATAGCTAAGTTGAGGACAAGCCCATTTCATTAAATTATTGCTCCTTGGTTATGAGTTTACATCTTTTTAGTCAGAGCTTAAGTCCTTTTGATTCTAAAACAAGGGTTTCACTCTCAGGGCTTTAGAGATAGCTGTGGGAACTTTTCTCCCTCTTTGTTTCATTGATCAGGATAAGTAAAAAATATCTCTACGGGGCAGGCCATTGTTCATATGTTCTCATTATCTTAAAGAGAAATGTAATTTCTATCTAGGAACAAGACTAGCCTTTTAATTATAAATAAAAACTTCTCATTGTGTGTAATATGTAGATAGCCATCTATTATTTAATTATTATTCACTTTCCCTCTTAAAATTTTTCTTTAATCAGTGAAGTTAATAATCCACATTGTTTGTATCTTTATCTGAGAAGACAGTGTTTACTGGTTTTATTGTGAAACATAAGAAACAAAGTATTTTGTGTTTCAAGAATTGCACAAAGAACAGTTTTAGTCCTATTGGTTTTTTTTTTTTGCTTATTTGCTATTTTATAGAATTCAAAATGTATACCACTTCAGTGGTAGTATTTCATACTTTGTGGTTCTTATATAAATGCTGTTATCTAAAAATTTAAGTGTTTGAATATTTAGACTGACCAGGATAAAAGAACTGCTCTTCCAAACAAATCAAAGTGATTGTTTCAGAAAAAACTGGTAATGTCATACACACAGTTTGGGATGTAAAAGTTACTAAAAAGTTAGAGAACTTGAGAAAATCTTTTATTTGAGACATTTTTATTTGGTGAATCCATTAAGTCAAATTTCTAGTTTTGTGATATCCTACAATAAAAATGAATCTTCATCCTCATAACTGAGTTGTATTCTGCTTAAGTAGAGGTTTTGCCCAAATTATGACCGAGCTTGACAAAGAGACCTATTCTCAAACTAGATTGTAAAGTAGCCACTGAGACACCCTAACACAACAGTAGAGTTACAGTAAGGGAAACAATACCCTTTTCTTCCCAGTTCAAAACACAAGCCGATTTGACTAATTTGGGAACTGTGACAAAATTAGTAATGGCCTGTAAGGGCATAATTTGAACATTTCATATGTTTAACTTATATTTTAATATTTTGGATATAAGATAAACAGAAAATCAAATGTACATCCAGAAAAAAATAGCTACAATTAGTTCATTATTCATTTCGGCCTTTTTTTTTTCTTTTCCTTAATGCTTGTATATGCCTTTTCCTTTCATGAACATTCACATATTTTTAAGTCTCAAAATGTTTTTGTCATAAACAAATAATTTATAACCATGGCTATGTTTCATCAAGTTTTTCTTAGAAGATTAAAAGAAGATAAAACAATATTTCTTATATTGACAAATACATATATAATATTACACACACACACACACACACACACACTATAACTGGAACAGCACAGAGAAGATGAAACACAGCCCGTATACAAGGATGTTTCACACATTTGTGAATCATTCTATATTTGTCAGTCTTTGTTCTAGAAGAGATGGGTGTGGGGAAGCAGGATGGTAAGGGAGCTCAAAGGGTAATTAATCTCTACCACTTACATTTTATTCATTTTATTATGTAAAACACCAGTGCTAACAAAAATCTTGGGGTGTGAGTATGGTGTTTGTTGAATGACTCTACTTTCTCTGTATTCTAAAATAGAAAAATCTATCACCATAGTAGACATTCAATTTCCAAACCTATGAAAATTATCAGAGGTGCATGTTAAGATTTATTCCTAGCAATACCCTCTTCAGCAATATTTATCATTGGGAAAATGGGAAACAGTCTAAAATCTGAAGTGGCGGGGGGGGGGTGGGAGGTTGGGGTACCAGGTGGTGGGTATTATAGAGGGCACAGATTGCATGGAGCACTGGGTGTGGTGAAAAAATAATGAATACTGTCATGCTGAAAATAAATAAATAAATAAAAAGGAATAGCTAAGTAAATTACAGTAGAGTTACATGATTATTGTGTATTTATTTGGAAATCTTGTTTTCTGTATTAATAACCTATTGATGGAGTAAAAAATTACTACCGACTTAGTGCCTTACAAAACACAGTGTTTGTTACCATACACTGCTGGAGATCAGAAGTCTAAAATGGATCTCAGTGGGAAAAATCAAGACATCAGTAGGGCTGTGGTCCTTCTCAGGAGAAGACTTTGACTTTGTTAGCTTTTAGAGGCTACTGCATGTGATGCCTCCTGGCCCCTCCTTCCCATCACTCCAACCTTTTGCTTCTATCTGCACATCTCCTACTGCTGACTCTGGCCGTCCTGCTTCTCTCTCCTACAGATCCTTGCGACTACACTGTGCCCGCTAGAATTATCCCGGATAATGTCCCCATCTCCGCATGCATTAAATCAACCACATCTGCAGAAGCCCTTTTGCCATGGAAAGTAACACACTCATAGGTTCTAGGGATTAGGTTGTGGGCATCTTTGGGCAGGAGCAGGGACATTAATCAGCCTACCACATTCTGTAAGCAAATAAGAGCATGTGAGGATTTAAAGTGCTTAGGAAAGTGCCTGGAACCAAATACCTTCCACTATGATTTGTAAAAGGAATAGGCTTGTGAACTTCTCACTGCTTTCACAGCCAGATCTAAACCATCATCTCTTGCCGGGATAATTCCAGTAGTCTCCTCACAGTCCTCACTACTTCTACCGTCATCTTCACCTAAGTCTCAGCACAGCAGCCAAAGTGATCTGCTTAAAACATAAATCAGATTGTGCTTCTCCTCTGCTTAAAACCCTATACAGTCTGTTTTCCTCATTTAATTCAACTCTTTGGGTGGTCTCCACAGCCTTACACCATATGCTCCTTCTAATGTGACCTATTTAACAAACTATACTTGAATTCAGCTCGCTACGTAGGCCCTTTATTGATTCTCCAAAGCCTTGTGCCCACCTCAGGACCTTGTCACTTGTGGTTTCCTCTGCCTGGAATAGGCTCTTCTCAGAATTTCATGTGGCTCACATCCCCATTTCTTCAGATCCGCTCACTGAGGCCTACCT
Source organism: Mustela nivalis (assembly GCF_964662115.1). Taxonomy (NCBI): domain Eukaryota; kingdom Metazoa; phylum Chordata; class Mammalia; order Carnivora; family Mustelidae; genus Mustela; species Mustela nivalis. Next base: position 128,710,561 of record NC_139026.1, on the reverse strand, counting down.
GGTCACCCATTTAAAATCTCAGTTGCCCCATTTCTATGCTCCCAGTCCTCCTGCTATTTTTCCATAGCACAAAACTTTTTGGTATTCTAAATGTTTTTTTAAAAATCCTTATATTTCCTCATCCCTTATTGAAATATAAGTTCCAAAGGACAAGACATATTGTATATTTTGTTCAATGATACATACATATATTAATTTTCTTGAACACTGTGTGGCACACAGTGAAAATTCAGTAAGTAACTGCTGAGTGAGTGATAAGATCCTATTAAGTGCCAGGTTCTGTCATAGGTGCGGAAGCCACATGAGTAAACTTGACAGTTTCTCCTTTATTGGAGTTTGCTTTTAAGTTCTATCAATATACACTCTGCCTGAGTCCCCAGACGGACTGAGAGAGAAGAAAACACTTGATGAGAAGTGGTAAGACTGGAAATTATTAATTACCCTTGCTTTCTTTCCAAACCATCCCCACCCTTACCACTCCCATACTTTTGTCCCAATTACCAGGTATGGTTTTACTGATATTTTGGAGATGAATTCAAATGGATATAGTTGTTAATTGATGGTGCCATGAAAAACAAGCAAAAAACAACATGACAAATCTGTCTAAGTGTCACATAATAAGTCAGTGGGAAAACAGTCTTTAAAAATTACATCATTTTATGTCATATATATATATATATATATATACACACAATGGAATACTATGCAGCCATCAACAGAAATGGAATCTTGCCATTTGCAATGACCTGGATGGAACTAGAGGGTATTTTGCTGAGCAAAATGAGTCAATCAGAGAAAGACAATTATCATATGCTCTCCCTGGTATGAGGAATTTGAGAGATAGGGAGGAGGGTTGTGGGGGGTAGAGAAAGAAAAAATGAAACAAGATGGGATCAGGAGGGAGACAAACCATAAGAGATGCTTAATCTCACAAAACAAACTGAGGGTTGCTGTGGGGTGGGAAGGTAGGGATAGGGTAAGGTTGGGTTATGGACTTTGGTGAGAGTATGGGATATGGTGAGTGCTGTGAACTGTGTAAACCTGACAATTCACAGACCTGTACCTCTGGAGCAAATAACACATTATATATTAATAAAAGTAATTTTTAAAATTACATCATTTTACACCTACATTGATAAGATACACTCACATGTTCAGGAAGAATTGGCTACAAAATGAATTAGCCTTTTTCAAAAAAAGTTTTCTTATTGAGAGTTGTATTTAAATTGCCTAAGTATAAACCTCGGTGTGAAGTATACACTTCAGTATGTTACATGAAGTCCTGACACAGTTACCAGTGACTCTAGGCTAGGATTTTTCCATTTGTTTTTCTGGTACCACATAGATAGCAGCCATCTTTAGAAATCAAGCAAACCAGCCAAGTTAGTGATTAGTAAACCAAAGTTTAAATCTGACCTGCTTTATACTATACCATTTCCTTTCTGTAGATGATGTATTCTTAAATTTTAGAAGAAACACACCAATATTTCATTGTTTCAGACTTTCTTTAAATCAGTGAGTGCAGTGATGGAACATACCAAGCGACTGACATGCAACTTCCAACTTTCTGATCTCAACCATCAGACTTCCCACAGATGAGATTAACAAAGACCAAAGAATTTAATACACTGTTCTATTTGGTTTTACTTTTTTTCTTTTGCAACGAATATTGTATTGAGATTACCAAGTGTAAGTATTAAAGAATATTATATTTTAAAGTTTCATTAAAAATCAAAATTTGAAGAAATTCACCTACATGGTTACCATACTAAAACATGTCCTCTTGGCTTAAAAGACTTTCCCTTCACATTTTGTGAGAAAATATAAGCAAGTCTCAATTTCTTAAATCCTCATCAGACATTTGAAAACTATGTAACCTTTTAAAAGGCATCCATTATTTTATGTATTTTTGCTCCAATGACAATTACTCATCATTTATTATCTTTTAAAAAGTAAGATTTGAGGGGCGGCTGGTTGGCAATTTCAGCTAAGTGTCCGATTCCTTAAGATTCTCTCTCCCTTCCTCTCCTATTGTCCCTCCCCTGCTCACTTTCTCTCTCAAAGAAAAATAAGATTTGAGAGGGCACCGATAGTTTTGAAATGCTGGTAAACTGACTCATTCTGTCATCAACTATAATTTTAGTATCTTCATATGTAGAGTTTCTGATTATACTCTCAATTCAATAACAATAGCGTTACCAAGGTACAGTGAAATACTCATCAGATAAGTTTGTTTTTACTTTTTTACCTAGCAACATTGTATAGTTTCATAAGGAAATTGTACCTTGCTTGAAAACAGATGTATTAAAGTCCACATTTTTTAAATATCAGTCATTTATTGCTCTAAGTAAGTGATATCACTATTTGCTTGTTTTTGTTTGTTTCTTATGTTTCTAGTTTCAACCAAATGATCTGAACCTGAGAGTAATTTATTATTGATGTGTCCTGGATCAGGCCACCCAGGACCCCTGAGCATTGCTTCATCTATGACATGTAGATAGTTATTTCTGCCCCACCTCACAGGAGGGTTGTAAAAATGAAACAATATGGAGACATGCTGTAAGTGCTAAAACAACTAGAAATACAATCTTATTTTCTATCAGAGATACTGAGTGTTGGATAAGTATTCTTAGCATAAGTATAACTAAAATGTCTGCCCCACGCCCCCAACTTTTGTCTGGATTACTTTGTCTTAGAAAATCAGCTGCCATGAGATTCATAAAGACAACTATTATTTTTTTTTTAATATTTTTTTTAAAGATTTTATTTATTTATTTGACAGAGAGAAATCACAAGTAGATGGAGAGGCAGGCAGAGAGAGAGAGAGAGGGAAGCAGGCTTCCTGCCGAGCAGAGAGCCCGATGCGGGACTCGATCCCAGGACCCTGAGATCATGACCTGAGCCGAAGGCAGCGGCTTAACCCACTGAGCCACCCAGGCGCCCAAGACAACTATTATTGACTCTACTTATATGAGGCATCTAAAATAGTCAAATTCATAAAATCAAACACTGGGATGGTGATTACCAGGGGCTATGGGAAGGAAGAAATAGGATTATTTACCAATGGGCATAAACTTTCATTTAAGTAAGATGAATAAGCTCTTGGGGCACTTGGGTAGCTCAGTCTGTTAAGCGTCTGACTTTTGATTTTGGCTCAGGTCATGAACTCCGGGTCCTGGGATTGAACCCCATCTTGGGCTCTTTGCTATGTAGGGAGTCTGTTTGAAGAGTCTCTCTCTCTCTCTCCTTCTACCTTTGCCCTTCTTCCTGATATGCATGCTTTCTCTCTCTCCCTCCAAAATCAATCAATATTTAAACAAAGAAAGAAAGAAAAAAAGGTGGATAAGCTCTAGAGATCTGCTGTACTTTTAGTCACCAATACTGAATTGTACACACAGATAATTTGTTAAGAGGGCAGATCTCACGTTAAGTATTCTTACCACAAGAAGATAAAAATGAAAATACCTAATTCTTTGATTGTATAATTCCACTAATATGAAATATCAGAACAGGCAAATCTATAGACACAGGAAGTAGATTAGAGGTTGTCAGAGGCTAGGCGGAGGGAAGAATGTGGAGTTAGTGCAAAGTTTCTGTACAGGTTGATGAAACTGTTCTGGAAATAGTGATGATTGATTGCACAATATTATGATTATATTTAATGTCACAGAATTATACATTTAAAAATGATTAAAATGGCAAATTTTACATTATGTATATTTTACCATAGTAAAAAAGGAAAGAAAATTGGGGGCCATGAAAATCCTTTCTCCCCCTAGATTATCCGACCTTAAAAAAACATGAACATGCATCTACTCAACAATTATTTATTGAGTAGTGATTTTTAGCTGGCCTTACTTTAAAAATACCCTTTATAAACAGCCATTGTTTTCCTCTGTGGGGAATATGAATGCTTTCAGTTACAAGGCATTCACAAATTCTTCTAACCCTAGTGCTAAAGCAAAAACTTCTCACTTTGATGTTGACTCTGTACTGATTTTTTGGTAATAAAGATCTATGCCCCTACATATTTCTAGCTTCACTCCCATTTTTATTATGATTTTTACAATGGAGAAAACCATACTAATTCTATGAAGCTCATGTTCACTACAAGGAAAATACAGGTTTATATCCTCTTTTTACCATAAGTTTCCCAAGATACGTATTCCATTTGGTTATTCTGCTGACGTTCCAGCACCAATGACTCACCGTCATCATCTCCCTTTCCCACCCCGAGCTCCTCCCTCTGACTTTATATTAATGCCAATACCATTTTCTGTGGCGCACTAGTTTGAGAAGTCTTTGTGTTTCCTTTACTTTTATTTCCTTTACTTTCCGTTCTATCACTAACATTGTTGCCCACTTAACAAATTTCATATTTGGGGCACCTGAAAAGTCTTAGGCCTAATTAGTACATTATAGTTCTGCTTATAATCCTTCTCCACTCTACTGCCAGTCTAATTTCTTGGAGATGTTATGCTCTTTCCCTCTTAGAAACTCACTAGAGTTCAGCTTTCTTAGACTGCATTCAAAGTTATCCCTCATATTGTCCATCTTTCTAGGCTCTTATCCCAGTAGCCCTGAGACTTGACTACTTGTTCTTTGTGCCAAAATCTGTATTTTTTTTCCTGTCTTTATTTGCTCTTGCCATTAACTTTACCCAAAATGTACATCCAACTTCTTTTTTTTTTGAAGATTTATTTATTTGGGGCAGAAATAAGAGAGTGGAGAGAAAGGAGGAGAGAGTGCATGTGTGTGCACAAGTAGCAGTAGGGGCAGAGGGAGAGAATCTTCAGGCAGACACCCCACTTAGCGTGGAGCCTGATGCGGGGCTTGATCCCACGACCTGATCATGACCTGAGCTGAAACCAAAAGTCGGAACCTTAACCAACTGAGCCACACAGGTGCTCCTACATCTAAACTCTTATTGCATCTTCACTTTTTACCCTACCCATCACTGAAAACCTAATCCACCACCTTTATGAAAAAAAGTGCAGATGGATTTTTCTTCTATCTGCCCATTGCTTTTAAATGACAAACTTGAATTGTCTTTATACCTTACAGTGTAGAATCAACAGACTGACTACAAATGGAAAGAGAAAAATCCTGAGGGAGGATGAAAAATCAAAGAATTGAGAGAAGAGTTTTGAGATGTTGGGAAAATAAGCCACTAGCCACAGCAAAAGAGGAAAAGCAATTTGGGGAAGAGAAAAGGAAATATATTGAAGACAGCAGTAAGTATATTAAAGAAATGAAATGATCTTTCCTTGACTATTGGTTTCTATTAGTTTTAATGGTTACCCTCTGTGTTCCCTGGAATATTTAAAGGTTTTTACAGTGCTAGGTAAATGAAAGAAGAAGACATTCAATTCTTACTGTTGCCTCATTTTCAGATATAAATGTTTTGAATCTCACTCTTTCCGGGAAGTTTTCTTGTTTCACTAAGTACAGATAATGAGAGAGGTCATGAGTCAGTACCATTTTGGTATCTTTGGATCATAAGAAAATTATAAACATCTTGTTCATTCTCTTAGTTCTTTAAGTTTTTATTTAAATTCCAGGTAGTCAACATACAGAATAATATTCTGTCTTACTTTTAAGAAAGGGTCCGCTTTAACAATTAACTTAATCACTGTTTTAATTACTTTAGTAATTGTCACTGATTTCCCAAGACTCCATCATTGAACATTTAGGAATTTAATAATTTAAAAAAAAATACTTATTTATTTTTGAGAAAGCTCATGTGAGAGCTTGTGCAAGAGCAGGGGGAGGACTGAGGAGGAGGGAGAGGTATAAGCATAAGTATAGGTATAAGTATAAGCTCCATAGTGAGCATGGAGCCCAACATGGGCCTTGATCCCATGACCCTGAGATCACAACCCCCGCTGAAATCAATGAGAGTTGGACTGAACCACTCAGGTGCTCCCTGATTAATGCTCTCTCCAGGATCAGGTAAAAATATGGAAAGGAAGCTATTTTGCTTTTAATATTTAAGTTATTTTCAAGGGAGAACCTTTATTTTCATTAAACTGTATCCATGCCTTAAGCATAACAGTAATTTATTCCAATACAGTATAATTAGTATAAAAATATTTACTGAGTGCCTGCTGTATGCCAGATGCTTCATATACATATGTCTTTGCAATCTTCACAATGATACTGAGTCATCAGATACACATTTTATAAATGAGGAAGCTGACTTTCTATGTGGCTGAGGAGCCAGCACATGGTTATGTGAATGAACAACGACTGAGCCAAATTTTTAATTCAGTGCCAGCATATATACACATTTTCCAGCATGCCATGTTATGCTAGTCAAGTTATCCAAGGTTAACAAATCTCAAGTCTCTGGAGCTTTCTGAAAATGACAGAAGAAGCATATAGATTCTAGAACCTTTGAATCTTTAAAATTCACAGCAAAGGTCAATCCATTCTAAGTTCTCTAGCTCTGTACTCAGGTGTACATTGCCTGTGACTACATTTAGGCATCACTAGGAAGCCTAATGTAGTAAAAAAAAAAAAAAAAAAAAAATCACAGAGGAACAATAAAAGTGACAGAAAAAAAGAAAGGGAGAGATAAAGGGGAGGGATACTTACTTTTGAGGAGAAGGGAGACTGTTATAACCAATCAGCTACCAGATGGCCCCATTTGTTAGGCCTACTTTCATACTTCACGCATGTTGGAAGGCGTGTGTGAAGGTCTCATGGGCAATAGTCAAATATAGGGAGTTTGTCTGCCAGAGAGCTGAAGGTGGGGGGGGAGTGATCTCTTCTTTGTTAGATCCAGTTTTCAATGATAAAATTCCAACATTACATACATGTTCTTAATATTTTTTGTTTTAATCTGACAATCAAATGCATACTATCCTCGCTTAAATCTAATGAGAATCAAATATGATTTTTTAACCTTTTTTTTTTTTTTTTTTTAAAGATTTTATTTATTTATTTGAAAGACGGAGATCACAAGTAGGCAGAGAGTCAGGCAGAGAGAGAGAGAGAGAGAGAGGGAAGCAGGCTTCCTGCGGAGCAGGGAGCCCGATGCGGGGCTCGATCCCAGGACCCTGAGATCATGACCCGAGCCAAAGGCAGCAGCCCAAACCACTGAGCCACCCAGGCGCCCCATATGATTTTTTAACCTTTAAGTGTTTTCTTCCACTGTTATCGAAAACCTATTAATTAGATTTATGAGAGTCATATTTCTTGCCAGGTTGAATCAGCATATTTGTTTCTGGTTTTCATATTTTTCAAAAAGTGATAGGGACAAAATGCAATTATATTAAAATAATTACAAAACTCATGCACATAAATGGTGATGTTACTGGAACTGAACTATAGCCTGAGAATAGTTCCCGTTTGTGACAGCTTGAAATGTTTCTCAGCTGATTATGAAGGTCTGAAATCAGGGCACTGAAGGTTGTTTAGCGACGCTGGTGTATAATTTGTGAAAATGAAATTTCTGTAAGAAGATGAACACATGAAAAAACCGAAACTGCCTATGATTACTTACATTTTGTCTCCTGGGTTCAATCTTTCTGAGGTCATCCAGTGTTCCTTTAATTATAATTCATCGAGGACAGAGCTGTTTTTTCAAACCTAAAGGGGTCAAAAGTTCACTTCATCATTTATTTTTTCATTCCTTCTTTCTGTTCTACATGCATTAATGCTTTTTCCTTAAAGTATCAACAGAGTCAATGCCTTCCTCCAGGCACTATGGAAGAACAAATGAATGAGGAGACAGTTTTCCCTTAAGGGGCTACAAACCCTGAAGTCCATGAGAATGCAACAACTTGGTGGTTCCATTTGTTCTTATCTTGCTCCCTGCTGAATCCCAGTAAATGGAACAATGGCTAGTACCCTACCAGCAGACATTCAACAAATATTTGTTGAATGGATGAAAATATTCCAAAATAGGCCAGAGTGCTCACAGATAGAGAACAGAAGGAAAGGAAGAAGGAAGGGAGAGAAAATTGGGGAAAGGCAGGGGAGGGAAAGAAATAAAGAGAAAAAGAAAGGAAGAAAAAAAAAGAAAGGATTTACAGCTGGGGGAAACCTTAGCAGTTTTGTAGTCTATGAGAAACCAACCAGGTTATTCCATTTAATAAAAGTGAGAGTTAAGAATCATATTTTTGTTTATAATTCCCAATACAGTATTTTCTCAACATTACAGCAGAACAAACAAATGTGTATTAACTACTTAAGATGCATCCAGCCAGAATCAGGCTTTATAAAGGATATAGGAAAAATAAGATATTAACTATCTTTTAATCTTTGCATAGTACAGTGTTTGTATAATAAATGCTATCTATTATTATTATTAAGTAGCTTATACCAAGAATTCTGAGAATGCCTCATATTAATAAAACTATAGCTACAAATACCTTTCAAGAACTGGGAAAATAAAAGATAAAAGAATCATCGAAGCAAATTTAAAATAGCACCATAACATTATTAAATTTTGCAATGCTTAATATGATATTAGTCTTGGTTCTTATAAATAAACAGCTTAGTAAACATCTTTCAATGTCATGAAGCATTTATTCTCTGAGATAAACTAAAGCTATTAAATCTTTCCTTTTTAATTCACTTACACCTTATCTCTAGAGCACTTTGGAGCCCTTAAAGTTTTTCTGCTTTGATTTTCTAACGGTGCCTTTTCCTGAGGCTGCCACCCTGTAAAAAGGCAGATTAATCAGCATATATCACTTGCTGCTCACTTTCTCTGAAGTAAGCTAAGTAGCATCCCTAAGTGAGGCAGAGTGTTGGAAAAGAATGTCCTCCATACCTGGATAGTAATGTCAGAAATGTGTAGAAACTTGTTTCAGAAAGAGTGGTGTTCTTCATTGTTTGGGTTTTTTTTTGTTGGTGGTGGTTCTTTTGTTATTTTTGTTTTTGATTTGCTTTTGGAGGAAATAATGACCAAAAAAAGGTGAATCAGGATGGAAGAAACTTTTTGGTATAAGAAAAAGCAACTGCCTGGGAGGGCGTGATTTTAGATAGTGCAGTACACTAGCTACATGTGGGGGTGCGGTGGATTATATAGTATAGATAGCAGTAACTCACATCTATTTTATATATCTTTGCTAGCACTTACCGAAGTCTGAGTTAGAATATAGATAGATACAGTTTTTCTCTTAGTTCCCATTTTGGATTGTGAACTCCTTGAGGTTACAAGGAATGCCTGATCTGTTTGCTACCTGACATTCCTAGGCCGTATCTTACATATTACAAGGGCTGCTGCAAAATATCAAACTTTAACTAATCAGTTACCTTCAGACTTCATAACTAGACACTACAAATCATTAAATGTCACTGAAAGAAAATGATGAGGGTGTATAGTAAGAGAATGGCAGATGAGGAGGAGGAAAGATGATAGACTCAAGATGTTATTTTGGAAATAGAACTAAGAGGACTATCTGATGGACAGGATGTAGGAAGGAATCAAGAATGGCCCTAGCTAGGATTTTTATTTGAATCAGCAGGCAGACAGAAGTTCTGTGTGCTGAGATGGCAAGGACTCAGAAGAAATAGTGAGTAAGAGACCTTTACTCAATGCAAAGCACCAAGTTTCTCCTTCTTTCTTGGCAACACAATTCAAATTGTAGTAAAGAGGGAAGCGGGTCCAGCTGAAATCCATTTTTGTATTCCCTTCCTTGCAGCTAGGTGTGTGCCCTTTGGCCGAAGAGATATATTTGGAAATACTGTGTGAGATTTTTGGAAAGGTTGCTTCAATCTGAGTGATGTGCCCTTTCCACCCTGTTATCTTTCTCTCATCTTCCCTCTGGAAACCTGGGCAAGATGGGCGGCATGCCAAGATGACCGTGGATGCTGAAGAGATTTGAAAGAGAGAAGCACCTGTTAAGGCACTGAATCAGAAACATTAAAAGAAATCTGATGACCAAGGACCCTTCAGAGTAGCTCTGAATGCTGACTTTCAGACGTTTTTCATATAAAAGAGAAACAAAAGTTATATTTTAAGTCACTGTTTTATATATATATTTATATATGTATATATTATATATAATTTTATATATGTATATGTATTTTATATATATATATATATATATTTTTTTTTTCCCCCTCTTCTTTGCAGCTGAATTCAGTCCCACTGATACCAAGTGGCTTGAGAAGAGAGTTGCGGAAAATCAAGAACTATGTTTTAAAATGCTAATTTGAGATGCCTGTAAAACATGAAAATAAGAGAGTCAAGTAAGCAAATGAGTACAGAACTCTCATTCTAAAATGGAAACAAGGGCTGAAGAGATAAATTTGGGAAACACTGGGCATGTTAAAGCCATGGGACTGATGAGATCATGTAGGAAGAAGGCAGGGGTAGAAAAAAGGGTCCAGCACTGAGCCCTGGGGCCACAGACACCAAGCTATCAGCACAAGAGAAGGAGCCAGGGAATGAGGCTAATAAAAAGAGTCCAACAGAGTAACACAAAAATTTAGAAATTGAGGGGTGCCTGGGTAGTTCAGTGGGTTAAGCCTCTGCCTTCAGATCAGGTCATGATCTCAGGGTCCTAGGATGCCCGCATTGGGCCGTCTGCTCAGCAGGGAGCCTGCTCCCCTGCCCCCTCAATGCCTGCCTCTCTTCCTACTTGTGATCTCTCTCTGTGTCAAATAAATAAATAAAATATTTTTTTAAAAAAAGAGAATTCAGAGATTGTGGTATCCTAGCAGCAAATAAAATACACCAAGATATAGGAAGTTGCCAACTGTATTGAATGAATCCAGTAGAGAAAGAATCTGTAAGACCGACTAACACGGAAAACATTTTATCTTTGACAATAGCAGTTTCAGTGGGATGGAGGAAGGGGCCTGGAGCCTGCAGGGGAGATAGGTAGGAGAAGTGAAGGGAAGGACTTTTGTGTCCTGCATATGGAAATACAAATCTTAGAAAGCCTCTCAACAAAACACAACAGAACTTAGAAATGCTGGCCAGAGCACAACAAACACCTTCTTAAATGTATAGCTAAGCTGTAAGAAACGAAGGAGAAGCCTAAAGGACAGAGAGTGAAGAGGGATGAAAAGGGACTCAGTAGCCAGACAACTGTGTGGTTGTCCTTGGATAATCTGTCAATCACTGTTAATTTTTTCTCAAACTTACTAAACAGACGCAAAAAATATTTATTAAGCATTTGCAATGTATGAAAACTGTAATAAAATGAATACTTACAAGTCTTTAAAGTCTTTGTGTCCCCCTCTTTTTAAAAGATTTTATTATTTATTTGAGAGAGAGAGAGAGCGCGAGAGCGCAATAGAGGGGAGGTCGGTGGGAGCCCAATGTGGGACTCGATCCCAGGACTCTGAGATCATGACCTGAACTGAAGGCAGATGCCCAACCAACGGAGCCACCTAGGCGCCCTCCTTTGTGTCCCTTGTAATATTGCCCTTTTCCCTCCCCACTCTGAGTTAACCCAGTCCTGAATGTTTTATTACTACCTTCACTTTCTTTATAGGCTCATCAAAGTTGTAACCCCAAACAAGTTATTGTTTATCAGTATTCATAACAAGATATAATCTATATTTAAAAGAATTCAGTTTTTACATTCCTCTATAACTTGTTTTCTTGGGCTTAATAATATTTTTCTCGTGTTTATCAATGTTGTTACATGAAGCCATAATTCAATAGCTAGTGACAAATATAACACTGTCCAGCTCTGAAAAAAAGGTGGCTTTGTCAATAAATGCACGGGCCAACTGGAAAATAAAAATTTAACCCCTCCGTCACCCATCTCACAGAATAAAATAAAATAGTGGATTCAAGAGCTAACTATAAAAGGCAAAATAATAAGATTCTAAAAATTAACATAGAAGAAAATCATCATAACACTGGGGTATGAATATTTTCCTAAAGCAGATGCAAAAGTCACTGGCCATAAAGAAGAAAGATTGATAAAGAGGAACATATAGAGTTAGAAATTGTTCTTCATCAAAAGATTACTAAGCATGAGATAGTGGGAAAAATTTTTTTTGCAAAATATATATTCAACAAAGAGTTTGTAATGATGAGTATTCAAAGAATTTTTATGTGTCAGTAAGAGTTTGGCTACCCAATAGAAAAATCAGTAATAAGTCTGATTAAGAACTATATGAGAGTGTAACTAAATGGCCAGACATTATAAATGAAGGTCTTGACCTCTTTATTCATGAAGGAAATGCAAATTGAAACCTCATGAGTTACATAATAGAATAACTTCAGATGACAATGCCACATGCTGGAGAAGACATGCAGCAATAAAAACTGTTAGGCTGGTGGGATAATAAATTAATGCAGAGGGGCGCCTGGGTGGCTCAGTGGGTTAAGCCGCTGCCTTCGGCTCAGGTCATGATCTCAGAGTCCTGGGATCAAGCCCCGCATCAGGCTCTCTGCTCAGCAGGGAGCCTGCTTCTTCCTCTCTCTCTGCCTGCCTCTCTGCCTGCTTGTCATCTCTCTCTGTCAAATAAATAAATAAAATCTTTAAAAAAAATAAATTAATGCAGAAAATCTGGAATGCTCATTGGCAGTTTGTATTAAAATTAAGCATGCATTTATCCTAATACGTGGCATTTCTATTCTTAGACACATACATAGCAAAATATGTTTACGAAGAGGCACGTCCAAGAATGTTCAGAGCAGAATTGCTTGCATAACTCCAAACTCAAAATATCCATGAACAATGAAATGGATAAATCACTGATATATCCCAATAGCCAATACTTCAAATAATGGAAATTTGTGAAATGTCAAAAAATGAATGACTTTCACAAATATTGAAATATGAAATAAGAAATATTGAAATATTGAAAAATGTTGAATAAAAGACACGAGAGATCAAGAGTAGTTACCTTTGGACTATGAGCAACTCTACGCCAATAAATTTGACAATCTGGAAGAAATGGATGCATTCCTAGAAACATATAAACTACCACAACTGAACCAGGAAGAAATAGAAAGCCTGAACAGACCCATAACCAGTAAGGAGATTGAAACAGTCATTAAAAATCTCCAAACAAACAAAAGCCCAGGGCCAGACAACTTCCCGGGGGAATTCTACCAAACATTTAAAGAAGAACTAATTCCTATTCTCCTGAAACTGTTCCAAAAAATAGAAATGGAAGGAAAACTTCCAAACTCATTGTATGAGGCCAGCATCACCTTGATCCCAAAACCAGACAAGGATCCCACCAAAAAAAAGAGCTATAGACCAATATCCTTGATGAACACAGATGCGAAAATACTCAACAAAATACTAGCCAATAGGATTCAACAGTACATTAAAAAGATTATTCACCACGACCAAGTGGGATTTATTCCAGGGCTGCAAGGTTGGTTCAACATCCGCAAATCAGTCAATGTGATACAACACATCAATAAAAGAAAGAACAAGAACCATATGATACTCTCGATAGATGCTGAAAAAGCATTTGACAAAGTACAGCATCCCTTCCTGATCAAAACTCTTCAAAGTGTAGGGATAGAGGGCACATACCTCAATATCATCAAAGCCATCTATGAAAAACCCACCGCAAATATCATTCTCAATGGAGAAAAACTGAAAGCTTTTCCGCTAAGGTCAGGAACACAGCAGGGATGTCCATTATCACCACTGCTATTCAACATAGTACTAGAGGTCCTAGCCTCAGCAATCAGACAACAAAAGGAAATTAAAGGCATCCAAATCGGCAAAGAAGAAGTCAAATTATCACTCTTCGCAGATGATATGATACTATATGTGGAAAACCCAAAAGACTCCACTCCAAAACTGCTAGAACTTATACAGGAATTCAGTAAAGTGTCAGGATATAAAATCAATGCACAGAAATCAGTTGCATTTCTCTACACCAACAGCAAGACAGAAGAAACGGAAATTAAGGAGTCAATCCCATTTACAATTGCACCAAAAACCATAAGATACCTAGGAATAAAGCTAACCAAAGAGACACAGTATCTATACTCAGAAAACTATAAAGTACTCATGAAAGAAATTGAGGAAGACACAAAGAAATGGAAAAATGTTCCATGCTCCTGGATTGGAAGAATAAATATTGTGAAAATGTCTATGCTACCTAAAGCAATCTATACATTTAATGCAATTCCTATCAAAGTACCATCCATCTTTTTCAAAGAAATGGAACAAATAATTCTAAAATTTATATGGAACCAGAAAAGACCTCGAATAGCCAAAGGGATATTGAAAAAGAAAGCCAACGTTGGTGGCATCACAATTCCGGACTTCAAGCTCTATTACAAAGCTGTCATCATCAAGACAGCATGGTACTGGCACAAAAACAGACCCATTGATCAATGGAACAGAATAGAGAGCCCAGAAATAGACCCTCAACTCTATGGTCAACTAATCTTCGACAAAGCAGGAAAGAATGTCCAATGGAAAAAAGACAGCCTCTTCAATAAATGGTGCTGGGAAAATTGGACAGCCACATGCAGAAAAATGAAATTGGACCATTTCCTTACACCACACACAAAAATAGACTCAAAATGGATGAAGGACCTCAATGTGCGAAAGGAATCCATCAAAATCCTTGAGGAGAACACAGGCAGCAACCTCTTCGACCTCAGCCGCAGGAACAACGGCAAAGGCAAGGGAAGCAAGGGCAAAAATGAACTATTGGGATTTCATCAAGATCAAAAGCTTTTGCACAGCAAAGGAAACAGTTAACTGTGAAGAGCCATGCAGCAGAAGCTGGGAGTCACGTTCTAGGCGAGGCTTGAGGAGAAGGGCAGGTGAATGTTTATGTGGGAGCGCTCAAGGGTGACGCACAACCTGCACTAAAGTATCGGGACTAGTATAAGATTAACCAGGGACCATGGGAACGGCACAAAAACAGAGTGAACAATAAGTTTCGGGGGCTCACGTCAGTAGACACGAGCTCCCCGCATGATCTGGATTGAAGTCATCTGTATCCCTTCTGATTGGATGTTATAGTAGTTGTGTTATGTGGTAATTGGTTGCTTTCTATCCACTGTGTTCTATAACTTGGGGCTATAATCGGTGTACGGGGTCCCGGGGCTGAAGACTGTCAATAAAGAAGTTTGCCACTCACCTCGTCTGCGGGTCGTTCTTGCGGGTCGAGAGCGACAGTTAACAAAATCAAAAGACAACTGACAGAATGGGAGAAGATATTTGCAAATGACATATCAGATAAAGGACTAGTGTCCAGAATCTATAAAGAACTTAGCAAACTCAACACCCAAAGAACAAATAATCCAATCAAGAAATGGGCAGAGGACATGAACAGACATTTCTGCAAAGAAGACATCCAGATGGCCAACAGACACATGAAAAAGTGCTCCATATCACTGGGCATCAGGGAAATACAAATCAAAACCACAATGCGATATCACCTCACACCAGTCAGAATGGCTAAAATCAACAAGTCACGAAATGACAGATGCTGGCGAGGATGTGGAGAAAGGGGAACCCTCCTACACTGTTGGTGGGAATGCAAGCTGGTGCAGCCACTCTGGAAAACAGCATGGAGGTTCCTCAAAATGTTGAAAATAGAACTGCCCTATGACCCAGCAATTGCACTATTGGGTATTTACCCTAAAGATACAAACGTAGTGATCCAAAGGGGCACGTGCACCCGAATGTTTATAGCAGCAATGTCCACATTAGCCAAACTATGGAAAGAACCTAGATGTCCATCAACAGATGAATGGATCAAGAAGATGTGGTATATATACACAATGGAATACTATGCAGCCATCAAAAGAAATGAAATCTTGCCATTTGCGACAACATGGATGGAACTAGAGCGTATCATGCTTAGCGAAATAAGTCAAGCAGAGAAAGACAACTATCATATGATCTCCCTGATATGAGGAAGTGGTTGATGCAACATGGGGGCTTAAGTGGGTAGGAGAAGAATAAATGAAACAAGATGGGATTGGGATTGGGAGGGAGACAAACCATAAGTGACTCTTAATCTCACAAAACAAACTGAGGGTTGCTGGGGGGAGGGGGTTTGGGAGAAGGGGGTGGGATTATGGACATTGGGGAGGGTATGTGCTTTGGTGAGTGCTGTGACGTGTGTAAACCTGGTGATTCACAGACCTGTACCCCTGGGGATAAAAATATATGTTTATAAAAAATAAAAAATTATAAAAAAAAAAAGAGTAGTTACCTTTGGGAAAAAGGCATAGCTAATGATTGGGAGAAACCCCATGTCTGGGTGCTGGTTATGTTTTATGTTTTGATCTGAGTGGTATTTCCGTGGGTTGTCTTAACTCACTTCTGCAATTGCAACAACTTAACATGGGATCCAATTTTACAGGTGTTCATTAAATAAGTCTGCTGAATTTGCTTTGTTGAATTTAAGGTAAGAAGGAAAAACCTCGGGGCGCCTGGGCGGCTCAGTGGGTTAAAGCCTCTGCCTTCAGCTCAGGTCATGATCTCAGGGTCCTGGGATCCAGCCCCGCATCGGGCTCTCTGCTCAGTGAGGAGCCTGCTTCCTCCTCTCTCTCTGCCTGCCTCTCTGCCTACTTGTGATCTGTCAAATAAATAAATAAAATCTTTAAAAAAAAAAAAAAAGAAGGAAAAACCTCACAATGAGATCATAGCTGTGTTATTGGTTGCACTATGTTAGCACTCCATGATATTTCCCTCTACTGAAACCAGAAACTCAAAGTGTTTAGACTGCTTCACACATCTTTCTTAAAGCAAAAATGTTTGTCAACCATTTAAATTAATAAACTTAAATTTCTGGGAATTTTCTTATTCAGATTCTTTTTTCCCCTGATAATTCCAGATAAATAAGGTAGTAGAAGTGAAATTATGTGCACTTGGCCACTAAATTGATTTCTACAAAGGAATAAATAATTTTCACTTAATTTTAGGGATGTAGTGTTATAGTTAACTCTGGAAGTTTTAGAAGAAACCAGGATAAAAAAATAGGAAAACTTAAAAATGCCCCTAATAAGTCTTCCAACTCCATACTCATAGGTTCTGAAGAATAAAATGCTTAGGAACTGTTACAACATAATAAATTGAAGTACTTCCTTCTTCTAAATGCTCTCAGAAAAGCAAACAAAAAGTAAGCACTTCCCCTAGAACTACCAAGACATAAAAATTCAGAACACATTTCAAATTTATGAAACATGAAAGCCATGTAAGTATTGCACCTGAAAATTTTTTTCTAATAATCTTTTGTCTCCATAGTAAAGGAGAAAGATGAAATTTGAAATGGGGGAAAAAAACAGGTTTGTATTTTTATGTTCTCCTTTCCTATAATTAAGTTTCAGGTTTTCTACTTGCAGGTAAAGAGTGGATTCCCTTCATAGTATAAGGTTGAGGAAGAAAGAAACCACGTGAATGTTCGGTTATACTTTGGTGTAGACTCAGATTGTAATACTACTCTAGAAACATTCAAATATCTAAAGACGTTGTTAATAGATAAATGCCTGAGATTTAACAAAAGACAAAACAACAACAACAAACAAAAAACCAACAACCCCTAATGCTGCATAGCTACTGACCATTCTTCCAGCTCCAGGCAGCCAACTGGAGGTGCTCCTATTCATAGGAACCAGAGGAGAGAGTATAAATGAGGTACTTTAGTGCAGAAATCAAACTCATTTAAAATTAACTCAAAGCACGTGTCTAATCAATGGGTAACCTATGTGGTCATTTATTATCATTAGTATTACTACAGAATGCACATTGTAGGAGGCCCCTAAGCCTCATAGCTCAGGCTGCATTTTGTAGAGACAGAGTCTGAATTCTGCCACGGGGTGCCAAGATTAAGCATTATTTCTTGGTGTGTCTGTGAGGGTATTTCTGGGTGAGATTAGCATTGGAATTGTTGGACTCAGATAAGTAGACTGTCCCTCCCAACGTGTGTGGGCCTCATCCAATCCACTGAGGGCCTGAACAGAAAGAAAAGCAGAAGAAAGATTTGTCCCCTTTTTTTCCTTGCCTCAGTGCTTTAACTGAGACATGACATCTCATCTTTTCCTCTCCTCAGACTGGAATTTACACAACCAGTTTCCCTATATCTCAACGTCTTCAGACTCCAATTGAATCACACCACTGATTTTCCTGGGTCTCTAGCTTGCAGACAGCAAATCATAGGACTTCATAATCACACGATCCAATTTCTCATAATACACATGAAATAGAATCAGAATATACTCTGAAACAGAATCAGAAAGCATATACCCAGAAGACCCTAATACGGGGTAAAGGAATTAATATATGTAAAAATGTGCTTAGTATTTAGCATTAAGAAGGTCTTCAATAAATACTACTATCATTCTAATCTTTATTACTATTACTGTGTAACCTAGAGAGTAGGACCAGCTCAAGGACTTATGAGCATTGTTCTCAGAAAGGACACACAAGTCATAACTACATTGATTCAAGAAATCAAAACCTATCCTGGAAACCAGGGCTGCTGTGGGGGTTGAGTGTGAATCAGGATCCAAAAACGCTATCTCCATTACTTCCTGGTCTTTAAAGTAGATATTCTACTAGTATGGAAGCAGTTTCAACTTCTTTCTTGTGTACCATGAGTAGAAAAAGAAATGAGAGGGGCGCCTGGGTGGCTCAGTGGGTTAAGCCGCTGCCTTCGGCTCAGGTCATGATCTCAGAGTCCTGGGATCAAGTCCCGCATCGGGCTCTCTGCTCAGCAGGGAGCCTGCTTCCCTTCCTCTCTCTCTGCCTGCCTCTCTGCTTACTTGTGATCTCTGTCAAATGAATAAATAAAAAATCTTTAAAAAAAAGAAAAGAAAAAAGAAATGAGAAACCTCAGTGAGAAATTTCTAGCCAATATCCACGTGAAAGGAATCAAAGGAACTGTGAGGCTGGAGGAAACACCTTGAGGTCAGGTGGCATGAGAGCTGCACAGATGATGCTGAGTGGGCACGGGGCACAGGTGAGGCCAGTGGAGAGAAAAGTGGGCCACACATGCAAAGTCTGACATCCCTCTGACAACTTTAACAAGTTTTAACATCTCATCAAATTTATACCATCTTCTCTGCATACCCCCCTTTCCCCCTACCAGGTGATGACAGATACTTCGAGCCTTCTATTGGTAGCTATGGGGTTAAGATACAACCTCAGCATCTGCTTGAATTCCTGACCCTCCAACTTTGCCAAAGACATCAGGTCAAAGACTTGCGGTAAGAAAAAACAAAACAAAACACAGAAACAAACAAACAAAAACCGCCTCATCAGGAGGGAACTGCCAAGTGTCTAGACTTAATGAAGTCTGACTTTCACTAAAGGTAGTGGCAAACAGTAGGAATTGGGCAATCTGGTTTCCAGCACTCAGGACACAATACTCTCCTCAGTTATGTATTACTGAAAGGATTTGCGACTAGTGGAGGATGAAGGGCAGGTGTGAGGATAGAAGTCCTGGCTCTGGCCCAGCAGCTGTTAGAGGTCTCCTTTTTGGCTCAAAATGTCAGAACATCTTGGGAATATTTAAAAGGAAACACTTTTTTTTTTTTTTTAATACCGATTCAAACAAATAACCTTATTATTATAGAGCGGTGAACTCTTCTTTGCCAGTACCCCTTCCCCCTCCTTCCTACTCCCCCTATACTCAGGTTCTTTTGTATGCATTTATCTCTACTGCAGTTTTAAGCAGAGTGTGAGGGTGTGTATCTCCAGTTCTTTTGCTGGGGGTGATAAGATGGCATAGGGTAAAATTAATGTGCTTTTCTCTCTTATAAAAATTGTAAATTATCTCAAGTTTCTAAGCTTTTTGCCCCCTTTTCTATTTGTTTTGACATGGAACTTGTTTTGTAAAATGTATCAGTTGAGGTGAGACTGTCAAAATATTGGATTGTTGCCAAAGAGCCTTGAAAAAAACAACTATGTGTTCACCATATGAACACATCTATCAAATCATTGAGCAAATATTTTTAAAATGAATAGTGGGATATGTGTTTTATATAACATTTATAACAAAACACCCAAAATATAATAATACATACAAAGCACAGTGATTAGCACGTAGACATGAAGATACACAAAGACCCATACCCGATAGGTATGCAGTAATGAAGCAGAAGTAATGGCAAAAAAGAGATCTTTTCATTCCTGCTACTGTAAAGCTGTGAATTTGGGCCATTTGCTTAATCCCTCCGGATGGGCCTCAGTTTCTACTTTCATACAAAATAAGGTTGAACTGACACACTTCTGTGGCTATTTCTACTCTTTATTTTTTATTTATTTATTTATTTATTTATTTTAAGATTTTATTTATTCATTTGACAGAGAAATCACAAGTAGATGGAGAGGCAGGCAGACAGAGAGAGAGAAGGAAGCAGGCTCCCTGCCGAGCAGAGAGCCCGATGCGATGCGGGACTCGATCCCAGGACCCTGAGATCATGACCTGAGCCGAAGGCAGCGGCTTAACCCACTGAGCCACCCAGGCGCCCCTGGCTATTTCTACTCTTATAATCAGTCTGAAAGTTCAAAGGAAAGAGTTTGCTGCAAGCTAAGTTTTGGAGGGAAGGCTTCCTGGAGCAGGGAGGACTTCAGCTGGAAAATAAAAACAGGATAGGAATTGAATCGCAGTAAAGACAACATAGTTTTAATTGGTAATCATGGCAGTGTGATTGTGGGTGATAAAGTCCAGGTGCAATAGCACAGGTGTGTGTGTGTGTGTGTGTGTGTGTGTGTAAGTTTTGCTAAGAGAACACACAAGAAAAGTTTTGAGGAAATATGTTGCAGTTTGGCTATGATTCATCTACTCCCCACTTTTCTGGGGAAAAAAAACCCCTCAAACTAAGAAACATACAGCGCTCTATGAACGGACTGATTCTGGCAATGGTATTAATTGCTTGCTTTTGTAATTTTCTAATTGCATTACTTATTTAATAGAATATGAAACTGAAAAAATCACTAACATTTTCCATTTTGGATTAATTTCATACAATAAATGTTATTTCTGTATTAATAAAACCCCTTAAGCTCTGGATGATATTAAAAAATAATTTTGTGATACAGAATTGGTCTTTCAGTCAGCAAATATTGATTTGGCAACTACTATGTGCTAGGTTCTGTGGTACGTGCTGGGGCAGATATAAATAAATGTTCTCTGAGTGTAGTAACAAACACTGGTTTTGGAAACAAGAATGACTCAATTATATAATAACATCTTTCTAATAACTGAAGAGTGCTGCAATATTTTACTTTATCCCAAAAAACCTGAAAAATATTTTTACATTATCACTGAATATTTCTTGATATAATTATTAATTTCATCCAATAAATACATTTTTATAATTGTCAATCAGAATAAATAATATAACTAGTTTATAGAGGTGATCAAAGTTGTCATATAACTATTTCAATGTATTCATTTATTGGAAGGAAAGGAATTAAAAACTTTGGATGACTCATATATGTCAATGAGCTACTGTTTCCTCCTTTACAAAATAAAAAAGGTAACAGAATTCTGACATTACTTTTTGTGAGAAAATATACATCATACATAAATCAATGCCATCAAATTTCAGAGTGTTTGGATTTTCCTTGTAAAAATAAAAATGACAGTGGCAGGCACATACAATGTTAACTGTGATAATTTCTTCTTAGAGAAGAATTTATTAAAGGTGTTAGTTCTAACCAAGATAAGGTACTTTGACTTGTTCCTACATCACTTTCTTCCCAAACTTGTTTAGGGACTGCAGCTGTAATTCATTTCTCTGAATTAACAAAAAGTCCATTTTTTTCCTGCAAGTAATTCAAGTTCTAATTATTCAACCCAAGTGTTTAATATCAGCATCAGTAATGCTGGTTACTTGTGTGTGTGTTGGGAGAGGGAAGTGGATGCGATGGGAAGATGGGAGAGAAGGGTGACTTGCCTTTTGGGGGACAGAGATGGTGACTGAAGTGCATAATTTGCAAACCCTTAACCTAACAACAATGATAACAACAGTAACATTAACAACGTTTTTTGGTGTTTGAAGCACATAATTTGCAACCTCTTAACCTAACAATAGCAACAGTCACAGTAACCTTAACTGGAAAGAATTTGTTCAATTTCAATGGGATTTTTGGAGTGCAAGTATGTAGGAGCTGCAACATGCAGCACACATTGCTGGTTATGTATATGTAAGTTACACAAGGTACTTAAATTGGAAAATATTTAGCTTGCGCATTTTAAAATTTCTGGTTATCCTGTGTTTTAAATATTTATTCACCACATTAATAACATTAGCCAACTTCCCCTATGTCAAATTTCTCAGACCCTACTGCTGTCATTCTACAGGGAAAGCACCAACCCAATTTCTCAAGGCTTGAACAAAGGTTATACATTGCGTTGCATACCGAACTGCTCTCTGGACGCAAACTCCGGCTGGAGTGGAGTAGTGGCGCTGAGGGCACCGGCTAGGTAGGGACTCCTGCAGGCTGGGAGTCGGGGCTTGGGCTGGATCAGGCTCCTGGGATCAGGACACGCGGGGCTTCCTGGGACCATGACAACAAGGTGATGGATGCCACCTCTCCGGACCGGTGCGACTGCTCTGTCAGACCCCCTTCTGCAAGGGTGTGGGGGCCACCCAGTACTTAGCGCAGGTGGCCCCATGGCACGGCCAGCCCCTCTCAACCATCATCCGGGCTGAGGCCACGCCAAGAGATGATCCGCTCTCAAGGATCTGCCATGAAATAGCAAATGAGAGGACCTCGCTGTCTCCCTGCTTTGGGTCTCAGCACAAGAGCTGCCTGAGGAGGTGGCCTCCCCAGCTTCTGTGAGCTGTCCCACACGGAGTCTGCAGGAGCAAAGCAGCCCCGGCCAGGACAAGCCGGAGTTAGGAGGCCGCGGCCTCGTAGCGGAGAAGGCTGCGTGCTGCGTGCACCACGTGGTGCTTCCTGCCTGCTGCGTGCTGCGTGCACCACGTGGTGCTTCCTGCGTGCTGCGTGCACCACGTGGTGCTTCCTGTTCCGCATGCCGCTGGCTGTAGTTTTTGGCTGAACGCGCCTGCGCGGAGGCTCAGAACCGTCTGCGAGTCCCCTGTGGGGTGGAGGCCAATGGCTTCTGACCTTCTCCATCTCCTTCTTCCCCGTCTTCCGGTTTTGGGTGCTGATCTCCGCCCATTGCCATTGTTAGCTGCACTTCGAGTGGAGGAGAACCGGCCCGAGAGCGTGTTCTAGAGCCAGGACTTGGGTACTCCTTCGAGAGCGCTGAGAGCTCGCAACGGGCCCCCGGACTCCTGAAGAAGGTGACAGAGGGGACACCCTCGTGAGGGCCAGACTGTCAGGAGCAGAGACAGCTGGCGAGGTCGACCTCTGACCCCTCCTGCGCGGCCAGAACGCTTCTCAGGCCAAAAGAACGCCAAACGGAGCCTCCTCAGTGATCCCTGGGGGATTTCAGATTTCTGGGCACCCGGTTGTATATGAGAAGGGAAGACAGACGTAGGCCTGAGCTTGTTTGGACGTCCACGCGGCCCCTTGCGGCGGCTGCAGCCACAGGTGAATTGAGGGCACCCATTGCACGGGGAGGTTCTCCAAGCTGCTTCTGCTTCTCTGCACTGGCAGCCTCGCTTCCCGGACACCGTGGACTCTGTAAAGCAGCGCTGCGATTCAAAAAACCCAGTTGGAATGTAAAAAAGAATTCGCTGCTGCCCCTCCACTGCAAATAGTGTTCAAGAGCGTCCGTACGTCACTCAGTATAATTTTAGTTGTGATAATTCACAAAGAAAATCAACATTTCCCAAGTGTTTTCTATTTAAAAAGAAATTCTCTTTCAGTAAGATTTTAAAGAAGGGAGGAATCCTTATCTTCTGGTTACATTTTTTTTCTAGTGAATGCAACATTTTAGCAACTTTTGCCATTCCTGGGTTCAAAGGAAAGTGCTAGATAAAAAGCCCTGGGTTATTGTGGCTGCTATACTGCCTTACATCTCTAGAGTCTTCCTTATGAAACTAGATACTAAGCATTTATAGGATTGTAGTACTGTCCTTGGTTTATGGATAGAGAAACCAAGGCTGAAGACTAAAGGACTCCATGATCATGGGATCACAGGAAGGAAAAAAATTCTCAAAGTGGATGCTCTCTCAGTCATTCTGCTGATGACATCTAACTGCAGGAGAGAGAGAATGCCTTATGTAAATATGATAATGAGTTTATCTCCAAAGGGTTAATCAGTGATCTTAGGAGATTTTCTGACTAGGGGCATTCTGTGTGGCACAGTAGGTTAGCATCTGACTCTGGATCTCGGCTCAGGTCATGATCTCAAGTATTGTAAGATTGAGCCCCAACAGGGGGCTTTGTGCTGGTCATGGTGCCTGCCTAACATCCTCTCTCTACCTTTCCGTCTGCCTCTGACCCCACTTAAAAAACAAAAACAAACAAAAAAAACACTTTTTTTTTTTTTCCTGACTCAAACACACATTTTCCCAGACTCTCTTTTCCAGCCAAATCCTGTGGCTGGTAGACATTAGCCCTAGTCATTACTTTTTATCAGGTACCACAGGAACAGTGTTTGGAGACTAAGAGTTTTCCAAGAGTCTAGGAAAATTTTGGAGAAAGGGAACAATGTATTTTGTTAAATATATGAAAAAAAAATCACAGAATTTAATTAATAAATATTTAATTCATGGTTTACAAAATGTAGCATTACAGTATCTTGGTAAGTGCAGTCCAGCTCTTATGATTATGTGTAAATTAAAAATCACACTTTAATATCGGATACGGGTACATTTTAAACGTGTTTGATGTTACATTAAGGATTTCAGAGAACATCCAGAGCTCATGAAGGACCTCTTTCCCAGGCCTACCTGGAGACAACTATTCATCTGTCAAATACCATCTTAAATGCCATTTCCTCTGAGAGACTGCTTATTATTCTGCATTTCTGCTGCTTCTAGGCTAAAGAGGTAAGCACTTGTTTCTCTGTGTCCTGATGATAATTTGTTCAGATCAGTACTGTAATAGTTTATTATAGTTTTCGATTATTGGTTGGTTGGTATGCTTCGACATACTGCCTGGATTCTTAGGTTATCAAGGGCAGGGACCACCTCCTACTACTCATCTCCTAGCATCAGTGTTGATAATATGATAGGAGCCCCATAGTTGTTTAATGATTTAAGTTCTTTTCCCATGCAGATACCAGAGCATTTGAAATTCTGCCAGTACAGTTATACTTTGGGAGGGGGTCCACATATATTTTTTAAAAATACACATAATCTTACTTATATTGGATTGTTTTCCCTGGATCACTGTGAATCTGTAATAGTTTTTTCCAGGACCGGGTAGACAAAGAATGTTTGAATTATTTTTGATCATTTAACTTTCTTCAAAGGATGACAAGTAGTCTGAAACTTCCTTGAAGTGCCTTACTCCGCCGTTCTCTTATTCTGTTTCTTCTTTCCATCTTTTTTTTCCCCATCATTTTAGACCTCTCAGTAAAGGTTTTACTTAGAATCAATTCTCTTGAGAGCTTTTCCTATCTAAGAACTCTGAAGATTCAAGATTTTCTTTCATATAAACCTTTTCATAAATTACTCATTCTTCCTGGCTGTTTATTTTCTATATAAGTGGAGAGAAAAATAGAGACAGAACATGCTTATCCTCTTAATATTTTTGCATTTACCCACTCTTGATTAATTACAATGATATGCTGCAGATGTCCAGCATAAACTGCATCATTTAATGTGTAATTACACTTTTTAGATGAATTCCACATCTTATTGCTGTTATTTTCCATGGGCTGGAGCAGTTATGTGCCTGAGCAGAATTAAGTTTCCATCATCCTGTGTCCTAGGATATTATGTCATGGAAGATGAAGAGTGAACTACAAACTAGCGTGAGGAGAAATTTTTCTTATGATAGAAAAAGTGGCACTTTGAAAATGTTTTGAGGTTCCTAAAACTGCCAAATGCCACTATTAACTCATATGAAAAAATAAACTCCATTTTACAGATGGTGAAACTGTGCACATGACTGAGTAATACTTCCACTAGAGGAAGGTTTTTCAAGAAATATTATATCATGGACTTGGTAACAAAATACTGTTATTATGCTTCAACTTTCTTCATAGGAGAATACTTATCATTTATTTATTTATTTTTTCAAGATTTTATTTATTTGTCAGGGAGAGAGTGAGAACACATACAAGCAGGGGGAGCCGCAGGCAGAGGGAGAAGCAGGCTCCCTGCTGAACAAGGAGCTGATGGGGGACTGGATCTCAGGACCCTGGGATCATGACCTGAGTTGGAGGCAAACACTTAACCAACTGAGCCACTCAGGTGTCCCAAAAGAATACTTACCTTTTAAGCCCAAGAAAAATTTTAGTGTTCATGTAGTAAAAGGGTTAAAAAATAATGTAAGGCTTAATTTTTTGGGCTTCATTTTAAACTTTATTTTTCAAATTGGCATAGAACTAATAAGATGGATGTGCCTTTTTTTTTCCTGAGGGCAACTGTTATTCAAGACAAGACTGATCACATGTGGCTCAGTTTTTTAGAAATAATAGTAATCTTTTAAAATTGGTGAGTTTAATGTTGTAACAGTATCGCAGTTTTAACATCAACTCAGAAGACTCAGTACAGTACCAGCTGTATCCAAATTCTTTAATTGAATTGTATACTCAAAACTTTAATTACAGGTTTTGGACATTTGTCTCCTTCTTGGAAATGTTTTTCTAATGGGAGTGATAAACCACTAAGTGCTTTCAAAGTCAAAATGTTGTATATCAGGGTTCCTTCCAAATGCAGTACTTCGTAGGGCTATTTTATTGAAGTCCAAGGTAAATCCCAGAAAGAAGGATGAATGTTAAGATTTGATAGGGCAGAGCTGTAGGCTGAGAGTCAGAAGCTAGATAACGCAAGATCAGTTCCATAACTATACATACTTTGTGACTGACCGTGGACAGACAAGTCTTAAGCCTTATAATATCTGCTTCAAAGAATGACTGTGAATTTGATCAGATGATGTGTGAGAGGGCACTTTGAAAAGTACAAACAAATCTGAAACTCTGTTTGGGTATTTTCCTGCTCTGCTACCCCAAGGTCTCAAGTTTGACCTAAGATTGAAGTATTTTGTTAACCCACAAAAACACATTTCGAAGCACATCTTTAGACTCAAATATATTGTATAATATACAATACACAGACTCAAATATGAATGTATTAACCTCAAATACATTATATATTCTCTCTGGATTATTGAATTCATTTCTGTTCATCCAAATGACTTCAAAAATAGATAGCAACATCGCTGTCATTTATTGAGGTGACTTGCCTCCTAATATTTAATCACCCACTAAAACTCTGAGGTACTATAACTACCTACATTCTTATTTGTTTTTATTCAAGTATAATTAACATTAGTGTTACATTAGTTTCAAGTATACATATGATTCAACAATTCTATACATTTCTCAGTGCTCATCAACATACGTATACTTTTTTTTTTTTTAAAGATTTTGTTTATTAATTTGTCAGAGGGAGAGAGAGCACACAGCAAGGGGAGTGCAGGAAGAGGGAGAAGCAGGCTCCCTGCTGGGCAAGGAGCCTGATGCAGGGCCCCATCCTAGGATCTCGGGATCATGACTCTTGTGGAAGGTAGATGCACAATTGACCAAGCCACCCAGGTGTCCCATAAGTGCACTCTTAATCCCTTTGTATATTTCGCCCCCCACACTTACCTCCCCCCTCAAAACCACCAATTCTGTATTTAGGAGTCTGCTGTTTTGTCTTTTTTGTTTTGTTTTGTTAAATTCCATATATGAGTGAAATCATATGGTGTTTGTCTTTCTGACTGACTGATTTACTTAGAATTATACCATCCATGTTGTTGCAAATGGCAAGATTTCATTCCTTTTTATGGCTGAGTAATATTCTGGAAGTAAGTAATTCTGAGTAATATGGAAACAATCCAAGTGCCTATCCATAAAGAAAATATGACGTGTGTATACACACACACACACACACGTACACACATGTCACATTTTCTTTATGGATGGACACTTGAATTGCTTGCATAATTTGGCTATTGTAAATAATCCTGTAGTAAACATAGGGGTGCATATATCTTTTCAAATTAGTGTTTTCGTATTCTCAGGGTGAATATCCAATAGTGGAATTACTGGATCCTATGGCCATTCTTTTGTTAAATTTTTGAGGAACCTCCGTGCTGTTTTCCCTAGTGGCTACATTTCCACCAATAATACACAAGGGTTCTGTTTTCTACACATCCTGTCCAATGTTTGTCATTTGTTGTGTTTTTTATTTTAGCCATCTGACGGGTATAAAGTGATACCTCATTGTGTTAATATATATTTCACTAATGATTGGTAAGGTTGATCATCTTTTCCTGTGCCTGTTGGCTGTTTGTATGTCTTTGAAAAAAATGTCATGACTCGACATTGAGGACCTGAATGATCAGGTCCTCTGCCCATTTTTTTTTTTTTTTAAAGATTTTATTTATTTATTTGACAGAGAGAGATCACAGGTAGGTAGAGAGGCTGGTGCAGAGAGAGAGAGAGAGAGGGAAGCAGGCTCCCTGCCGAGCAGAGAGCCCGATGTGGGACTCGATCCCAGGACCCTGAGATCATGACCCGAGCCGAAGGCAGCGGCTTAACCCACTGAGCCACCCAGGCGCCCCCCTCTGCCCATTTTTTAACAAGAATGTTTTTTGAGTGTTGAGTTATGTAAGCTCTTAATATGTTTTGGGTATTAACCCCTTGTCATATATATTACTTATAAATATCTTCTCCCATTCAGTAAACTGCCTGTTTTGTTGATGGTTTCCTTTGCTATGCAAAAGCCTTTTCTTTTGGTATAATACCAATAGTTTGATTTTGTTTTTGTTTTCTTTGCTAGAGGAGACATATCTAGTAAAATTGTTTCTGTGGCCAATTATCAGCATTTTTAAGAAATTAGAATGATTTCTCAGGAAAAACGGGATGTAAATTTTCTTGTGATATAAGCTGGTGTGAGTTTTATCTTCAATCCCATATTACCTGCTGATCATTTTTATTTTATTTTAAAGAGGGCGAGAGAGAGGGGAGGGACAATGAGAGAGGGAGAGAAAGAATTTTAAGCAGGTTCTATGCCCACTGCAGAGCCCTATGCTGGGCTCTGTCTTACAACCAGGAGATTATGACCTGAGCTGAAACCAAGAGTTGGATGCTTAACTGACTGAGCCACCTAGGCACCCTACCTACTATTTATTAGAACCTTCATTGGGATGTCAGGGTTATTCAAATTTAAGATGTTTAAATCTAGATTTATTATTTTTCTTCTAGATTGGTTTCTTTGTCTTGCATCATGATTTTAATTAAGTAGATTTTATTCTACTTATGTTCTCAAGCCCAAAACCTAGGGTCATTTTTCATATCTCCTTTTCCCTATCCCACTGCAGTTTACTGGTAAAGAAATTGCCAATTATAGGGGCACCTGGGTGGCTCTTTTGGTTAAGTGTCTGCCTTCAGTTCAGGTCATAACTCTGGAGAACCAAATCAAGCCCCGCTTCAGCCTCTCTACTCTGTGCAGAGCCTGCTTCTCTCTCCACTCCCCACCCCACTCCTGTTCTCTCTCTCACATACTCTGTCTCTTTTTTTTTTTTTTTAAGACTTTTTTTTTTTTTTTAAAGATTTTATTTATTCATTTGACAGAGAGAGATCACAGGTAGGTAGAGAGGCAGGCAGAGAGAGGGAGAGAGAGAAGCTGGCTCCCCACTGAGCAGAGAGCCCGATGCGGGACTCGATCCCAGGACCCTGAGATCATGACCTGAGCTGAAGGCAGCGGCTTAACCCACTGAGCCACCCAGGCGCCCCTACTCTGTCTCTTAAATAAGTAAAAATCTTAAAAAAAAAAATTGTCAATCAAACAATAAAATTGGGTCTCAGAAATCTGCCCCCATAACCATATTTTTAGTCACAAAGCCAAACAACTGTCCATGTAGTAGCCTTTACCTTGGTATCACTACCACCAGCTATTCCTTATCCAAGACCATCTATCACATTGGAATCACTTATTTTCTAAAAATAATAACTAAAAAATGAGTAGCTGTGCTACTTCTGTGCTAAAATAGCCACCATGGCTTTTCTGGCCCATATACTAGAATCCAAACTCCTTATCAAGACACACTGTCCTTTATTCATTTGCCTTGACATACATTTCTGGTTTTACTTCCTGCTTCCATGTCTTGTATCTGTCTCACATTCATTAAATTAGAAATTATTTGGTGCTTCTGTATTTCTTTTCTTTTTTTTTTTTTTTAAAGATTGTATTTATTTATTTGACAGAGAGAGATCACAAGTAGGCAGAGGCAGGCAGAGAGAGAGGGGGAAGCAGGCTCCCTGCCAAGCAGAGAGCCCGATGCGGGACTCGATCCCAGGACCCTGAGATCATGACCTGAGCCGAAGGCAGTGGCTTAACCCACTGAGCCACCCAGGCGCCCAGGTGCTTCTGTATTTCTGTATTTTTGTTCTGGCTTTTATCTCACTAGACATTCCCAGTATTTCTTGCCTTAAAAAGTCTCATTCATTCTTCAGACTTAGCTTATGGTCTCTCTTTATTGAGTCCTTCCCTTCCTTCCTCCCTCTCTTTCTTTCTTTGGTTCTAAAAACTTTTTCTTTATTGTTATCTTACAGTGTACCATGAACATTTCTTCCATGCACGTGGATGAAATTCCCTAGGGAAAGATAGAGAACAATGTTGCTGGATCCAAAGGCTTCTGGCAGCAAGAGCGACCCCTACAACAAAGTATCAGGTTAAGATTAAAGCACGTAGCCTGGCAAATGCCTGCCAGGGAAAACAGGGTCAGGAATATTCCCTTTAGAGAAATTAGAATTCAAGACCCAAGTCATTATAGGTATGGGATATCATGTAAGCCTCTTTGGCCCCAACCTCTGCCCCTCATTCCTCTGACATCTTGTTCCCTCTTGGGGTGAAGGAATTTCATACATCTCTCTTCATCCAATGAAAACCACCCGTTTTCTATTTTTTCTTAGCTCTTCCCGTATCTCCACATTCCATTGTCATCTCCATACTGCCCAAGTTCCTTTCCTGTAAGTCCTCCTGATAGTCCTTGGGGGAATCCTCTGTCCCCCTCTCCATTTTTCTTTTTGTTTTCCTGGGTATATAATCTTTAGGTGGGCATTTATTGTAAGCCTGCAACTCACTCTCAACCTTTGCCAGGGATTCTAGCTTGCCCGCATTGTGTGGTTTTCCTTCATTTTCGGACTTGCCCTGCTTTCTTGTTTTCCCGTATCTACTGGTTGTTCATCTTCTGACTGTCTTTCATTCTGGAGCTTTCCTTTAGCCCTGGCTTCCCCTCCAGTTCCAGCTTTTCTTCCTCATCTGATTTTCCTTCATCTTCAGGCTCTACTACATCTTCTGGCTTTCCCTGGATCGTCAGCTTTACCTTCACTTTCTGTAGAGTTTTATCATGTTGAGATTTCCCCTTCTTTTCCTGTCTTGTAGGGATTCTGGAAAGGTTCTTCCTCCTTTTCTAGCCTTGGAGAGTGCTAGGGACAGACACACTGCCCTGTGGGGACCAGGGCAGGCCTGCCCCTCTTCAGGCTCATCAAAGCCCATTCACCACTTGCCTGTGGCCTGGTCAGTTCATGAACCTGGTTTTCCTTGGGCAGTGGGAGTAGACCGTGCAGGGATTGGGACCACAGGGTGTGTGAGCGGGCTGTTGAGTCTTTGGTTTTCTGTCTATACATGTTTTTTCTAGTAGACTAATATGTTTTGAAAGATGAGACTCAAGAGATTTACTCTCTGATAATTGCAGCATAGACCATCATATATAGAAATGTTTGCAAAATAAATAATTGAATTAATGATGTATTTCTGAATACACTAGAAATTCATAGGATATTCAGAAACATAGCTTATTTTAATAAAATCTGGACATATTTGTACACTCAGTAATGTTATTTAGATATAGGAAGCTTAGGACAATTTTGTTGTTTTTCTCTCATTCTGCCTCCCAATCTGCATACATTGTAGTTTTACCATCTACAAAGCAGGAGAGTAAAACAAATGCTAAACAAAATAAAAACAAATTACAACTTAGGATGTAGAAAGTAACCCCCAACCTAACAATGTAAAAAATCTAGACAACAAACAAAATCATGATTTAGGGGGAATTTGTTAGAAAGCTGGGGATATAAGTTAAAGCAAATTCACTCAGTTCCTTAGTTGCCTCTCAGAGGAGAAAGAGGACAAAACAATGGTTCTGTCTTGACAGAATGAAGGTGATAGAGGTGACTACCATAGAAGCAGGTATAAGGAAATCCAGTGAAAAATTCCAGATTATAGCATGAGAAGCTATGCTGCCTGTTTCCCAGAAAAACTGGTGAAAACTGTATTTAAAACAAAACAAAAAAAAAACATCTCTGTAAATGGTCCTAAGGGCAAATAGCAAGTGAAGAAACATCTATTCAAGAACATCAATGAAAATTCAGTAATAAAAGTGAGAGTCCTTAGTATTTGAACCAATATTCTTCTCTTGCTGCTTGCTGCCAGCACAGTGAGACGGATACTAGATTCCACACTACTGCCTTCAGGAGCATTAGGCACTCTTCTCTTAGCTCCCAGAGGAAGACTTTCTTCCCAGAGGGAGTAGAGCATCAGTGTTTCTTACTTCATCCCTCAGCTGCCTACTACTGAGGTTCAGTCCTGGTTGAATGCAGTTGAAAGGTGGAGGGGTCTCTTCTTCTACTCAACCCTGACTCATAGAACAGAGACTCTGGCTTGGGTGCAGCAAGCTAAAATACTGGGGCCCTGGTACCTCTTGTGTCCTGACTTTGGAGCTAGTGGTTTCACACTAAGGGAAGCTGAGAGGACCCTGTGCTCCTACCCTCATGTACCAAGTGTTGGATTCCTAGAGCAGGGTGTCCCTCTGAAGACTTCCATTGTCGTCACTCCTAACTCCAGAGCTTTGGCTCAGAGATTTTGTCTAGGGGGAGAAACAGGCCAAAACAAAATAAAACAAACAAACAAAAAGCCAAAACAGATTCCTACTAATCTCTTCCCAAGGAACTGATTTCATTTGCAACGGAGTGAAGAAATTCCAGCCTGAAGGCACTCTGAACAGTAGAGGTTGTGGTGAATCCATTTGGGAGGAAATTCAAGCTATAGGCTAAACTGTAGGTCAAGTAGTTTGAAAGAGAGAACTAGGGAATAATACGTCAGGGAAGAGAAGTCCTGGCATCAGAACAAAATGAAAGACTTATCAGAATCTGTTGCTCCAGAGAAGTCCTATTTAATTGGATTAGTTTGTAGAGCAATTTATGCCCCAGGTATTATTAAAAACAATAGATCAGCTAGCTGGTGAATGATAAAGTTTAACCTTTAGAGGTGAGTAGGGGAAATAGATGAGGAGTCCCACTAGTACCACTGTCATCTCAGTGTGACCTTGGACATACCCAAGTTGTCCTACCTTGAGGAACAACATCACAGGCTGATGCTGAGGGTAGGGGGAGATCAGCTTCACGAAAATATTCCAGTAAGTCACTAGATGAACAAGCAACTATTAACGACAAGCCCCATGGTAAGGGGTGAAATAATACTCAGATTTGCTATTATATATTACACAAAATTTCCAGTTTGCCACCCCCAAAAATAACAGGAGTCTAAAGAATCAGGAGTATATTGATAGAAAAGTCAATCTATCAGGAGGGTACAGTGATTATAAACATATATGCCCTCAGAAACAGAGTACTAACATACATGAAGCCAAAACAAGAGAGAAGTAAATAATTCAATAATAATTAGAGACTTGAATATCCCATTTTCGATAATGGGTAGAAAATCTAGACAGAGCAGCAAATAGAAAATTTGAACCACATGATAAACCAACTAGAACATTTTTAGGACACTCCACCTAACAAATGCAGAATATGCATTCTTCTCAAGTACACAAAACATTCCAGGGTACACCATATGTTAGGTAATAAAACAAATCTCAATGATTTAAAAGGATAGAAATAATACAAAGTATGTTCTCTGATCACAATGGCATGAAATTAGAAACTTAGCTGGTTAGGGTGCCTGGGAGGCTCAGTTGGTTAAGTGGCCAACTCTTGAGACTCTTGATTTTGGCTCAGGTCAGAATCTCAGGGTCTGGAGATCAAGCCCTATGTTGGGCTCTCTGCTCAGCGGGGAGGTTGCTTCCTCTTTCTCCCTCTCCCTCTGCCCTCCCCTGCTCACACACATCTGTACATGGTCTTTCTCTCTGTCTCTCTAATCTTTAAAACGAAAAACAAACTGATAGTTGGAAAAATTGGGGAACTCATAATTATTTGGAAATTAAATACCATATTCACACTAAATAACCAGTGGAATCAAAGAAGATATCATAAGGGAAATAAAATACTATGCAATAAATAAAAATAAAGACAGCATACTAAAATGTATTGGATGAGACTTGCAGTACTTAGAAGTAGATTTATAGTTGTAAATGCCTGTATTAAGAAAGAGAATTTGCAAATTAGTAACCTAAACTTTGACTTTTGAACACTGAAAGAAAAGAAAAGCTGATTAGGCTTAGAAAATAAAGGAAATAGGGAATAGATAAGC
This sequence comes from Mustela nivalis, assembly GCF_964662115.1. Lineage (NCBI taxonomy): Eukaryota > Metazoa > Chordata > Mammalia > Carnivora > Mustelidae > Mustela > Mustela nivalis. The sequence continues at coordinate 128,676,069 of NC_139026.1, read as the reverse complement.
AATAGAGAAAATGAATGGAACCAGAAAGTGAGTTCTTTGAAAAAGTTATTAAAATTCACAGAACTTATCTAGATTAACCAAGAATAAAAAGACTCAACTTACTGGGATCAGAAATGAAAGAGGGGACTTTACTGCTGACTCTGTAGAAACAAAAAGAATTTTAGAAGAATCCTATATATACTTTAATGCCAACAAATTAGGTAATTTAATGAAATGGGAAAATTCCTAGAAATGCACAACTACCAAAACTGACTCTGGGGGAAAAAGTAGACATTCTGACTTGACCTATGTAATATGTGAAGAGGTTGACTAATTTTCTTTTAAATCCACAAAAAAAAGTCCAGATTCAGATGCATTCACCAAATTCTACCAAACATTTCAAGAATTATAGCCAATTAGTCATAAACTCTTCTAAAAAATTAGAAGAGGAACATTTCCCAACTTTCTTTGAGGCCAGTATTGCTATGATACCAAAATCAAAGATAACAAAAGAAAAGGAAAAGAGAAAAGATAAGTATCTCTTATGAATACAGGCAAAAACCCCTCAAAATATTAGCAAACCAAATCCAGAAACATTCAAAGAGAAAAAGAAAAAAAGATTTATCCTAGAAATGTAAAGCAGCTTTAACATTTGAAAATCAATGAGTATAATATAATACATTACATCAGTACAATAAAAAGCAAAATTTACATAGTCCTCTTAATAGATGCAGAAAAAACATTTGACAGAGTCCAGTATCTTTAGATAATAAAGACATTCAACATACTAGGAATAGAAGGGGTTACCCCCAACTTGACAAAAAGCATCTACTGAAAAAACACAACTAATGTGACACTTCATGATGAAAAACTGTGTTTCCCTTAACATCAGAAAAATGAGTTTCTCTCACACAGCTTTTATTCAACATTTTACTGGATGTTTTAGGGCAGTTAGTCCAGCAAAAGAAATAGAAGCTATCCAGAAGCTATCTTTGTTTGCAGATGACATTATCTAATATATAGAAAATCCTAAATATTTCACTAAAGCAAATTAGAATAATAAATAACAAGACAAACAAACTGAAACAATTACAACTAGTAAGTTTACAGGATATATCATCAGTATACAGACATCAATTGTAGTCCTATCTACTTGGAAATAACAGTCCAAAAATGAAATTAAAAATCTGTATTTATGGTAGAGGAAATAACAAATTTTTAGGAATGAATTTAGGAAGAGGTACCAAACTTACACTGTGAAAACTACAATGCAATAGGGGGAAAACTAAAGAAGACATAATAATTGGAAAAATTCCTTGCTCATGGATCAAAATACTAAATTTTTTTTTTATAATGACTGTACTCCTAAATGTAATCTACAAAGGCAACATAATCTCCATAAAAATTTCAGCTTACTTATATACAGAAATTTACAGTTTGATTCTAAAATGCATATGGGATTTCAAGACACCAAGAGTAGGCAAAATAGATTTGAAAGAGAATTATAAAGTTAAGACTCATACTTCTCTATCTCAAAATTAACTACAAAGCTTAAATAACCAAGGCAGTGTCATACTGCCGCAAGGGTATACATACAGACCAAGGGAATAGAATTCTGATTCCAGATACACACCTGCACATCTGTGGTCAACTGTTTTGCAGTAAGAGAACGAAGACCATTCAATGGCAAACAACAATAATTTTTTTAACAAAAACAGCTGACACAACTGGATTTGTGAAAGAATGAATGTAATCTCCTTCCTCACAGCATATACAGTAACTTACACAAAATGTATCAAAGCCTAATGCTAGAGCTACAGCTATGAAACTCTGAGAAGAAAACAAATAATTTGAACTTCATCAAGATTAAAATTAAAGTAATCTGTTTCATTGATCTACTTGTCTCATTTTGTGCCAGTACTATATATACTGTTTTGATAACTACAGCTTTGTAGTATATCTTGAAAAACTTCAAGAATTAGAACTTCTTCTAAATTCCAGTGTAGTGTTATATTAGTTTCAGTTGTACAAGATAGTGATTAATCAGTTCTACGAAACACTTAGTGCTCATTATAAATGTACTCTTTTTTTCATTAAGATAAGTGTACTTTAAAAAAATTAATTCCAGTGTAGTTAACATAACATTAATTTCAGGTATACAATGTAGTGGTTCAGCAATTCTGTACATTACTCAGTGCTCATAATGTAAGTATACTCTTAATCACCTTCACCTACTTCACCAGTGGTGCCCCCGCCCCCACTTCCCCTCTGGTAACCATCTGGCTGTTCTTTATAGTTAATTCTTTTTTTCATTTTTCTGTGTTTTGTTTCTTAAATTCCACATGTGAGTGACATCATACAGTATATGTCTTTCTCTGACAGACTTGTCACTTAGCATTATACCCTCTAGATCCATCCATGTTGTTGCAAAGAACTCAATTTAATTCTTTTTTAAGACTTAGTAATATTTCAGTGTGTGTGTGCATGTATGTGTGTGTTTTATATACGTATATATACATATATAAAATATATATACACTGCGTTTTCATCCATGCATTAACTGATGGACACTTGAGTTGTTTCCATAATCTGGCTGTTGTAAATAATTCTGCAGTAAAGATAGGGGTGCATATATGCTTTCAAATTGGTGTTTTCACACTCTTTGGGTAAATACCCAGTAGTGAAATTTGTGGGAGGCCGCAGTAAGGTTTGCGATGAGGACCAAACCAGGCCCTGACTTGTGCCTCCTTTAAGGTCCGAATAACCTAACAAAAGGTTTAGGACAGGAAAAGTTGAGTAGCACTGAGAAAGGGTCTGTGCTATGTGTTGTGCGCTTGCCTACGTGACTTCCCACATGCTTGCTAAACAAATGAGAACAATTCGGTTGGGGTCATAAGTTCGTGGCTGGTCCTTGCTGCCCTAGTACAGCCCATAAATTACTTTCAGGTTTGCTGTATCAATACAAAACAATTGTACTGGCATCAGCCATTGGGCATCACAAGGTCTGTATATGGTTAAGTGTGAAACAACTTACAGGAACTCGTGGTTGTTTAACTAGACACAGATGTATTGCATCTCCTATTATAATATCACTATTTATATGGCCTTAATGCTTTGAATAAACTTACCACTGTTGGACATCCTCCTCAGTGCCCCTCCTGCCCCCATCTCTCTGCTTCTTGAGTTCTTTTATTCATCCTCTTACCCTCATGTTCCTGGTCGATTTGTCACGCCAGCCACAACAGAAATTACTGAGTTATAGGGTAGTTCTACTTCTAAATTTTTGAGCAGTTTCCATACTGTTTTCCACAGTTGCTGCCCCACTTTGCATTCCCACCAACAGTGCACGAAGGTTCCTTTCTCACCACATCCTCACCAACACTTGTTATTTCTTGTTTTGATTTTAGCCATTCTGACAGGTATGAGGTAATATCTCATTGTAGTTTTATTTTTCATTCCCTGATGATTGGTGAGGTTGAACAACTTCTCCTGTGTCTATTGCCTATATGTATGTCTACCTTGGAGAAATGTCTGTTCGTGTTGTGTGCCCATTTGTTATTTGGATTATTTGTGTTTTTGGTGTCGAGTTGCCTATGTTCTTTATATAGTTTGGACACTAGCCCTCATCATATATGTCATTTGCAAATATCTTCTATTAGGTATGTTGTCTTTTAGTTTTCTTGATTGTTTGCTTTGCAGAAGCTTTTTATTTTGATGTAGTCCCAATACTTTACTTTTGTTGCCCTCGCTTTAGGAGACATTCCTAGAAAAATATTACTATGACAGATATCAGAGACAATACTGCTTGTGTTCTCTTTTAGGATTTTTGTGGTTTCAGGTCTCATGTTTAGGTCTTTAATCTGTTTTGAATTTATTTTTTTGTATGGTGCAAGAAAGTGGTCCAGTTTCAATCTTTTGCATATAGTTGTCCAGTTTTCCCAACACCAATTGTTGAAGAGACTGTCTTTTCCTCATTTTATATCCTTGTCTCCTTTGTCATAGATTAATTGACCATATAATTGTAGGTTTAATTCTTGGATTTCTAATCTGTTTCATTGATCTACTTGTCTCGATTTGTGCCAGTACTATACTGTTTTGATAACAAGAGCTTTGTAGTATATCTTGAAACCTCTAGTTTTGTTCTTTTCAAGATTATTTTGGCTGTTTGGGGTCTTGTGTGGTTCCATATAAATTTTAGTATTCTTTATTTTACTTCTGTGATTTAGTTCTTTATTTTTCTGTGAAGAATGCTATTGGTATTTTCATAGGGATTGGATTAAATCTATAGATTGCTTTGGATAGTATGGGCAACAACATTTGTTCTCTACAGTCTTTTATAGTTTTCATAGTACAGATCTTATACCTACTTGGTTATAATTAATCCCAGTTATTTTTTTATTTTTGGCACAATTGTAAATAGGATTGTTTTCTTAATTTCTCTTTCTGCTACTTCATTGTTAGTGTGTAGAAATGCAACAGATTTATGTATATTCATTTTGTATCCTGTGACCTTAGTTACTGAATTCAAGTATCAGTGCTAGTAATTTTTTTTTGTAAAGTCTTAAGAGTTTTCTATAGATAGTATTCTGTCATCAGCAGTTATTTCTTTGTTATGAATTTGGATGCTTCTTCTTCTTTTTTTTTTTTTCCTTGTCTGATTGCTGTGGCTGGGACTTTTCATTACTTTGTTGAATAAAGGTGGTGTGAGTGGACATAGTGGACATCCTTTTCTTCTTCCTTCTCTTAGGGGAAATGTTCTCAGTTTTTCACCATTGAGTTTGATGTTAACTGTGGCTTTTTCATATATGGCATTTTATTATGTTGAGCTATGTTTTCTCTAAGCCCAATTTTTGAGAGTTTTTCACCGTAAATGACAATCAAAAACCTTTTTGCTCATAAGAATACCACCTAGAAATTAAAAAGACAACACCCAGAATGGCAGAACATATTTACAAATCTTGTAGATATTGAGGAACATGAAGGTGAAGCTGAAGTATTGAGAAAAAACTTTTGCACCTCAGGTCCCATTCAAAGTGCTATAGGTATTTGAAATCTGTGGGAAAGGAGGTTATGAGATAAGTAACAAGATCCATAGACAGCCAAACTCCTGATTAGAATAACCCCACACACTGGCACCATGACAAAAGAAATGTTAGGCTGCTTTAAAGGCACAAATACTACTTTGCTCAGTCTCTACCATTCCATATATGATATCCAGAATTTAGTAAAACTTCATCAGATAAAGAGGAAAACCTATCAATAATTAAGAGATGAAGTAATCAAAAGATTGGGTTTCAAAATGACCCACTTATTGAAATGATATGAAATTTTTAAATAAACATAATTTAACTACAATTAACTATATTTATATTAATTAATGTAACATATTAACTATAATTAATGATGACTAAAAACTATTGAAATACTGGGCATCATGTAGAAGCAGGTAGAATATTTCAGCAGGCTGGAAGGAACTTTCTTAAATAGCGAATAAGAACACTGAAAATAAATAAGGGGTGTCTGGGTAGCTAAGTTGGTTAGGGCCTAACTCTTGATTTTGTTTCTGGTCATAATTTCATTGTCCTGAGATGGAGCCCTGCATTGGCTCTACACTCAGCAAGGAGTTTGCTTGGGGATTCTCTCTCTCTCCTCTCCTACTGCCCCTCCCCCTGCTTGTGTGCAGTCTCTCTCTCAAATAAATATGTCTTTAAAAAAAAAAAAACACTGAAAATAAAACATATAGCATTAGAGATGAATAGTTTCTCCACTGGACCAAGATGGGGAAAAAATTTGCAAGTAAACCAATAGTCATTATTGAAAAGAAACCCACAGATTAAAAAAATGGTGATTAAAAAAAATCACCCAACATAAAACAGCAATCAAGAACCTCTAGACACAACTCATCTTCGACAAAGCAGGAAAGAATGTCCAATGGAAAAAAGACAGCCTCTTCAATAAATGGTGCTGGGAAAATTGGACAGCCACATGTAGAAAAATGAAATTGGACCATTTCCTTACACCACACACAAAAATAGACTCAAAATGGATGAAGGACCTCAATGTGCGAAAGGAATCTATCAAAATCCTTGAGGAGAACACAGGCAGCAACCTCTTCGACCTCTGCCGCAGCAACATCTTCCTAGGAACAACGCAAAAGGCAAGGGAAGCAAGGGAAAAAATGAACTATTGGGATTTCATCAAGATCAAAAGCTTTTGCACAGCAAAGGAAACAGTTAACAAAATCAAAAGACAACTGACAGAATGGGAGAAGATATTTGCAAACGACATATCAGATAAAGGACTAGTGTCCAGAATCTATAAAGAACTTAGCAAACTCAACACCCAAAGAACAAATAATCCAATCAAGAAATGGGCAGAGGACATGAACAGACATTTCTGCAAAGAAGACATCCAGATGGCCAACAGACACATGAAAAAGTGCTCCATATCACTCGGCATCAGGGAAATACAAATCAAAACCACAATGAGATATCACCTCACACCAGTCAGAATGGCTAAAATCAACAAGTCAGGAAATGACAGATGCTGGCGAGGATGTGGAGAAAGGGGAACCCTCCTACACTGTTGGTGGGAATGCAAGCTGGTGCAGCCACTCTGGAAAACAGCATGGAGGTTCCTCAGAATGTTGAAAATAGAACTGCCCTATGACCCAGCAATTGCACTATTGGGTATTTACCCTAAAGATACAAATGTAGTGATCCAAAGGGGCACATGCACCCGAATGTTTATAGCAGCAATGTCCACAATAGCCAAACTATGGAAAGAACCTAGATGTCCATCCACAGATGAATGGATCAAGAAGATGTGGTATATATACACAATGGAATACTATGCAGCCATCAAAAGAAATGAAATCTTGCCATTTGCGACAACATGGATGGAACTAGAGCGTATCATGCTTAGCGAAATAAGTCAAGCAGAGAAAGACAACTATCATATGATCTCCCTGATATGAGGAAGTGGTGATGCAACATGGAGGCTTAAGTGGGTAGGAGAAGAATAAATGAAACAAGATGGGATTGGGAGGGAGACAAACCATAAGTGACTCTTAATCTCACAAAACAAACTGAGGGTTGCTGGGGGGAGGGGGTTTGGGAGAAGGGGGTGGGATTATGGACATTGGGGAGGGTATGTGCTTTGGTGAGTGCTGTGAAGTGTGTAAACCTGGTGATTCACAGACCTGTACCCCTGGGGATAAAAATATATGTTTATAAAAAATAAAAAGTTAAAAAAAAAAAAAAAAAAAGAACCTCTAGACAATATCAAATGGTCTAACATGCATGATATTGGAGTCTCAAAAGAAGAGAAAATGAGGGAATCAATATCGAAAGACAATGCCTTCAGATTTTTCTAAGATGTATGGAAAAAAAAAAAAAAGCCACAGATACAGGCATCCCAAAAAATCTTGGCAGGATAAATTTCCCAGAACGCTTGTGCATGTCATAGTCAAAAGCTAAAACTTAGTGATTAAAAAAAAAAAAAAAATTCTTGAACGTGAACAGAATAAAAAACTACATACAAAAGGACAAAGGAAATAATTTCATTAGACTTTTCATTAAAAGTATGTAGCCCAGAATAAAGTGAAATGACATCTTTAATGAAAAATCTTTCAACGTAGACTTTCTTAGTCATAACTTTAAAAAATGAAAGCAAAATAAAACTTTTGTGAGGTAAACAAAAGCTGGGAAGATTTTATTGCCTCAGGCCTATGCTAAAAGAAATGTTTAGGGAGTTCTTTAAACAAAGGAATGTGATAACAGAAATCGAGAACCTGTCAGTAATAATGCAGAGGAAAGAGTGAAAATCCTGGTAAAAATAGGGGGCACCTACGTGGACTCGGTTAGGTGTCCAACTCTCAATTTTGGCCCAGTTCCTCATCTTGGTCTTGTAGGATTAAGCTTTGCATGAACTCCATGCTCAGTAAGGAGTCCGCTTAGGATTCTCTTCCTCGGCCCCTCCCTCTGTGCTCGCATGCGCACACTCTCTCTTTCTCTCTCTCTCAAGTAAATAAATCTTTTTAAAAAATCATGGTAAAATATAATAGATATTTTTCATAATCTTAATTTGCTTTAAGAGATAATGCAGAAGTAGTAACTAGGCCTTGTGGAGTTCTGACATATATAGAGGTAAAAAGAATGGCAAAAACAGCATACAAAATTGAGAGTGGGGAAATGGAAGGCGACTATTTTAAGACACACTGTATGCGAAGTGCTAGTTGAAGGTTGATTATGGTAAGTTATTGATATATGTTGTAAACCCTATAGCAGTCACTTAAAAAAAATAGTACAACAGTATTTCTATATAATGTGGGAAATCTATAGGAAAAAAATGGTATAGTCTTAAATTATGAATTAACTAAGGCCTGATCTCTTGTTAAAACACATTTGTTATACATTGAAAATATAAATGTATTTTAATGAAGTCTTTAATCCTAAAATCAGTAAACTTTCTCTAAAATGCCTATAATTAATATAGTAAAGGATTTATTTGAAAAGATGAACACCATTTTGTTCTATTCATACTCGTGAAAGTTTAAAAATACTTTGCTCTAAACAGCAAACAATAAGATGCAGTCTTTTCATTCCTTACCGTGGTAGGAAAAATAATAAACTTGCTTTATAAAATACATTTCATGGCATCATATTTCAAAATATACCATCAAAAATCTATAGACAGTCTGAAGAGCCCCAGGCAGTAAGAGGAATGTTAAATGTAGATCCATCCATATGAAGAAAGAACATTGGTCATTTTTTCCCAATAGTTTCTGTTTTATTTTTACTTACACTAGTATTTTAGATTCAGAAGACATCAGGGAAATAGATTTTTTGTCTTTTCAGTTGTCATACAACACATTTAGTTCAAATAAAACAAAACAAAACAAGTTGAGCTTTTAATCCTAATATCAACTTTCCTATTTTTTAAACTTTCAAATTATAGTTATTGATGTAATACGATTGATAGACATACAGCAAACACATTTTCCTGCATTAACTGAACTACATTTGTTCTAATCATTCGCTTGGTGATGTTTTTACGCTCTGCATGGGAATGAGCAGTGATTGGTTTTCAGTAATCTCTTTCCATCCCCCTTTCTTTCTTTTCAGTTTTGCCTCTAGATGCTGCAGTAGATAAGGCTTTTCAAAAGCAGCATCACGTTCATTGTCTTTCCAGTCATGGTATGATACAGAGTGACAAAGAGGAACAAGAATGTTTGGAACAACTATAATAGTATCTATTATGCATCAATCATAGAAGGATGAGCTGAATTGTGTGCAATTGATACGTGCCTATTGTCAAAGCTTTTTCTGTTACATCTGATAGAAATAATCATTCTGAGGCAGGCTTTCCTGGGAAAGATACCCTCTGTCTTTCGGACGTGTGTTTTCAGTGTGGTAGGTGGTTCTGCAGTTAACGTAAGGCACATCAAATGAGTAATTCCGTTTCAAAGAATTGGTTTTAATTATTCTGGCAATACTAAGTGACCAAGCATCGAAATGTATAATACTAAGCACTGAACTGGCAGTCCTCTGAATTAGAAATTGTCTATTTTCATATTTATATCTGGCAAGTAACTTAAGTGTGGAGAAATGCAAATGCTTCAGGGAACTGCAAATGGGTATCTGCCAAATATGTATCCATTAAGGGTAAAATATCTGGTGCTTTTAGAATCTTGAAATTTGTTTTCAGAAATCCACAGGTCACAAAAGTCCTATTTGGCACATGCATAATTTTTCTTGCGTCCATACGTAGGGCACAGGTGACTTTGCACCATTTTCTTCTGCTAACATAATTTAAATGAAAATGTTAAATGTTTTATTCTATTTAATTTTATGATAAAATATTTTTGATTATGGTATACTTCATCAAATGTCCTTCAAAAAGTGAAATTCCAAGGTCGTCTTCTAACAGTTTTTTCAGAGACTCATTTTGTGTTTTTTTCTAACAATTTTTCAGGGATCCATTTTGTAGGAAAATATACAAATTCATAAAAACTAGAGAGATTTCTATAGCTTTATAAGCACTACCAAAAACATAATTTTCCAGTAGACACATTATTAAGAATGTATAGTGATAAATTTCAGATTAAAAAGAGGAAAAAAATCTATAAGAAGTTGCTCTTAAACTTCTCTGTTAAGTTCTTCAGTATTTTCCTCTATCATACCTGCAAGGAAAGATCTTGCTCCAGTCTGTCATAATTGGTCCTTCTTGAGCCACAGAGCTCTTGAACTAAAGAATTTTGCAAACATGGGGAGGTGACCTAAGAATTTGACCATTGACCACTTTCGTCCTGGCTCAGCTAGTCAGGTATGGAGAGGTGACTTCTTTCTGTGATGCCTGGTAAAGCTGTCTTAATTAGATATAGATAGACTAAAGAATGGTATCAAAAGAAAGCATTTAGGCCTCCATCTCAAGATATGACACAAACCAGAATATGATTTCACATTCTTTCTCTGGATCTCTTTACTTTCCAACCTACTTGGATATGCACAGATCTATACACAATCTGCATTGACAGACCTACATCTACATCTATGTCTTTATTTTACTTGAGAACCCTAGACTTGTATCTAGGGTTATTTAGTACCATCACTGCAAAGCTCTTTATTGAATTGCATGTTGTCTCGACATATTGTCTGGACATAAGGGGTTTTCTTTTTTTTTTTTTTTTTTCATAAGGACTTTTCTAATCGTTCTATATAATGTAGTATCTGAGTATAGACATAGCATAGAATTGCACATGGGCTCAAGTATGCTACTTACCTTTCTGGACAGAACTAATGTCATTTAAATGAATATATTTCCTGCTAACCAAATCTAGGAAGTCATCACTAATTTGCAGCACACATAAATTATAATTATTCTTAATATTAATGTGATTATAATGTCAAGTTCTAGCATTACCTAGAAATAAGTATGCTTTAATATGCCATTAAATACCCTTTAGTTCTTGAAAATTATTGACATGTACAGATTAATATGGAGGTCTTTATTTTATTTGGTTTCCAAGTTTAATACAGTTTAATACTTTACACATTTGAATCTGAAACAAAAGCAAGACCCTATAAACTGATTTCTGAGGATAACATATTTCCAAATCTTTGTAGAATGTTTATTAGGACAGTGAATGTTGAGTGGAATTGTATTTATTGGAAATAAACACAATTTGAAAAAGTTGAATGGAATTATGTTTTCCTAAATCAAATCTATGTAAATTTAGCAGATAAATCTGTTTCTTCATGCTTTAGTTTAAAAGCAGTCTTAGTAGCTTAATTAATTCAGTGTTAATTCACCTTCACCAGTGATTTTTTTTATTTTGAAAGTAGGTTTTTTGGGGGGGGGGGTTGTTTTGTTTTGTTTTAATTTGAGAGCCAGAGAGAGAGTGAGCATACACAAGAGAGCCAGCATGTGTACCTGCACAGGACCGGGGGGAGAGGCGGCCAGAGAAGGAGAAGCAGACCCCCTGCTGAGCAGGAAGCCTGACCCAAGTCTGGATCCCAGGACCCTGTGATCGTGACCTGAGCTGGAGACTGATATTTAACCCATTGAGACATCCAGGAGCCCCTAAATGTAGTTTCTAAAGAAAGTTGCTTTTATCTGTCCTGCTCTTACATTCTAGTCTTATATCATGGACAACTTTCTGAAAAATGTATAAAGATAGTATTTAGTACTGATTTTTTAAAAGACTTAACTTTTAATCAATATAATTAATCATAATAATGGATAATGTGCAAAATTTATCTGCAAAGAAGACTGAAGAAATTGTTAGAATCCTAAAGGGGATAGATGTCTTAATCCATTCTTGATCTATAATCTCAGGTCCTTCTCTAAATCAGAATCTCAGCCTGGTGATAGGTAGTAAGGAGGGCGCGGATTGCATGGAGCACTGGGTGTTATATGCAAATAAGGAATCATGGAAAGCTACAGCAAAAACCAATGATGTACGGTATGTTGACAAACATAATTAAAAAAATAAAGTTTTAAAAAGGGAAAAAAATTAGAATCTGAACTTTACATTCTTACTCCATTTTCATCCAATTCTTAATATATTTCCCCCATCTATTGTCTATGAACTAAAAACAGCACGCACACACAAAAACACCCAAAACATTGCAGGCTCTATGTAATAGTACTGCTGTTTATATCTTCCAAAATTCACTTGAAGCCTTAACCATAACTTGATGGTATTTGGAGATGAGACCTTTAGAAAATAGTTAGATTTAGGTGATGTGGAAGCCACATAAGTGGTGATAAGAATAGTGCCCTCAGGAGAAAACAGAGAGCCTACTTCCCCTGCTTTCTCCTCTCAGGCCAGAGAAAGATTTTGTGAGCTCATAGTGAGATGGCAGCTCGCTGTATGGGAAAAGCAGAGGCTTCAGAATGAAACCTACTTTGTGAGCACCGCGATCTTGGACTTGCTAGTCTTCAGAAGTGGAAATGTATTTCTATGGTTTAAGGTACCCAGCGTAAAGTATTTTTGTTATGGCACTTCCAGCTGAATAAGGAAAGCCCTAATTTTTTGCTTAATTTGGTGTTCTTTATTGTTAGCAACTAAAAACTGATCATGACCAACTTAAGCAAGACAAAGGGATACATTGCGAAGATAGTAGGGAGCTCACATATTTAAAGAAAAATCAGAATAACCAGAACATGTAAAGTATTTGCAGAGTTGCTTTGAATATCATAGTAGCAGGAATAAGGTCACAATCATGAGGCATTTCCTTTCAGATGCTTCAGCTTCTGTTACCTTCAGTTAAACGACCTTTCATTCTCATGTGTTTTTGCTTAAGATACAAATTCCTATCAGAGAGAACTTAATTGGCCTGCTTCAGAGTAGGTAACATTTAATCCAGGATATTCATGTCAATTTTTGTAAGTGATTATATATATATTTTGCCATCTTCTAGTTTTGTTGACAGTGTGAGAGTATTATAATTGGAAAGGGGAATGACTGTTTAAAGTATTTTAAGTAGCGCAGAAATCTGATCGTTGAAATAGAAGATTAGAAGATTCGTTGTTATTTCCTGGAAGCCATTTGTGTTTTTGAGTTCTCAATCCTCTATGGTTACTACATGGCTTTCAATCTTGTCTTGAATCAGTTTTTTGTAACTGGAATTTTCTTAGAAAATCACTGATTTTATCTGGATTTTCATGCTTGTTAGCATTCAGTAATGCAGATTATTTTTTATAGTGAAGAATTAGTTTCTTCCAGGTTTATTGAGACATAGTGACCTATTATATTGTATATTAATACAATATAACCTGTATAACATGATTTGCTGTATGTATGTATTCTGAAATGATCACCGTGCTAAGTTAACATTTGTCAGTTAACATTTTTTCTTGTGATGAGTTTTCCTAATGTTTACTCTCTTAGCAACTTTAAATATATTTTAGAAGATATTATTAACTATAGTCACCATGCTGTGCACTTTATCTCTAGAACTTATTCATCTTATAACTGGAAATTCATACCTTTCCCCCCCTACCTTCCTTAGAAATAAAGGACATTTTAATTTTATTTCATTTCCTTAAAAAGGTTTTATTTATTTATTTGAGGGAGAGCACATGAGAGAGAGCATGAGTGGGGGTGGGGAGGGTCAGAGGGAGAGGGAGAAGCAGACTCCCTGCTGAACAGGGAGCCAGAGACAGGCCTGGTCCCAGGGCCTCAGGATCATGGGATCATGATCTGAGTGAAGGAATATGCTTAAATGAATGAGCCTCCCAGATATCCAATTTTAGTTCATTTTGAAGTGTAATTAACATACAGTGTTACATTACTTTCAAGTGTACAATATAATAATTAAACAGTTCTGTACATTTCTCAGTGCTCATCAACATAGTGTACACTTAATCCCCTTTATCTGTTTACCAATCTCCCAGCCACCTCCTTCTGATAACTACCAGTTATCTGTATATGATAGTCTGTTTCTTCTGTCTCTTCCTTTCGTTGTTAAGTTTGTTTTGTTTCTTAAATTCCATGTATGAGCGAAGTCACTGGTACTTGTCTTTCTCTGGCTTATTTCATTTTGCATTATACCCTCTAGGTATCTCTGTGTTGTCACAAATGGCAAGATTTCATTCTTTTTTATGCCACATAAAACTCCATTGTGTGTATATCTATGTATCTGTCACATCTTATTTATTCACCTATGGATGGGCACTTGGGTTGCTGCCGTATCTTGGGTATTGTAAATAACAGTGCGATAAATATAGGGGTGCATCTGTTTTTTCAAATTAGTATTTTCATTTTCTTTGGGTAAATCCCAGTAGTGGAATTATTGGATCCTATGGTAATTCTATTTTTATTTTTTTGATGAACTTCCATACTATTTTCCACAGCGACTGCATCAATATACATTCCCACCTGCAGTGCACAAAGTTTTCTTTTATTCAAGTTCTCACCAACACTCATTATTTCTTGTGTTATTTTAGTCATTTTGGCAGGTGTGAGTTGATATCTCATTATAGTTTGGTGTTCATTTCCCTGATAATTAGTGATGTTGGTCGTCTGTGTATCTGTGTATCTTCCTTGGAAAAATGTCTATGCAGGTCCTCTTCTCATTTTTAAACTGGATTACTTGTGTTTTAGGTATTGAGTTGTAGAGGTTCTCTATATATTTTGGATATTAACCCTTTATGGGATTTAGCTTGTACATTTATTTCCTTCGATTCAATAGGTTGCATTTTGTTTTGCTGATACTTTCCTTCACTGTGTAAAAACTTTTTATTTTGATGTAGTTCCAATAGTTTAATTTTGCTTTTGTTTCCCAGGCCAGAGAAAATATCTAGAGAAATGTTTCTGTGGCTAATCTCAAAGAAATTACTGTCTCTGTTTTCTTCTAAGAATTTGATTGTTTCAGATCTCACATTTAGGTTCTTAGTCCGTTTTGAGTTTATTTTTGTGTGTGGTGCAAGAAATAGTTGTACCATTCTTTACATGTAACTGTCCAGTTTCCCCAGACTGAAGAGACTATCTTTTCCTCATTGTATATTCTTGTCTCCTTTCCCTTAGATTAATTGATCATAAACACATGAATTTATTGCCAGGTTTTCTGTTCTGTTCTGTTGATCTATGTGTCTGTTTTTGTGCCAGTACCATGCTGTTTTGACTACTATGGCTTTATCTTGGATTATGATACCTCCAGCTTTATTCTTCTTTCTTAAGATTGCTTTGGCTATTGAGGGTTTTTGTGGTTCCATCCAATTTAGGCTTCTTTGTTCTACTTCTGTGAAAAGTGCTGGTGGTATCTTCATAGGGATTGCATCAAATCTGTAGGTTGCTTTGGGTAGTATGGATATTTTAGCTGTTTTTGTTCTGCCTATCCATGAACATGGAATATATTTCCATTTGTATATCTTCAAATTCTTTTACCAGTGTTTTATAGTTTTCAGAGTAGAACTCTTCCACCTCCCTGGTTAAGTTTATTCCTAGGTATTTTATTAATTTTAGTGCAATTGTAAGTGGGATTATTTTCTTAACTTTTTTCCTGCTACTTCATTATTAGTGTATAGAAGTGCAATAGATGTTTGCATGTTAACTTTGTATCCTGTGGCCTTACTAGTTTTTTGGTGGAGTCTTTAGGGTTTTCTATAGATAGTATCATGTCATCAGCAAATAGTGAAAGTTTTACTTTGTTATGAGTTTGGGAGCCTTTTATTTCTTTTCCTTGTCTAATTGCATGGCTAGGACTTCTGGTACTCTGTTGAATAAAAGTGGTAAGAATGGATATCCTGTCTTATTCCTAATCTTAAAGGACGAGCTTTCAGTTTTTCATCCTTGAGTTTGATGTTAGCCTTGGTTTTTTTTTTTAATTTTAAAAAAAATTTTTTATTTATTTGTTTGACAGAGCTCACAAGCAGGCAGAGAGGTAGGCAGAGAGAGAGAGGAAGGGAAGTAGGCTCCCTGCTGAGCAGAGAGCCCGATGTGGGCCTCAGTCCCAGGACCCTGGGGTCATAACCCGAGCTGAAGGCAGAAGCTTTAACCCACTGAGCCACCCAGGTGCCCCAGTTGTGGTTTTTCATATATGGTATTTTATTATGTTGAAATAGGTTTCCTGTAAACTCATTTCATTGGAAGTTTTTAATATAAATGGATGTTACACTTTGTTAAATGCTTTTTCTGCATTTATGGAGATGATCATATGTTTTTTATTCTTTCTCTTGTTTATCACATTGATTGATTTATGAATATGGAATCACACTTGTATCCCTGGAATAAATTTCACTAGATCATGGTGAATGATTTTCTTTTAAATTTATTGTTGGATTCAGTATGGGTATATTTTGTTGAGGATTTTTGCATTTACATTCATCAGAGATACTGTTCTATAGTTGCGGGGTTTTTGTTTTGTTTTGTTTTTGTTTTTTGTTTCTTTGGTTTTGGTTTTTATTTCCCTGCCCCCACCCCCAGCCCCACAGTTTCTTTAACTGGTCTTGTTATCAGGGTAGTGCTGGCCTTGTCCAATGAATTTGGAAATTTTCCATCATCTTATATTTTTTGGAATAGTTTTCTTGATTACTGATTCAATTTCATTGCTAATAATCTGACGGTTCAAATTTTGTATTTCTTCCTGATTCAGATTTAAAGGTTTTATTTTGGGACACCTGTGTGGCTCAGTGGGTTAAGCCTCTGCCTTTGGCTTTTGGACTGGGATTGAGCCCCGCATTGGGCTCTCTGCTCAAGCTCCCCCGCTGCTCAAGCAGTGGGGAGCCTGCTTCCCCCTCTCTCTCTGTCTGCTGCTCTGCCTACTTGTGATTTCTCTCTCTCTCTCTCTGTCAAGTAAATAAATAAATAAGATATTTTAAAAAATACATGAAGGTTTTATGTTCCTAGGAATTTATCCATTTCTTCTAGGTTGTCCAATTTGTTTGTGCATAATTTTTCATAATCTCTATAATCCTGTGTATTTCTGAAATTTTGATTGGTATTTCTCCTTGTCATTTCTGATTTTACATATTGAGTCCTCTCTCTCACTGGATGAGTCTGGCTGAAGGTATATCAGTTTTGTTTAAAAAAAAAAAATAGTACCTTGATCTATTCTCTTGTTTTTTTCAGGCTCTGTTTCATTTATTTCTGCCCTAATCTTTTTGTTGTTGTTGTTTCTGCTACTGCCTTTGGACTCTGCTTTTCTTTTTCTTGCTCCTTTTGTGTAATCTTAATTGGCAGTTTGAGACTTTTCTTCTTGAAGTAGACTGGTATTGCTATAAACTTCCTTTTAGAACAGCTTTTACTGTATCTCAAAGATTAGTTTTAGACTGTTGGGTTTTCATTCCCATTTGTTTCAGTGTGTTTGTCTTTGACTTATCAGTTGACCCATTTCCTGTTTAATAGCATGTTATGTAGCCTCCATGTATTTATGTTCTTTCCAAATTTTTTTCTTGCAACAGGCTTATACATTCATACTATATCATTGTTGGAGAAGATGCATATGATTTCAGTCCTTTTGAATTTCCTGGGACTTGTGTTGTGGCCTAACATGTGATTTCTTCTGTAGAATGTCCCATTTGCCCTTGAAAACAATGTGTGTTCCATTGTTTTTGGATGGGATGTTCTGAATATATCTGTTAGACCCATCTAGTCCAATGTGTCATTCAAAGCCAATATTTCCTTGTTGATTTTCTGTCTGGAAGATCTATCCATTGATGTAAGTGGGGTATTAAAGTCCCTCACTATTATTATATTATTGTCAGTTTTTTCCTTTATATCTTTTAAAAGTTGCTTTATGTATTAGGTGCTTTCATGTTGGGTGCATAAATATTTACAATTGTTATATCCTCCTGTTGGATTGTTCCTTTTATCATTGGTACTGCCCTTGTCTCTTTTTTGTTTTTGTTTAAGATCTATTTTGTCTAATATTAAGTACTATTACCCAGATTTCTCTTCACTTCCATTTGCATGTAAATGTTTTTCCATCTCTTTGCTTTCAATCTGCATGTGTCTTTATGCCTGAAGTGAGTCTTATAGGTAGCATATACACAGATCCTATGTTGCCTATTTTTTTTTTTTTTTTTAAAGATTATGGGATAGAAAGCAGGGGAAGAGCAGAGGGAGAGGGACAAGCAGACTCCATACTGAGCATGGAGCCTGATGTGGAACTTGAGATCACTACCTGAGCTGAAACCAAGAGTCAGATGTTTAACTGATTGAACCACCCAGGTGCCCCTAGGTCTTGCTTTTTTATCTATTCAGTCATCCTATGTATTTTGATTGGAGTTTTTAGTTCATTTACATTCGAAGGAATTATTAAGAGGTATGTACTCATTGACTTTTTATTACTTGTTTTATGGTTGTTTGTGTAGTTCTTCCCTTTTTCTCTCTTTCCTTTTTTTTTTTTTTTTTTAACCCTGTTTCTTTTCTTGCTCTTTTCCTTTGTGGTTTTCTGGGTTTTTTTAGTAACATGCTTGGATTCTGTTTTTTCTATTATTTGCACATCTGTTACATATTTTTGATTTGTGATTATTGTGAGATAGATATATAACACCCTGTGTGTATAACAGTCTACAGTGAGTTGATGGTCACTTGAGTTTGAACCCATTCTAAAAGCAGTAAATTTTTATTCCCTCCTCCTCCCCACCACCGCTTTTTATACATTACAGTGCCATACTGTACATCCTTTTATTTGTGAATCTGTTGATTGGTTTTATCCATAGAATTGATTTAACTACACTTGGGCTTTAATGTCTGTACTTGTTGTATGTATTATTAATCTAGTACTTTAATCATGTTTGTATTTATCTGTTAAGAATTTTCCTTTCATGATTTTCTTACTTCTGATCACTCAAAGAATTAACTTAAATGTTTTTACAAAGCTGGTTTAGTAGTGATGAACTCTTTTGTTTGGGAAATTCTTTGTTTCTCCTTGTATTTTTAGTGACAGCTTGGTAGATAGAGTATTCTTGGTTGCACTTTTTTTTCTTTTTTTTCTTTTTTCCCTTTCAGCTCTTTGAATTTATTATGCCAATATTGTGGCCTACAAAATTTCTGCTAAAAAATCAGCTGATAGTCTTATGGGGTTTCCCTTGTATGTGCCTATTTTCTTTTCTCTGGCTGCTTTTAAAATTCCCTCTTTATCACCACTTTTTGTCATTTTAATTGCTATGTGTCTTAGTGTAGACTTTGACAGGTTGGTTTTGTTATGTGTCATCTGCGTGTTTTGGATCTGAGTATTTTTTTCTTTCCCTAGATTAGGGAGGTTTTCAGCTATTATTTCCCCAAATAAATATTCTGCCCCATTTCTGTCTTTTCCTTTTGAGATCCCTGTAATACAAATTTTCTTTGTCTCATGATGTTGCTGAGTTCCCTTAACCTACTCTCAATTTTTTATTCTTTTTTCCTTTTGCTTTTCAACTTGGTTCCTTTCTGTTACTCTGTCTTCCAGTTCACTGATCCACTCTTTCTCTTCTAATCTAGTGATTTTCTCTAGTGTATTTTAAACTTCTGTTATTGAGTTTTTAAAATCTGATTGGTTCTATTTTTTTCTTTATAAATTTTATTTTTTTGACAGAGAGAGAGGGTGACCACAAGTAGGCAGAGTAGCAGGGAGAGGGAGAAGCAGGCTCACTGCTGAGCAAGGAGTTCAATGGGCTTGTTCCCAGGACCCTGGGATCAGACCTGAGCTGAAGGAAGTCACTTAACCAACTGAGCCACCCAGGCACCCCTGATGGGTTCTTTTTTTTCTTTGTTGAATGTTTCACTGAGATTTTCCACTCTTTTCTCTGGTCCAGTATGAATCTTTATGACCATTACTTTGAGCTCTCTATCAGGTAAATTGCTTATCTCCATTTCATTTAGCTTTTTTGCTCTTCTTTAGTCCTGTTCTTTCATCTGGGACCTATTCCTTATTCTCATTTGGGCAGGGTTTGGTTCTTGTCCCATTAGGAAACCAGTCTGGGGCCATGGTGGTCTTGTATTTATGCAGTGTCAGCAGTCAGACTGCTTTTCAGCATTGCACTGCAGGGTGATCTCCCTGCCTTGTCCCCTGAGAGGCATTTGTTGGTAAATGGGCCCAGAACTTAAGCCAGATGCTACGTGGGCTTCAGATGCACTGATGGGCATGGCACTCTCTTTGGACTGTCAGAAGATTTGGGGGCCAGGATTCCCAGTATGCTAAGTGTGTGTGTTTATCTTCTCCTCTTCCTAGAGAAAGAATCCCTTTTTTGAGTGTTGCTGTCTCTGATAGGGATGTTTGCAGGAATGAGATGTGTAGGAGCTGCTTTGAAAGGACTCCTGCTGGGGAGGCTGGTCGAATGGGGCAAATCTATAGAAAATTGTGTCAAGGTGGGGGGTGCAGGTTTGTGAGACCCAAGCCAGGAGCAAGTTAGGTGAACGATGTTCTTGCTCTTTCCTGCAGGTTTCTGTCTGTCTATGCTGGGAGTGGGGTAGGGGGATGGCATTTGTGAGCTCTTTTGTTCCTGGAGAAGGCCCCCTCAGCATGAGTTCTGAGATTCATAAATAAATCTACTTCCTGTATACTCCAGGTACTTTTCAAACTCTGTGCTCTATCTTGGCAGGGTTATTTATCTCTAAGGGCTGGAACTCCGTTTCCTATTACCCTCCAGCTCTTCCCGAGCAGACTTACTGATTTTTAAAGTACCGAGGTATAAGCCCTGTTGGTTATAAAAACTCACAAAGTTAAGCTGCACTGTCGAAGCCAGTTGTTAGGAGAACTTGACTTGTCTTTCCAGTGCAGGTCCCTTGTGTTTGTAGTAGCTAGTGTTAGATCTGCTCCTCTCTCTTCTTCGTGTGGTAATGTACCTCCAGTTTATGGTTAGTCTCTTAGGATTTTGGTTCCTGACTGCATCTCTGCCCTCTCTACCCTTTCTGGTCTGTCTTCCTCTGTAAGATTAACTGTGGAAAGTCTGTTCTGCTTGGAAAGTCTGAGTTTAGGTCGTCATCTGGGTTGGATGCACTGATGTGGCTGTTGTCTAGGTATGTCTCTGGGGCCAGGTGATCTTAGGATTCTTCTACTCTGCCATCTTTTCAGAAATGGAATTATGTGCTTTTTGACTGCTGTTACCTATTTTCTACCACCCCTGAATTCCCAACACCCCATTTCTGGCAACCAACAATCTGTTTTTTCTGTGAGTTTTTTTGTTTGTTTGGTTGTTTTTTCCACATGTAAGTGAGATCATTCACTGTTTTTTTTGTTTGTTTGTTTGTTTTTCTTTCTTTCTCTGTCTAGCTTATTTCATTTGACATAATACCCTCAGGGTCCATCTCTGATATTACAAATGGCAGGATTTTCTTATTTCTCAGGGCTAAATAATAGTCCACTGTGTGTGTGTGTGTGTGTGTGTGTACCACCTTTCCTTTATCCATTCATCCTTTGATGGACACTTAGGTTATTTCCATGTCTTGGCTGTTATGAATACTGCTGGAATGAATGTGGATACAGATAACTCTGAGACAGTGATTTGGTTTCCTTCAGGTATATATCTGGCAATGGACAGACATTTTTTATATATTCTTTCAACTTGTTTTCAACTCGTTGTATATGTATTTGTGTTTTTGCACTCTCTATATTACACAGTTGAATAATTATTTTTCCTCTTACCTGGTCTTGGATAGAAATAATTCTTCCCATCTGTACTATATATCACATGATTCTCCCACAGTGGTGTTCAGTGGCATCAGTAAAACACTGTGGAACTGGCACCTTTCTTTATCTTTTGCCTCTTGACTGTATTGTTTCAGTAAGTTAATAAAGATCTGATTGGTATTTGCATTTGGGCTTGTTACCCTAATTGACTCCCTTGACACCTGACAGCTTGACAGTAAGATTCAAAATGTCTTTTGATTATATCCAGATGTCCCATTTTCAACAAAAATTTTGAGGCATATAAGGAACAAGAAATTACAATACATAAAGAAACAATATAAATTCTATATGAGAAAGCTCAGATATTGGACTTATTAAAGACAAATGATTTAAACTATGTTAAAAGTACTAAAACAATGTATAAATAACTAAAGGAAAGAATGAGAATGATGTCTCATCAGAGAATATCAATAAAGAGATAAAAATTCTAAAATGCAACAAAATTGAAGTTATGGAGGTGAAAAATGAAATAGCTAAAATGAAAAATTCACTCCCAAGACTCACTAGCAGATCCACATGCAGAAGAAAGTAGTAACACACTTAAAGGTAGGACATTTTCCACTATAAGGAAAAGAAAAATGAAGAGCTCACAGACCTGTGGGATACCATCAGGCACACAAACACATGCACATGGGAGGTACAGAAAGAGATGGAAACGAGAAATGGGGCAGAAATACTGTACAGAGAAATACAGGCAAAAAGCTTCTGAAGTTTAACTAAAGCCATTATTGAACACATTTATGAAACTCAAGAAATGGTGTAACTCTTAGAAGAAAACATAGATGTAAAATCTTCTTGACATTCCCGGTGGTAGGAGTTTCTTAGATATTACACCAAAAGCATAAACAACTAAAAGGAGAAAATGGATAAATTTGACTTTGTCATATTAAAAAATTATACATAAAAGGACGCTATTAAGACATTGAAATGAGGGCGCCTGGGTTGCTCAGTGGGTTAAACCTCTGCCTTCGGCTAAGGTCATGATCTCAGGGTCCTGGGATCGAGTCCCGCATTGGGCTCTCTGCTGGGCAGGGATCCTGCTTCCTCCTCCTCTCTCTCTCTCTCTCTCTCTGCCTACTTGTGATCTCTGTCTGTCAAATAAATAAATAAAATCTTAAAAAAAAAAAAAGACATTGAAATGACAACCCAAACAGAGGCAGAAAATGTGGATCATTTATCTGAAGAGTTTAATATTCACAGTATTTAAAGAATTCTTACAATTAAACAATAAAGAAGTGTATGAAAAATGTATAAAATAATTTAAATAGACACTTTTCCAAAGAAATTACACGAATGGACCAAAGAACATTAAAAAAATGTTCAACATTATAGATTATTAAGGAAATCCGAGTTAAAACCAGAAAATAACCATTTCATAATAACTTGCTATAATACGTGGACAGTGGTAAATCTTTGTGAAGATGTTTGGTGGTACCTGAAAGAGTCAAATATAGAAGTACTATATGATACAGCAGTTGCAATCTTTGGTGTGTACACCAAAAAATTGAAAGCATATGTTTACACAAAAACTTGTTCATGAATGTTTATAGCAGTTCTATTCAAAAATAGCCAGAAAGTGGAAACAATCCTGATGTTCATCAGTTGATGAATGGATAAACAGATGTGGTATATCCACACAATGAAATTTTGTTAAACAATGAAAATCAGTGAAGTCCTGATAAATACTATATAACGGATAATCTTGAAAACATTATCCTAAATGAAAAAAACTGACATAGAAAGTCACATACGTATTCATTAATGTTAAGTATCTAGAATTGGCAAATCAATAGAAAATAGATTAGTTATTACCAGAGAATGTGAATATACTAAAAATCCTTGAATTTTGCCATTTAAAATAGTGAATTTTATGGTACATGCATCATATCTCAATTAAGATATTTAAAAATACATAGTTCGAACACTCATGAAAGAAATTGAAGAAGACAGAAAAAGATGGAAGACCATTCCATGCTCTTGGATTGGAGGAATAAACATAGTTAAAATGTCTATACTGCCTAGAGCAATCTATACTTAAAGTGCCATTCTGATCAAAATTCCACCAGTATTTTTCAAAGAGCTGGAGCAAATAATCCTAAAATTTGTATGGAATTAGAAGAGACCCCAAATCACAAATGAATCGCTAAGGAAATGTTGAAAAACAAAAATAAAATTAGGGGCATCACATTAACGGATTTCAAGCTTTACTACAAAGCTGTGATCACCAAGACAGCATGGTACTAGCATAAAACAGACACATAGACCAGTGGAACAGAGTAGAGAGCCCAGATATGGACCCTCAACTCTATGGGCAAATAATCTTCGACAAAACAGGAAAAAATACACAGTGGAAAAAAGACAGTCTCTTCCATAAATGGTGCTGGGAAAACTGGACAGCCATATGTAGAAGAATGAAACTCAACCATTCTCTTACACCGTACACAAAATAAACTCAAAATGGATAAAAGACCTCAGCGTGAGACAGGAATCCATCAGAATCCTAGAGGAGAACATAGGCAGTAACCTCTTTGATATCAGCCACAGCAACATCTTTCAAGATATGTCTCCAAAGGCAAAGGAAACAAAAGCAAAAATGAACTTTTGGGACTTCATCAAAATCAAAAGCTTCTGCACAGCAAAGGAAACAGTCAACAAAACAAAGAGGCAACCCACGGAATGGGAGAAGATATTTGCAAATGATAGCAGAGACAAAAGGTTGATATCCAGGATCTATAAAGAACTCCTCAAACTCAATACACACAAAACAGTCATATCAAAAAATGGGCAGAAGATATGAACAGACACTTCTCCAATGAAGACATACAAATGGCTATCAGACACATGAAAAAATGTTCATCATCACTAGCCATCAGGGAGATTCAAATTAAAACCACATCGAGATACCACCTTACATCAGTTAGAATGGCCAAAATTAACAAGACAGGAAACAACATGTGTTGGAGAGGATGTGGAGAAAGGGGAGCCCTCTTACACTGTTGGTGGGAATGTAAGTTGGTACAGCCACTTTGGAAAACAGTGTGGAGATTCCTCAAGAAATTAAAAATAGAGCTTCCCTATGACCCTGCAATTGCACTACTGGGTATTTACCCCAAAGATACAGATGTAGTGAAAAAAAGGGCCATCTGTACCCCAATGTTTATAGCAGCAATGGCCACAGTCTCCAAACTGTGGAAAGAACAAAGATGCCCTTCAACGGAAGAATGGATAAGGAAGATGTGGTCCATATACACTATGGAATATTATGCCTCTATCAGAAAAGGATGAAAACCCAACTTTTGTAGCAACATGGACGGGGCTGGAAGAAATTATGCTGAGTGAAATAAGTCAAGCAGAGAGAGTCAATTATCGTATGGTTTCACTTATTTGTAGAGCATATCAAATAGCATGGAGGACAAGGGGAGATGGAGAGGAGAAGGGAATTGAGGGAAATTGGAAGGGGAGGTGAACCATGAGAGACTATGGACTCTGAAAAACAATCTGAGGGTTTTGAAGGGGTGGGGGGTGGGAGGTTGGGGGAACCAGGTGGTGGGTATTGGAGAGGGCACGGGTGTGGAGCACTGGGTGTGGTGCCAAAACAATGAATACTGTTACGCTAAAAAGAAATAAAAAATTTTTAAAAGAAGACTCAAAAAAACTTTTTTAACTCACAAAAAAAGGGCATAGTTCATTATCACATCACAAAGATAATACTTGTATAACAATACTTAAGTAAAAAAAAGTAGGACATTGTTATTACATATCTCCTTTAATGTTTTTTATTTTCATAGTTTTACCACCTGGATTTATATATCTAAGTGCTGTATTCATCATTATTTTACTGAAAATTATGCTTATAAGATTCATCAACATTGCTGTAAGTTTGTTTACTTTAATTGTATATTTTTTCTATTTTATTACTCTGCTATATTTAATATATACATATTCAGTTGACAGAAATTTGGAATTTTTCATATTACAAATAATATAGTAATCAATCTTTTATATGTTTCTTGATGCACATATGCATGCAATTTTGTTGGTCACACACTTTCATGGATGCACATGTGTATGTAATTCCTGAGGGGATGAATTGCTGAATGATACGCATATGCTAAGCTTTAGGAGATAATGACAAACAAATTCACACCCTCGCCAGCAAGTATGAGGGGTCCAGTTGCTTCATTTCCTTAGTGTTGTCAACATTTTGTATATATCCTTCATTTTTGCTTACTGTTCTAGTCATCTCTCACTGCTATAACAAAATAACCACGAGCAGATGGCTTAAACAACAGAAATTTATTTCTCACAGTTCTGGAAACTGGAATTCCAAGATTAGGGTGCTAGCAATTTATTTCATTCTGAGGCTTCTTGGCTTGCAAACTGCTTACATGCTTACATGCTCTCTTCTTTGGGTGCCTAAAAGAGGAGAAAGAAAAGCAATTCCTCTGATGTTCCTTCTTATAAGGGCATTAATTCTCCACACTCAAGACCTCATACCTAAGGGCCTCCAAAGGCCTCATCTTAAAATACCATCATATTGGGGCACCTGGGTGGCTTAGTGGGTTAAGCCTCTGCTTTTGGCTCAGGTCATGATCTCAGGGTTCTGGGGTCAAGCCCCACATGGGGCTCTCTGCTCAGCAGGGAGCCTGCCCCCCCCTCTCTGCCTCTCTGCCTACTTGTGATCTCTCTCTCTGTCAAATAATTAAAAAAAAATACCATCATATTGAGGGCTGGAGTTTCAACATGTAGGTAAGGAGAGAGGGACACAGACCTGGTATTGCCATTGTCAATGGCTTTTTTAACTTAGCTATTCTGTCTGGCATGTGGTAGTACATATTAACCAAGTATTTATTGGTATCTAGCCTACATTTAATTTATATTTGCCCGATGACCTATAAGGTTGAGGATTTATTCATACGTGTATTGACTCATTTTCTTTTGTGAATTTTATGTTCAACTGGCTTGATAATTTTTTGGTTGCCTTTTTTCTTTTTTCCTCTTTGGATTTTTAAAATATGCTTACTATAAATATTTTAACTTTTTAATATCCCAGTACAATTAACATACAGTATTCTATTCATTTCAGGTGTGCAATATAGTGATTGAGCAATTCTATACATTAATCAGTGCTCATCATGATAAGTATACTTTTGATTCCCTTTATCTATTTCACCCATTTATGCCACCCACCTCTCCTCTGACAAACCATCTGTTCTCTATAGTTAAGTCTCTTTTCTGCCTTGTCTCTTTTTTACTTTGTTTTTTTCCTTAAATTTAACTTATGAGTAAAATCATATGGTATTTGTCTTTCTCTGACTGATTTATATCACTTAGCATCATATCCTTTAGGTCCATCCATGTGTCTGTAAATGGCAAAATTTCATTCATTGTTATGGCTAGTATTCTGTGTATATTCTCTGTGTGTACACACACACACACACACACGCACACACACATATCTAACACATTATCCATTCATCTATAGATGGACAGTTCAGTTGCCTCTATAATTTAGCTATTGTAAATATTGCTGCAGTAAACATAGGGGTGCATATATCTTTTCAGATTAGTGTTTTCACATTCTCTGAGTAAATACCCAGTAGTGGAGTTACTGGATCCTATGGCCATTCTATTTTTAATTTTTTGAGGAACCTCCATACTCTTTTCCACAGTGGCTGCATCAGTTTATATTCCCAACAATAAACAAGTGTTCCTTTTTCTCCACAACCTTACCAACACTTGTTTTTTTCCCGTGTTTGATTTTAGCCATTCTGACAGGTGTAAGGTGATACCCTATTTGTGATTTTGATTCACATTTCCCTGATGATTGGTGAAGTTGATCATATTTTCCTGTGTCTGTTGGCTATCTGTATGTCTTTTTTAGGAAATGTCTGTACATGTCTTTTGCCAATTTGTCACTTAGATTATATGTGTTTTTTGTGTTGACTTGTATAAGTTCTTTATATATTTTGGATACTAACCCCTTATCATATATGTCATTTACAGATATCTTCTCCCACTCAGTAGACTGTCTTTCAGTTTTTTTTATTGTTTCCTTTGCTTTTCAGAAGCTTTTTATTTTGATGTAGTCCCAGTATTTTGTTTTTGTTTCCTTTGCTTTCAGAGACATATCTAAAAAAATGTTGCTATAGCTGATGACAGAGATATTACTGCCTGTGTTTTTTTCTAGGGTTTTTATGATTTCAGGTCTCATAGTTAGGTCTTTAGTACATTTTTAGTTCATTGTGTGTATGGTGAAATAAAGTGGGCCACTTTGATTCTTTTGCATGCAGTAGTCCAGTTTTCCCAACACCATTTGTTAAAGAGACCGTCCTTTTATCATTACATATTCTTGCCCCCTTTGTTGAAGTTTAAATGATCAAAAACACATGGATTTCTGGGATCTCTATCCTGTTCCATTGATTGATGTATCTGTTTTTGTGCCAGTACCATATTATTTGGGTTACTATAGCTTTATATTATATCTTGAAATTTGGGATTGCAATACCTCCAGTATTTTTTTTAAGATTTTATTTATTTATTTGATAGAGAGATCACAAGTAGGTGGAGAGAGAGAGAGGAGGAAGCAGGCTCCCCACTGAGCAGAGAGCCTGATGCGGGGCTCAATCCCAGGACCTGAGCTGAAGGCAGAGGCTTTAACCTACTGAGCCACCCAGGTACCCTGCGATACCTCCAGTATTCTTGTTTTTAAAGATTACTCTGGCTATTCGGGGTCTTTTGTGGCTCCAAAGAGTCCTAAAACTCTTTCTTCTAGTTCTGTGAAACATGCTATAGATCTTTTCATGAGGATTGCATTAAACTGTAGATTGCTTTGGGTAGTATGGCATTTTAACAATATTCATTCACCCATTCCATGAGCATGGAATATCTTTGCATTTGTTTGACATCATCAGTTTTTTTCATCACTCTTTTATAGTTTTCAGAGTACAAATCTTTTACCTCCTTGGTTAAGTTTATTCCTAGGTATTTTATTATTTTTGTTACAATTGTGAATGGGATTGTTTTCTTAATTTCTCTTTATGCTACTTCATTATTAGTGTGAAGAAATGCAACAGATTTCTGTATGTTGGTTTTTTTTATCCTGACTTTAGTGAATTTATCAGTTCTAGTACTTTTCTTGGTGGAGTCTTTAGGATTTTCTATAGATAGTGTCATGTTATCAGCAGATAGTGAAAGTTTTACTTCTTTTTTACCAGTTTGAATGTCTTTTATTTATTTTTCTTGTCTGATTGCTGTGTCTAGGATTTCTAGTACTATGCTTAATACAAGTGGTGAGAGTGGACATTCTTGTCTCTTCCTGATCTTAGGGGAAAAGCTCTCAGTTTTTCACACTTGACTTTGATTTCAGCTGTGCTGTTGTTTTTTTGTTTGTTTTATATATGACCTTTATTATTTTTTTGGTGTTTCTTTGTTGTTGTTCTGTTTTTAATTTTTTTGGCCTTTATTATATTGTGGTATATTACCTCTAAATCTACTTTGTTGAGAGTTGTTATCATTAGTGGGTGTTGTATTCGGTCAAATGCTTTTTCTGTGTCTGTTGAAATGATTACTTTTTTCCCTTTTTCTTGTTAAAGTGATACATTATGTTGATTGATTTGTGAATATTGAAATACCCTTGCATCCCTGAAATAAATCCC
The DNA here is from genome assembly GCF_964662115.1 of Mustela nivalis. Lineage (NCBI taxonomy): Eukaryota > Metazoa > Chordata > Mammalia > Carnivora > Mustelidae > Mustela > Mustela nivalis. The sequence continues at coordinate 128,646,812 of NC_139026.1, read as the reverse complement.
ACTGGATCATTGTGATGACTTTTTTACTGTGTTGTTGGATTTGGTTTGCTGATATTTTGTTGAGGATTTTACATCTATGTTCATAAGAGATATTGGGAAGTAGTTCCTTTTTTGGTATTTTCTTTATCTACTTTTGGTATCAGGGAAATGCTGGCCTCATAGAAAGGATTTGGAATAAATTCTGTTTGCATTTTTCTTACTGATTTTTTGAGATTTTAAAATACATTAGATATCTAAGTTGCTTTTATGTGTTGCAAATAACTTCTCCTCGATGATTCATTCTTTTTTCTCTTAATGCTGTAACTTTATTGAGCAGAAATTTCTAAATTTAATGTCCAATTTATCAGTCTTTTCTTTTATTCTTAATTATTTGATTGTTAAATAAGTCTTTCCCTTCATGAGCATAATTATCATGTATTTTCATATCTTATATTCTAGGTCAGTATAGGATGTTTATTATTGTTTGTGTTATTACTGCTCACCTTTACGTATACATCAAAATCCACCTAAAATTGATTTGCATGGAAAATATATAGTGGGAATCAGGTTTTACTCATTTTTCTAAATGAAAATAAAAATTTCAACCCATTATTGACATGCCTTTATTTATGTACTGTTCTGCAGTGCCACATGGATAGATCAGGTAAAATACGTAGATAGATTGATCATACATGTGTATATCTGTTTCTGGAATCTCATCTGCCTCATTGTTTTATATGTCTATTTTTATGCTAAAACCACCATCTGCTAATTATTCTAGCTTTATATATGATACCCAGTAAAGAAATCCTCATACCATATATTTTCAGTTTCTTGGCTATATTTGCCCCATTGTATTGCCATATAAATTTTAGAATCAAATTCTCAGGCCTTAGGCATCTGATAGAAATTTGATAGGGATTTCACTGACCCTACAGATAAATTTGGGGAAATTTGAATACTGTATCTATGTGTCTAGTTTAGTATCTCAATATTTTGCATCATATATGTCTTTTGCAAGATATATTCTAGCATATTTATTTTAAAATTTATTAAAAAATTATTTAAAATTATTTTAAAATTTAAAATTTTAAAATTTAAAATTTTAAAATTTATTAAGCAAAATTTAAGTTTGCTTAAAATGTTTTTTAGTTTGTTCAAGTTATATAGATATTCAATTGGATATTGTATATTAATCTTATATGTGACAAATTGTTTAAATCAGTAATTAATGTTAATCTGGAGATTAACCTGAATTTTCTTTGTACATATCATGTGACCTATAAATGATGACAGTATAATTTTTCTTTCCAGTAAATCACTTAAAATTTTTTCATGTCTTATTTTCTCACAAGGATGACTAGTAAACAGTTCAAATACTCTGAAAGGTGTAGTAATAGTAGCCATTTGTGACTCATTCCTAACATCATATTGAAATTAACATTCAACCATTAAGTATAGCTGTCAGTTTTTTGTAGCTTCCTTTATCACATTAGGAAAGTTCTTTTCTTATTTTCCTAAGATATTTTTATTATAAGCAAATTTATACTGAGGCCCATGGGTATTGAATTAGTTGAGTTTCTGACTCTTGGTTTTGGCTCAGGTTGTAATCTGAGGGTCCTGGGGTTGAGCCCCATGTCTTGTTATGTGCTTAGTGTGGAGTCTGAGATTGTCTTTCCCTTTTCCTCTCCCTTTCCTGCTCATGTTTGCTCTCTTGCTCTGTCTCAGATAAATATTTATAAACATTTGTATTTATACACTTTTTTTCATCTGTTAAAATGATCATGTGCTTTTTTTGGTCATTTTGTTAATGGTTGATTTTTGAAGTTAAACCTACATTCACGGAATAAATATGAAAATGGCAATATGTTCATTGCTTGTATGATTTGTTTTAGTACTTCACATTTGTATTTGAGTAATACTGATCTAATGTTTTCCTTTATTAAAATATCTCTATGAGGGTTTGTATCAAAATTATACTGTCCTCTTAAAATGTGTTAGGAAGTGGTACCTCTTGTCCTATCCTCTTGAAGTATTTGTATAAATTTGGCATTATTTCTTAACAGTATTATAATATCTGCTAGTGGCTCTTATGAACTTAGAGCTTTGATTGAAAGAAGATTATTAAGTATAGATCAATTACTTTGCTAAAGGACTGCTTATATTTTCTATTTCTTCTTATGGGTGTTTTAGAAAATTATATTTTCCAGGAATTTATTTCCTCTAAAGTTTTATAAATTTTGTCATATTTCTTCTTGTTTTTGTTTTTATAATATCTTCATTACCTTCTCACTGTTTATAGAATCTGGTGATAATAACATTTCCATCTCTGACATAGGCTATTTGTGCATAATCCATCTTTGATTCATTTCCTGAGGTTTTTATTAATTTACTTCACTGAAGGTTTATTTTGTTTCTGTTGTTGTTTCATCAGGGATTTATTATTCTTTTTAAAGAACTTGCATTTAGTTTTATCGGTCCCCTTCATTAAAAAAAATATGTATACACATAAGTGTGTGTGTGTGTGTGTGTGTGTGTGTGTATTTCATTTTATCAACTTCCTACTTTATATATTTAAAGATATGTATTAGCGTATTACCACTGGAGTGCTAACAAGGTAGAGAAAAATCTAGAGGTCCCATGTAGGGCAAGGTAAAAGTTCTAGATGGGAACAATACACTTTATATATTGTATTTGCTATTCACTCTCCTCTCACTTTCTGTCTTACTTATTCCAGTGTAATATTTATGTACAAATATTTGTTGATCAGATGAATAGCAATTATAGTTACCCCACAGTGATTACTTTTCTCTTTAACCTTAGTTTATGGGTAGAAATAGATTACATGGTTACTTAGTGTCTGTTGTGGGGGGGGAAATCTAGATAGAGAAACTAGGACTGCTATTTCTGATTTCTTATGCTGTTTTTTTAATTTTTATTGACCCCAAATTGTATTATAGTAACTGAAGAAAATTATGCTAATTTCCTGAGCTGATTTATTAGTAACACAAATCTGAATAAATATAAAACTTAAGGGAAGTCATCTTGACAGGGCCCAGAACCAGACCTAAATAAATAAATGTATAAAAATTTAGAAAAGTAAAAAAAAAAAAAAAAAAAAATTTAGAAAAGTAAAAAGCTCTTTATTTTTGCTTCCACATTCTGGAGAAGAAAATGTGCTCTTTGGAGCACTCCACTCTCTTAGAATGTTTAATGACCAAAAAAAAAAAAAAAAAAAAGAATGTTTAATGACATGAATCAGTGTAAATTTTTAAGTGGGTCCTTAAGTATTTTGTTTATTTATTTATTGATTGATTGATTTTTGTGCATGCTTTAACTGATTGAGAGTTGTAGAGTTCTTTAATTCAAGATCTAACATGTATCTACTTTCATTGAAATTTCAAAAATTGTGTGCTCATTGAAGTGTGGTGCCTTTCCACTTGTAATTATTTAAAGAGAGAGACATAGAGTGATGATAACTTTAGATATTAACCCTTGGATTAGCTTTCTAGACACATTAGCAATGAAATGGAAAGTATTTTGCAAGTTGATACAAAGAAGAGCAGAAAAACATTAAGACTCACAAACCTGTCACTGGTTTGGCAGTGAAATACGTACTTGAAATCTTATTCTTTTTTTTTTTAAGATTTTATTTATTTATCTGTCAGAGAGAGAGAGAGCACAGGCAGAGTGCAGGCAGAGTCAGAGGGAGAGGCAGGCTCCCTGCGGGGCAAGGAGCCCGATGTGGGACTCGATCCCAGGACGCTGGGATCATGACCTGAGCCAAAGGCAGCCGCTCAACCAACTGAGCCACCCAGGCATCCCACTTGAAATCTTATTCTTAAAAGGCATTTTGGGTTATAAAAAAAAGTCACATCTTTTTATGGAATTTCCCTGGATTTTATCTTTAAGGTGAAATTTAAGACTACTTACTGCAAAAGATGTTGCCATGAAAAGTTGTTGGTTTACCTGAAGCACATTCCCTTAATATGCCAAACATAGGCAGTTATTAAAGGATTTGTGAATCTTGTTCTTAGTGTGGTATATGTGAAAAATGATTGATGGGCAAGAAGATTTATAGAGAAAAGCAAATTCTTACACAGATTCTTCAAGGTGCCATCTAAATGTGGAGAAAGGAGTAGCAAAGATGATATAGTATGATAGAATGTTCTTTTACATTTATGTCAAGAGAGCACTAATAATACATACTTTTTTATCACATATTTGTTTTCTTTCAGATAATTTTGACTTGTTTTATTCTAGAAATTGGCCATTTCTAGTGCTTCTTATATTTGTAGAGATTACAGATTACTTTTGTGCTATTTATAGCAAAATACTTCAACATTGTTCTGAACAGTGCTGTCTGAAAGAACTTTATATGATGAAAATGTTTCCAGTGTTTTCCATTATAGTGGTCACTGGTCACACGTGGATGTTGAGCACTTGCAGTGTGGCTAGTGCAACTGAGGAGATGCATTTTAAATTTATTTTAATTAATGTAAATTTCATATTAAATGTCCACATGCGGCTATCATAGAATACAGTATGCTGCTTATGTTTATCTGAGTTAAAACATATAAAATACTTAACAGTTTTCAGATAATCAGTACTTATCATCATTTGTTGTTGCTGTTATTAATATTATTATGTTGGTCACATGAATTCAGTTAACAAGAATATTATGCACATCTTAATATTATGCACAAAAAACCCTAAGAATCAGCTATATTCGTTAGGATCCATTCTCCTGACATTCACTGGCTTCAAAAAAAAAAAAAAAAAAGATTTCAATGGATTCTGTGTCCTGTGTGAAATTTGAGATCTTTTCATGATTTAAAGCTGAATTATATAACTTGTGAACTCCGTATACTTCTTGTTCTTCTTTCCTCTATTTTTCTTTTTTATATTTTTAAAATCACAATGATGTAGATTTGGACTTATATCAAAAAGTTGTCAGAGGAAGAACAATGCAAATTAAAACAATCTTTATTCCTGAATGTCACATTCAATTATGAAAACAACAAACACATACCTCTTCCATCTATTGGATAGGAAAAAATCAGTTCCATTATTTTAGTTTCATAGAATCACCATATATATTTATAAGACCTCACAAAATATTTGATTTAAACGTTTTAGGGGGCACACAACTTGCACCTGAAGAAAATTTTAACTACTCTTAAGAATACCTTAATTTCTGATCTCTATTGATTTTCTGTTGTTACCCTCAGTTTGGAGCTACCTATAGGTCATGAATTTCCTCAGTACTCCTATGAAACAAGCCTAATCTGGATAATCATTGCTATTATTTCTTTTGTAAAATGGCATTTTTCCTACATTTCTCCTATAGTAGCCCTGAGGTCTTTTACTAAAACCGTATTTGAATTTTAACACATCCCTGTTCTTTAAGCTTAGGCAAAGCTTCTGAATGTTTCTGGATGATAGTTTTTGTTTTGTTTTGTTTTGTTTTTTAAAACTCATTTATTTGAGAGAGCACCAGGAGAGGGAGAGAAAGTCTTGAGTAGACTCCTCACTGAATGTGGAGCCTGATGCAGGGCTTGATTTCATCACCCTGAGATCACCACCTGAGCCCAAACCAAGAGTGTGATGCTTAGCCAACTGCACCACCAAGGCACCCCAATGATAGTTTTAAGCTAAAAAAGTGCAGCTTCCCCAAATGTATATGTACTGTAATGTTAGGGGCCAAACTTCAACAATAAGAATAAGTGATCCTCTTTTGTGTGAATTTTTCTAGGATCAAAAATTTTGACTTCAATAAGAAAGCAACAGTTAAAAGATAGTCATAGAGAGTGCAACTAGAATGCAGTTAATGGGATTCAAAACAATTAACAGGGATAAAATTTGAGATTAATATGTTGGAAGGTTAATGAACAATAATATATTTTTTCCCAGTCTGTTGTTTCACAAAAGGCACTAATAAGTTGGTAGTGAACCTTATATTGTATACAACTGACCTTACATTGGGCTGAGGAATGTCTTTTTTTTTTAATATAATTTTTTATTTTTTATAAACATATATTTTTATCCCCAGGGGTACAGGTCTGTGAATCACCAGGTTTACACACTTCACAGCACTCACCAAAACACATACCCTCCCCAATGTCCATAATACCACCCCCTTCTCCCAAACCCCCTCCCCCCAGCAACCCTCAGTTTGTTTTGTGAGATTAAGAGTCACTTATGGTTTGTCTCCCTCCCAATCCCATCTTCTTTCATTTATTCTTCTTGTATGATCATGTGATAGTGATTCATGAACTTTTATTCTTCTCTCCAAACCCTTAAGAACAGAGGACTGGCAGGTTATGGATCACTAATTTTGTCTATATCCAGTAGACTTCAAGGAAACATTCCTCTTATTATTATTTAAAGCAGATGCACATAGTTGCTTGCTATATGGTTCTGTCCCTTTCTTGATCCTAACTATCCTCTCATTTTGTTCAAGTATCTACCCTTAAGTCCTTGTCAGTGAGCTTCACGGATTCGTTCTCAGCCTAGCGGGTATAGTGAAGGGTGTCAGCCAGCCATGGTGGCCTCATCACCTTTCAAGAGGTTGGCTTGGCATGGGGTCCATGTCTCTCCTGGCCAGTAAGAGTGCTGTTGCTGGGAGTGCAGCCTGATAAGGGTTTTCTTGTTGGTAAAAGGTGACACAAGAGAAATTGCCCCTTTTTCTCCCTCTGAACTTCATTGTGAATGCAACAGTGCCACAGCTTATAAAACTATCCTCTAACCTGTAGGGGAGCTAGCCTGAGAACATAATGTAGGAACTAAAACTTACAAATAACCAGAGTCCTTGCTGAAGGCATGCAGCTTTTGCAAAAACCAACCAAAGAAAGTGCTCTACCTCCCAATTTCCTGATTTTAGGGATTTTAATTGCCACATTATTTAAACAATCGAAATAGAGATTTTTCAGTTTCTTGAAGTCCAGAGCTTTTTAACTCATATATTTCAGTATTATTTTTTATATCTATATGAAGATATGTGTTAAATAATTATTTGAATAAAGGCATGATTAGGATGATGATTTCACTTTTTTTTTTCAAGATGCAGAAATAACTTTTACTTTAATTATGTGGATTAGGACTGGTGTAATTTGTCCATTCCTGCTAATTTGTATATTAATTTATTCACTTATTTTTGTTTCTAAGCTCTATCTCATTTAAGTAAGCATTTTAACACTTATATTCAGGATACAAAACAGTTTGATTTGTAATTTTAAAATATGACCATGATAAAATCAAAGGAAAACAGGAAACTCAAGTAGAACATTTTATTAAAATATTCAGATATACAAAGAATATAAGTTCTGATTCAGATTCCATGAAAAATCTAATATATTCAGTAAGAAAATTTATTTGTAAATGTTATAATTGCACTAGTATTCTGAACCCCTTCTATTTTTACTATTGTATAAGATGAGTTTCTATCAGGTTTCAGAGTAGGATTTTCTATAAACCACATACCCTAAATCATACTGGATTTGGATGGTACTATTTCAGATGATTAGATATGGTCTCCAGGCATCCTGATGTTGTACCATATAATGGATTTGAGAAGGAGTATACAGAACTCTAAAAAACAAAAACAAACAAACAAACAAACAAAAAACACACACATTGAAAAGGTTAGGATTTTAGGCATTAAAGTAACAGACTTCTTTCCAGATCATACAGAATACAATGAGTTTTTAATGGATTTCCGCTGAAGTAATAACTAGAGCATTCCTGACTCTCCCCCCATTACCTACAACCCACACTGCCTACACTGTTGACAGGTGTACAGTTGGTATGTGTCCTAGGCCCTTGGGGGCATGAGAGTCACTGCCTGATCTTTACCTCTGGTGGGAGGGGGACATGCAGTGGTAGGATCTTGACTACCTCTTTTCTGTGGTCCTGGTTTCTCTAAGTCTGCTGTATTGATCATAATTGAGTTAAACAAAACAAAAAAAAATACAAAACCAACAAACCTGACTTTTAGTTGAGAGAGTTATATTTTATAGAGTATATGAGAAAACCTAAAAATTGGTAAGTTCTAATAGGACAAACACTGATTTCTTCAACAAAGAACATGCAAGGAAAACATGAGAGAGAAAATGGAGCCCAGAGATTAAGAGAGTCTTAGGAGACATGTCTGTCAGTTTGGATGATATACCTTATATTCATCCTAATTTTAAAAATATAGAAACAACAACAAATATAACCCCCCCTATTTATTTACAAGACAGTGGGGATAGGTTGAACACTGATTGAATATTTAATGGCATCAAGGAGTTACTAAATGTTTAGGTATGATACTGTGGTTATATTTTTTAAAGTCTTTATCCCTTAATATTACAGCGTAAATTTTACAGGTGAAACCTAATGATATGTGGGATTTGTTTAAAAATACCCTAGTTAAAACCAAGAGTGAACCCTAATGTAGACTATAGACTCTGGATGGTGGGCAGATACAGATTTGTCAGTTTAACACATGTACCATTCTGCTGTAGGATGTTGACCATGTGTTTGTGTGTGTATGGGGGGGATATATATGAGAATTCTGTGTGTCCTCTGCTCAGTTTTGCTATGAACCTAAAAAGCTCTAAACGCGCCTGGGGGGATGCCTGGGTGGCTCAGTGGGTTAGGCCTCTGCCTTCAGCTCAGATCATGGTCTCAGGGTCCTGGGATCGAGCCCCATGTCAGGCTATCTGCTCAGTGGGGAGCCTGCTCCCCCTGCCCTGCCTGCCTCTCTGCCTAATTGTGATCTCTCTCTCTCTGTCAAAATAAATAAAATCTTAAAAAAAAAAAAATGAACCAAACACTACCATTCTGGTGTGTAGTGGGAATGAGTGGTAGTAGAGGTGAAATAAGAATGATAATGGGTTGAAATGACTGAAGTTGGGAGATGGGTATATGGTAGTTTGTTATACTGTTCTTACAATTTCTGTATCAGAATTTGAGAATTTTCTCTAAGAGGTTCTGGAAAAGTATTTTGGAGAAATCTATTTCTCTGTTACAAAGTCAGGGAAGGTACACTTAGTTTAATACAATGTCTTTGTTTCTGAAACAATAGAAATCAAAGCAGCAACAAAGTTCAACAACTGTGACAGAATTTCTTCTCTAGCCATTCTTGATGAAAGGGGAAAAAATGTGAAAGAGGAAATTTTTTTTTATTTGGATAGAAAAAAGGAAATTGCTTCCAAGTTTCTTTAGAGTCATCAGTTGCACTGCCATGTGCATACATAGCATAGTCTTGAAAGCACCTTGAAAAGTGGGTGTTTGATATGAACCCCCACTCGTGTGCCAGAGCAGCCATTTCTCAGTAGAAAGTAAAAGATGCACAGGACCTTCCTAGAAGCTTTTTAACTATTACAATTTTAAGATATTAATATAAAAATGCCAAATTTAAAACACTTATGTCACTTGTATCTTTCAGATACTAAATGTTAAAGATCAAAAAAAAAAAAAAAAAAAGAATAAATTTTCTTTCCTTTCCTAAAATGAAAGTGGGTTTGTACTACCCCTGCCTACTTTGCCAGAAAGATACTTTGGGCTTCTTAAATATCCATTTATTTATTTATTATCCATTTGAAGTGGGGAGGGAGAAAGATGGGGGCCTCCATTTTAAGTTTTACTCTGTGTCTTGACTGACTTGACAGATCATCCAAATTAATTCTCTTTGTGCGCTGGGAAATACTTTCTTGTTTTCATTCCTAACAAAATAATACTGAAAGTATGTGCAACATCATTATTGAATAAAACACAAATTAAGAAGTCAAGTGTTGTGTCAGCCTTCAACCATATTAACCAAGGCTCCAAAACTACTTAGAAGTCATCTAATCTGGCACGTTGTTACTCATTTAAATAATGGTAACAATTCTTTGTGGCCTATTTTCATTTAAAAATAATAGGGGGGAAAGGAACACTTTAGCTTTCTATATGCTCACCTTGACAAGAATGAATCTGATAAAATATTGCTAAAATCAGATGTAAGGAGGTTTTCCCAGATAAGAAGTGATGCGTCATGGCTAATCCTATTTTATACCTAAGTGAATGCTCATATTATCTACTTAAAGAGATGAGAAAGATTTTACTTCATTTTCTCTCTAGTCTACTTAGTGCACTGATAAGAAATAGCCCTAAAAAGTCCCAAGAAGATGTAATACACTTTAATTTCTCCTTTAGTCTTCTAAATTAGCCGGTAATAGCCCTTTACTGCTCACACCTAAATTTAAAGCACAGAACAGAATGCTGTCCTCCCTTTTGTCTTGGGGAATAGAATACAAAGAATACTCAATAAAGAGTTACTATGGGTAGCTGAGTAATACTCTGGGTCAAACTGATATTTTCCAGATTTGTCAGGTCTTGTTGAGTATGAACAGTGACCACAATGCCACTTAACATTGAACTGACTTTACAAACAGTTTGAATCTGTCCTGGAATGGAAAATTCTCATTACACATCCAGAGAGATTAAAACCCTTTCAATCCCCAATAAAATAATTCCATCAAAATATTCCTCTTAGCCATGATATGGAGACATGTCCAAATAACACTGTGTGTTGGGGGTGTGTGTGTGTGCGCACGCACATGTGTGAGTTTGTGTATGTGTGTATATATTTTTGCTTCTGAAACAATACAGTTCACCATTACAATACAGTTCACCATTACCACTTACCTCTGTTTTCTCTGGGTTACTCCAGTTCCCATAAACCGGATTAACAAATGCACAGTTACCACTTCCTTTAGTTTTCCTTAAAGCACACAGGACCATAAAAAAAAGAATAATTATTGGAATGTAGTACAGTACATTTCCAGGTTATTACCTGGTAGACATCTTTGAGAGATACATTCTAGCCAACCTATTTATTTTTATGAATGTATTACCATAAGTAAGGTTATTATTATTTTTTTTTCTTTGCAGGACACTAAGGCAACTACATTCTTGAAAGTAAATGTTATTTGACCTCTGAATATTTAAATAAAAATAAACACAGGGAGATAAAAAGTGTCATAAATTGGTCTTAAAATTGATTTCTTAAAGTATTACTCAGGTAATACAAAGGATACAACATTATAAAGAACCAGCTATACGGAAAGGCTACCTTAGACTTCAGAAGTGCCAAACCACCAAATCCTGAGGACTATTTTTAGTGACAGTGTTTGTCATAAAAATCTATAGCAATGAGTCATTCTTTAACATTTTAGATAGCAAATTTAAATATGAGTTTTTTGAAGAGTTCTTAATGTTAGTGTTTCCTTTAAATGAATCATAAAGAGATGTGTCCTTGATAATCTCACATGTTGGTCTAGATCTGTTAATATACTCTGATCAACTGAACTCCTAAATGATCATTTTCTTTTTGTGGTTTACTTAATTACTTAAAGAGTCCACAGACTTATTAGAAGATAACAAGTCTTGGAATACTTGGTCACAACTGTTGAGAATAAAAAATGCCCACTAGGGGAACAAAAAATATAACCAGATAACTAAATACACCCCATTAAAGATATACAGAATGATCCCATATATGCACACACACAAGAATAATGGAGAATGGAAGACCAATTGTAGGATGATTGCAGTGTCTTGAGGACAGCTAGGAGGAAAAATATAGTAACACTTGAGTATTTTTGCCTAATCAGGGTATAATGACAATAAGTCTGTCAATCATATACCCTTAAACCCTAAGGGAAAAGACAGTAAAGAGGAAACTAACTTGTTTTTTTAAAAAGAAATATTCAGTTCATGACTTCTTATTCTCATCTACCAAAACACATAGGCCAGCAGCCTAATCTGGGTAATTGTGTTTGGCTGGCAATGTGTCCTTTCTGTTGATTCAGTCTTCAAAGCTTCCTAATCTCCACTATTTCTGTACAATTGGCTTAAATATTCAATAGCTTAACCAGCTGACCCTCAGTGAGTCTACATTTTGGGTATCAATCCATAGGGGATGTATATATGTATGTGTATATATATATATATATATATATATATATATATATATGTTATATTTGTGGGTTATTCTTGGGAAAAAATCATAGATATGCTCTTAAATGATGCAACAAATATCTGTTAATTCCTTAAATACAGTAAGTGAGTACTTGGGATTTGCTACAGTTAGGTTTAATAAATGGTATTTTATTCTTTGCCTTTTCTTCCTCCAGGACTAGTAGTCAATGTAAACTTCTCAGAGTGGTAAGCTCAGTAAATGATAGTTAGGTGCAGGCCTAGGTAGTGTTGCTTTTAGAATTGAGACTAGATAGGGAGTTGAATGGAAATTTAAGTATGTCACAATGCTAAAACAAAAGCTGGCACGGGTGAGACTGAACATCAAGGTAGGGGGTAACAAAACAAAATGGAATCTAGGAACTAGTTAAAGATGAGATGAATGCAGACACTACTCAGAAAAATTAATCTCAGGGTGCCTAGGTGGCTCAGTGGGTTAAGCCTCTGCCTTCTGCTCAGGTCATGATCTCAGGGTCCTGGGATCGAGCCCCACATCAGGCTTTCTGCTCAGCAGGGAGTGTGCTTCCCCCTCTCTCTCTGCCTGTCTCTCTGCCTACTTGTGATCTCTCTCTCTGCCAAATAAATAAATAAAATCTTTTTAAAAACATTTTAAAAAGAAAAATTAATCTCAGCTGAAATCAGGCATGAAATCAGGAAGCAAGAGGAAATCTAAACCATAGGCCTAGAGACAGATGGTCCAAAGGCCAGGCAGGCAACCAGGAACCGAAGGGACAGGCTTGGCAGTCAATCGGATAGAAGTGAGGTGCAAGGAATACAAAAAGATCTTGATGTGAGACAATTACTTTTGGCTGTGGAGCTAGAATCCCAAATGACTTAGACCAAGATTGGCAGGCAGAAGTCAGGTAAATTGATCAGTTTTCCAGTTCTGTTAAATTCAGGTATTGGAGCTACTTTTTTCCCCCCTGAGAGGATTTTAAGTCTTAAATAATTTTCTATTAGAATGAAAAAAAAAAAAAAAAAGACCTATAGGTGGTAGACTTTGGGGATCCGGTGATCACAAAGAAGGAAGGGTTGCACTTAAGGTAAGAATGTGAAGTTGTAGTAAAAGAGGAAAGGGTCATGGTATGAGTAGCAGAATGTGAGCAGTGGTAAATTTGTCCTTCCTTAAATTATGTTTATTAGCAGTCACAAACTACTACTGATTTTCCTATCAAAGATACATCCCCAAATATGAATTGTTAGGCTTAATTTTTAATGTAGTTCCTGTTCATAGTATAAAATATCACCTATCATCAATAGATACTTACATTAAGTAAATTTCTAGTGTCAACTCTGTACATTTACTCTTTCAAGTACTATGATATAATTTTCCATATGCATCAGTTATATATGTTTTATATTCAGACATAAACTGTTTTACTTAAAATGGTAGATCACAAAAAACTACATTTATAAGCTAGGATTTGTTATATGCAAATATTTTCTGCCTCTTCTTTTGTTCTGTTTAAAACAATAAAGTGCATTCGTATAAAAAAATGGTAGATCCTTCTGTAAGGAAAACAAAACATCTGTGAAATTTTCTGCTAGTTCTAACACTGTAATGTATAATTATAAGCCTATATTAGGCTAAAAAATGCTACATTTCACTTAACACTATCTGTCAGTAGGCATATAGCTCTAAAAGAGTTGAGATTTCAAAGAGTCTCACCACTTTCAGGGATCAGCAGGGAATTGACTTAGAAGTTTGGAGTAGAGAGAAAAAAGCAGCATGGATTACATGCGTTTTCCATCCATAACTTAATCATGCGTTCACTTAAATTATTATTAAGCTCCCGCTGTGTCCAGTATGCACAGTAGCTATATAGGGTGGCATTTTGAATAGGCTGAAAGAGAGATGTCATTACTGAATTAGGATAATTCCAATGGGAATTTCCAATTTAAATTTAGTGAGCATATGTATAACTCTAAAGGAATTCAATTCATGGCATATTAACCAACAATTGTTTTAGTATAGATTAAAAACATGTAAGTGTTTATAATATGTATCTGCAATTACCATATATGGGCAATGAAGAAAAAGAATAAAACAAAAACTCATTTTTGTTACATCTAGTAAACATGACTTTGAGATAAATATGTGTATTTTAACAGCTTTATTCAATTATCACACATCATACAAATTTATTCATTAAAATATGATTCAGTGTTTAGTAACATTAATTTTATTAATTATTTTTAAAACTTGTGACTGTATAGGTAACATAAAATTTGACATTTTAACCACTTTTCAGTGTATAGTTCTGTGGCTTTCATTATTTTCACAGTGTTACGAACCATCACCTCTATTCACAGAATGTTTTCATCACCAGAAACAGAAACTCCATAGCCACTAAACCATAGTTTCCCATGTTCTTCTTTCTCTAGCCCTAGGTAACCTCTGATTTACCTTCTGTCTCTATGAATTTGCCTACTCTAGATACTTTAGTAAGTAGAATTGTACAATGTTTATCTTTTTGTGTCTAGCTTATTTCACTTACTATAGTGTTTTCAAGGTCCACCCATATTGTAGCATGTATAAAGACTTCAGTAATTTTTAAGGCTGAGTAGTATTCCATTCTGTGTCTATGTTACACTTTGGTTACTCATTCATCTGATAATAGACACTTGAGTTGTTTCACCTTTTGGTCTATTGCAGATGATGTTATGAATGTTGACATGTGAGTATCTGAGTTCCCATTCAATTATATATCTTTTCAGATGCTAATCTGCAGTTTGTATATCTTTATTGAAGAAATGTTTATAAAAGTCTGCTGCTTTTAATTTTGTGGTTGTTCTTTGTTATTGAGTTGCAGGAGTTTTTTTTATAGACTCTGGATATTAAACTCTAATCAGATGTATGATTTCAAATATTTTTTTTTATTCTGTAGGTTGTCCTTTTAGGATTTTTAAAGTATCCTTTGATACATGAAAATTTTTGATGAAGTCCAGTTTTCTTTTTGTTTTGTTTCTTGGGCTTTCGGTTTCATTAAAGAATGCATTGTTATCTTTTCATATGTATGTTGGTCATCTGTATGTCTTCTTTGAAAAAATATCTATTCATGTCCTCTGCCCATTTTTTAATTGGATTTTTTGCCACTGAGTTGTATAAACTTTTTATATTTTGGATATGAACCCCTTGTCAGATTATATCATTTGTAAATATTTTCTCCCATTTAGTACGTGCTTTTTTGTTTTGCTGATGCTTTCCTTCAGTCTGCAAAAGCTTTTTATTTTGGTGTAGTGCCAGTAAGCTTAATTTTGTTTTTGTTTCCCTTGCCAGAGAAGACCTATCTAGAAAAGAAAAGTTTCTATGGCTGATGTTAAAGAAATTACTGCCTTTATTTTCTTCTAGGATTTATTGGTTTCAGGTCTGTATCACATGATCAGTGAAATGCAAATTAAAACCACAATGAAGTATTACCTCAAAATGGCTAAAATAAAAAATACAAGAATTAGCAAGTATTGGCGAGGATGTAGAGGAAAAGGAACCTTTGTGCACTGTTGAAGGGAATGAAGATTGGTATAGCCACTGAAAAAACAGAATTACTGTATGATCCAATAATTGCACCACTGGGTGTTTACCCAAAGAAAACAAAAACCCTAATTGGTAAAGATACATGCACTCCAATGTTTGTTTATTTTGCCTAAGTGCTCTGGTTAAGGTTTCTTATTGATTAACACATTTATCCCTAGCTTCTTGGTGCTAAAACCTTTAGTAATATAAAACTAAATTATGGGGTGCCTGAGTGGCACAGTACGTTAAGAATCCAACTCTTGGTTTTGGCTCAGGTCATGATCTCAGGGTCCTGGGATCAAGCCCCGAGTCAGGCTCCATGCTCAGTGTAGAGTCTGCTTGGGGTTCTCTCTCCCTCTGCCTCTTACCATTATGTGTGCTTGCTCTCTCTTTCTCTAATCTTTTAAAACAAACAAAACATTAACAAAACCCTGAATTGTAATGACAGTGTATGATGAAAATTTTATGTCAGTGTTTGGATAGTTTTAGGATAGATTCTGATTGTCAATGTGACCATCTTTAGATGAGTGAATAAATCTTTATTTAGGGTGAAAGAAAAGGTGACAGTGAACAAGAGTATCACTCTGAATGTTGAAGAATGGCTATCAGGAAGGTTACACAAGGAATGATAAGTTGTTCTGTTGAAAAATCTATACTCCAAAACAAACATCTGTTTACATAAATCATTAGCTTATTAATTAGTAACTATAATCCACTTTAATAATTTGTTTTGTTGGGCATGTCCTTTAATTTTATTTACCAAATTAATTGCTGTTTTTGGTTATCAGTGGGTTGTTTAATTTCTTTTTGTTAACAACAGGCATGTTTTTCTCTAAGTTACAGTATGTCAATTTTGTATGTCTGAGCAACTAACTAGTCAGGCTTCTTAGTCTAATCTACCAAATGCCTTCATGCCCACTACCGTCTCGGGGAACAAGCTGTCTCAATTTTTTCTCATATTTAAAAATGGGCTTAGAAAACGCTCAGAGAAAAATGAGCTAAAAATTTTAGTGCAAATTATAAAAAAGGAAATACCATTTGAGAGGGCAATGTGTGATGATTCTGGGTGGACTGTATTATAAAATTCTATTGTAAAAAGCTGTATGCTAAAAAGTATGGAGAACTGTCATCTCTGAAACTGAGGTAATCATAATGCCGTTACCAAGGTGATTTGAAGGGATGAACATGATAATTTACCAAAAAATATTGCTGTTCATGTGTGTGTGTTTGTGTATGTGTGAATCTTTTCTCATGCTTCCACTAATGAAATCTGTATATATTGCTTCTAAATGTTGAAGGATAGTCTAAACTTCAAGAAATTATTGTTCCAAGTTACTTGCATGAAGGAAAAATGATGCTTTACAAAGCGATGACTCATTTCTTAAAATGGCAGAATGATAGAATATTGCTGAGTGTAGAGTCTCAGTGTAGACTCTATCATCTTGTATAATTATTTAAATATATCCAATAATTCTAGGATACAAACTATGTGCTAAACCATTGTGTTAGGTCTTGGACTTACAGAGTTGATTAGTATATGGTTCCTGCCTCTAGAACTTTTGGAGGGTGGCAGCTAATGGACTTCTGTCTCTTGGATGAAATTATATGTATATACAATGCCTACCACAGGTAGATGCCTGGTAATAGTTGAATGCAACTATTTACCTTCTTTTCTTATTATTTACCTTCTTTTCTTATTCTTTCCTCCTTCTGTCAACATTCTTTTTTTTTAAACTTTTTAGTTCTTTCTCCTGACCACAAAGCCTGGGTTCAATGAAGGGATATTGGGATAAAGAAAAATAATAAGGAAGTATCAAATTAGTAATAACAATCACTGCAGTACTTTTTTATTTTTTAATATCAACTTACAAATTTAGAGCTCACAAGGACCTTTGCAATAATTTTGTTCATGTCTATTTTACAGACAGGGCAACTGAGACTATTCCCATACTAGACCACGAGTCTTCTGGAGGAGAAAGACCAAATCTAGTTATTCTTCTATCACAGTACCTAATGTAGTAGGAATCAACTGACTACTTATGGAAAGAATAATTTAATGTATATGGTCTGAAGCATTTATGGTGGAACAAAATCCACTAATCTGCTTTCTGTCCTGTTCCCTCATATCCACTTCTACCAATATACTTCATAAGTTCCCACAGAGATAAGATAATCATTTTTACTATTTACTATCATGGAGCCACATTTGTATTTAGCTTTCTGTTCCACTTATCACAAGACTTTAAGTGGGCCAGGAGCCTACTTTTCTGCTCTCTTTCCATTTTTTTTTTTCCAGTGGATTAACTGCCAGCTCAGATGAATAGCTTGGGGCTTCCAGGAAGACTAGAGGAAACGAATGAGTGTGGCCCTTCTATCTCTCTCTATTACCTAGAAACTGAAAAAGTCATATGATTGGCAAAAAAAAAAAAAAAAAAAAAAAAAGTACAAATAACATTTTACAGTATTTGAAAAGTAAAGGTCTGAGTTCCTAATATCTCATGTATCTCTGAAAAATGAGAGGTATGAAACATCCATGTATAAATATAAGAATCTTGAAATGAATTTTCAGGCTACAAAGTATTTGGTTTGTTACTATTAGGGAAAAATATTTTCTAACCATAAAAGTACATGTGACTTTTTTTTTTAAAGAATACATCTAAATTATAAAATACAGTTATTTCAGTGGTGGAGACAGAATTCATTTATTCTGGGAGTCATGTCCATTACGTTAAATTTTGCTTAGCCTGATCAATGATGAATCGGGGGTGTCCCAGAGAAGTAAATCTCAATTCCACTCTCCCAGTTTCTACCTCTGTCATTTAAAACTCTTCAGTTTGTTTTTTCCAAATGTTCTTAGTCTTAAGACTTTGTTAGTATGCCTCAATCTTTGAGTGTGCTGATCTTTTTATAAAATCTTAATAGAAATAAAGTATTCCTGGGTTTCTACTTTTATTCACCTGTATTTAATGTTAATTAAACATATTTTTGTCAATTTTTTTAAGATTTTATATATTTGAGAGAGCAAGAGTGAGAGAGAGAGGATGAGCAGGGGAAGCAGTAGGCAGAGGGAGAAAAAGGCTCTCCACAGAGCAAGGAGCCCATTGTGGGACTTGATCCCAGGACCCCAGGATCATGACCTGAGCTCTTGGTAGACGCTTAACCGGCTCAGTCATCCAGGCTCCCCAAGAAGAAATTTTTTCTTTTAAGAAATGATTGTTTCTTGACCAGGGTAATACTAATTTTTTTCTCTGTCCCATCAAACATTAATGAATTTTTGTTTGTTTGTTTTTGCTTCCTGATTTTAGATTGATGCACTTTTTTTTTAGTGTTTTTTTTAAATGTGTTTTTGCTTTTTTTTTTTTTTTTAATCTGTTTTGGAGAGAGAGCAAGCAAGCCAGGATGACCATGGGGAGGGGGAAAGGGAGAAGCAGATTCCCTGCTGAGGAGGTAGCCTGATGCAGAACTCTATCCAGGACCTGGGGATCATAACTCTAGAGGAAGGAAGATGCTTAAATGACTGAGCCCCGCCCCAGGTGCCCGATGCACTGTTTCCTATGAAATTGTCAGTGCTCAATGATTCACATATATTATCTTTTTTTTTCCTTTCTCTAAGCGTTAAACAAGTTTTATTTTATACCTGGTCTCTGTTCATTTCCAGTCCAGATTTTAGCCTGTTTGAATAAAACTTTTTAAAGGAGAATTATTACAAATTATAAAATTTAGACCTTATTTTGTTCTTTTCGTGTCTTTCAGCTTGCAAAGATAAGTACAATAGAAGAATATAAATTAAATAAGAAGTAGGTAGGAAGTTCAAGAAAGGAATTGTGAGGACTGGAAAAAAGAACCAGAGGTAGTGAAATGGGACAGTTCATGAATTGAGAGTCTATATATTTACTAAATGTTTTGACTTTAAGATTCTTAAATTTAAATGTAAGCAGGGCAATCAGTTACATAGCTAACTGCACTACAGCTCAGTGCAATGTAGGCCGAAAGAGCAACAAGTCCCCAGGGCAGTTCAAAATATCAGTGATAAAGTGTGCCTCAATAAAATCTGTCTCAGAGAATGTGGTAGCAAGGAGGGGGACGAATTTTATGGAACCCTTGAAGCACAACAGTGCCTCAGAGAATCTGATTTGGGGAGCATTTTCATATGTTTATATTTATTATAAAAAAATCCAACAGATTACAACTAATAAAAAGATTACAATTTGTAGTAGGTAATTACAGAGCAAACATTAAATCTGTTATAACAAGCTATAGGTAGAATAAAATCACATAACATCATGAGGCATTGTAAGAATAAATTGAGTCTATCAAATCACCTTTTATCATTGAATGTGTACTGTAGAATACTATATAATCTGGTATGTATTTTTTATATATACATATATATATAAATGTTTTATATATATGTTTTATATATTTTAGCAGTATTATATAGTATTTTGTGTGTGTGTATAAACATACACATATATAAAATATATATAAATATATTAAACACTGTATAAATCTATATAATACTGCTAAAAGAAAAACTCAGGTCATATTCAGCTATATAAGAGTCTCTATTTCTAGCAAGATACGGAGTTTTGTTTTGTTTTGTTTTAGAAGTAAATCTGGGAAGGAGAAAACAAAAAGCCAATTTTAATAAAGCAGAGATAAATTAGGGGGGGCATGTCCATGACTCAAGTTTTCATTTCCAAGTCCTTAAGGAACAAGCTGAACCAAATGTTTGGGTGAAAAAGTTCAGAAAGGATTGGGTTTGCAAACATATAACCAGAAATGCCACAAAAAGGAGAGGAGAGGATTAATCATCTGGGGTCACAAAACCAAACAACTGGGACACTGAATTTTGCTAAACTCATTTACATGACACAGCAACTGCCATATTTTTCTCCTACTCTTTTTGGGCAGGAAATAAATATCACTGGTACAAAACCTGTCCCTGTTTAATGCGATCTTGCTGTGGCAGAGAGCATAAAAAGGAACATGCCCAGGAATATGGATGCAATTAGTGTGAATAAAGCTGAGCCAGGTTCCTGTAGCTTAACCTTACGGAGACCCCTCCATGTTGCCAATGTGAGCATAGTCTCAGCTTGGCTTCTCCTCATCTGAGTGTAGTGTTAGCACATTCACAACTGCCCAACAGGAACCAGATGCAGAGCTGGACTCCCTTTGGAAACATATTTGGTAGCACTTTGAAAATCTTCTTTGACCTGGTAAAATTACTAGGGGTCAATCTTTAGGAAATAATTAGGACAACAAAGATTTATGTAGAAAGAGGCTTATCACAAATTATATGTAATAATGAAAAATTATATAACTTAAATATCTGATAATAGGATAATGGTTAAATGATGATACATGTACTTGAGAGGACATTAAATAGCCCTTTCGAGTAATGCTAGAAAGAATATTTATTGGCTTAAGGGCGGTGTTTCTCAAAGTGTAGTCTATGGACTGCCAGAGGTCCTAAGACCTCTTCAGAGGTATACAAATTCAAAACTATCATCATCATCATCATCATCAGACCCATTGGTAAAAGGTTCATTCAAATGCAAGCTAGATCAATGAATTTTTATTTTAACAGACTTTTTCACTGTGTTGAGATTTGCACTGATGTTGCATTGATGATTACAACTGTCAGTGCCTTAGCAGGGAACAAGACAATGGTACCTAGCTATATGTTACGTTCTTCACCAGCACGTATTTGCAGTAAATTTTTTGACAAGTCCATTTCATTTCAAAATGATCTTGTTGAAACATCAAAATTGATTGTATTAAATTTCAACTGTTCATGCAAGGTTTTTCTAGTATTCTGAGAACTATGCATAAAGCACTTTTATGGCATATTGTCTTGTGGAAAAGCACTGCAAGACCGAGTTGCATGCTAAACTAACTACTTTTTTCATGCAACGGCAATTATATTTGGAAGAATGACTGACAGCTTGTGGTTATTCAGTTTAGGGCATTTGGCAGACATTTTACTAAAAAATGAATATGAGCAATGATATCAGAGAAAACACCTGACAGCATCTCTTGCTAATGATAAAATTTGAACTTTCAAACAAAAGTTAGAATTCTAAAAAACTTGCATTTTCCATCAGGATCACAACCACTTCCCAGTATTTTAAAGACTTGTCTGAAATTTTTTTCTTACGATGCATAATGAAATGTTTCAACACTTGAGAAGCTACATAACTCACTTAACATTTTCTAAATGAAAAGTGCAGGACACTACAGAATGGGTAAATGATCCATTCATAGTGCCAGATAGACTAATGAATTTTTAATGTAACAGTGCAAAGACTTCATTGATAGGGTTTCAGATTCCACATTACAACTACACTTTACCACAATGGCAAGTTTTGGTATAATAAAAAACATGCATGATTACCTAAAAATCTATGAAAATATATCTCCCTTTTCAAAAATACTTATCTATGTAAGGTTGAATTTTCTTTATATACTTCAATCAAAACAATATACTGCAGTGCTTTTAATGCAATAGTAGATACAAAAATTCAGTGCTGGCTCTCACTAAATTTTTATTTCAGTTTGAGTACCTCTCTTCTCCTGAGCATTCTGGTTTCAAATAGGAGTAAGTACTCATTACCTGCAGGAAACAAGACATACTTTTCCTCAATAAGTTTTTGCTATCTCTTCTAAAGATAGTTTGCTATCTCTGTATTCTTTTCCTGTCTCCTATAAATGTGATGCTATAAAGTCCTACATTAATAAAGGTCATTTTCATAAAATGATATGTATATTATATATGTATAATACATATATGATATGAATGTTTTTATAATATGTATTTTAATACATGATGGATTTTTTATTTTAAAATGAATTAATACTTATAATTTAAAATACTTCTCAAACACTTCTCAATAAATATAAATATAAATTTTGATAACTGAACACATAAAAAAGTTCTTTGGGGTTCTCAATGTTTGGTGATGTAAAGGTATCTTGAGTAAAAAATCTGAGAGATCAGCATAGGGAGAGAATAAAAAAAAATTGGTAGACAACTCAAATTTCAAGATACAAGTATGTGCACATATCTTTATATGTGTGCACATTGATAAAAGTTTAGAAGATACATTGAAGTGGTAATAATATATATCTCTGGATGGTGACATTAAAGATAATTTTAAATTCTCTTCTGGCACTTTGTTGTATTTCCTAGTTTATCATCGTTAAGTTGTTGTGTATTAGAATCTTGGAGAAAATGAATGGTTATCCAGTTCAGAAACTCTCAGGAGACATTACCCCAGCTTGAGCTCCATACCATCCTGCCCCAACCCCTGTTAAGTCATTTGCCTAAAAGATAAGATCTGCCATGCTCACCAGGTTTTCCTGATTGCCTTCTTTTAGCATTTCTTCTCAAAGCCAGTCTGGTCCACCTTGCTGCACTACGTAACAGTTGTTGGATAGGCTGCACTTTTTCATAAATCCTGCTTTTGCTCTGAGGCTCACTCTCCATTGGCCAGAACTGAGCTAGCTCTGGAGCCAGATAAACTTTTCTTTGTATTCCACTGTGCGTGGTACATTTTACTACCAGGACATATGGTACTTTTATAATTGGAATGAAATATTTTCCATGTAAATGGCTCTATATGAAAACTCTCTAATTTCATTATTGAATTCTTATAGACATATAATCTGTTTGATTGAAACTGATGGCAGTGTTGAAGTTAATTATCAGTCTTCATGATTTCCCTTAGCAATCACCTAGCAACTTGCTGCTTTTTAAATCTTTTTAGAAAATTTAAAATTTACAACACTATATGAAAATCTGTATAGAAAGAGTGGACTTATTTTATTATGACACAAGTTTCCAAAAATTTTAAAAAATAAACTGTTTTGGATTTATTTATATATACAGCTAAAGCTCTCTTGGACTCTCAATAAATTTAGCTTATAATACATTAAAAATGGAAAAAAAAACCAAAATGGCATTTACCTGTCTTAAAACAACCTCTCTTATAAAACATATTTAGAAATTATAAGCACCCAAGCACACAAATTAGCATTCTATGTAGATTTCTTACATTTCTACATTCTATGTAGGTTTCCCTGTTAATTCCTAGCAAATTTACCATCATTTTAAAAAAATTTTTATTAACACATATTGTGTTATTAGCCCTAGGAGTACAGGTCTGTGAATCGCCCGGTTTACACGCTTCACAGCACTCACCATAGCACATACCTTCCCCAATGTCCATAACCAACCATCCTCTCCCTACCCCCTCCACCCGACAACCCTGTTTGTTTTGTGAGATTAAGAGTCGCTTACGGTTTGTCTCCCTCTTAATCCCATTTCACTAAGAATACCTTCTAGTTCCATCTACGTCATTGCAAATGGCAAGATTTCATTTATTTTGATGGCTGCATGGTATTCCATTTCATATATATACGCCACATCTTATCCATTCATCTGTTGATGAAAATCTAGGTTCTTTCCATAGTTTGGCAATTGTGGACACTGTTGCTATAAACATTCAGGTGCACATGCCCCTTCAGATGAGTACATTTGTATCTTTAGGGTAAATACCCAGTAGTGCAATTGCTGGGTCATAGGGTACCTCTATTTCCAACTTTTTGAGTAATCTCCATGCTGTTTTCTGGAGTGGCTGCACCAGCTTGCATTCCCACCAACAGTGTAGGAGGGTTCCCCTTTCTCTGCATCCTTGACAGCATCTGTCATTTCCTGACTTGTTAATTTTAGCCATTCTGACTGGTGTGAGGTGGTATCTTATTGGTGCTCCACATTACTTGGCATCAGGGAAATACATACCATCATTTTTTCTTACATTACCTGTTTTAGTCACACTAACGACGCCACCCTCTGTCATGCCTTGTGCCTTTACACAAGATGTTTTGTCTTTGTGATGTTCTTCCTCCTTTTCATCTAGTGGATTTCCGTCCATGATTTCAGACTTGACTGATGCAGCACATTCTCACAGAATCCTTCTTCAATGTCTCTAGCGTATTATTCTCACCTCTGAAGCAAAGTCGGCCTCTTCTTTACCTGTGTTTCTCCATTGCTGTGCAGGAAGTGACTGTATGTGCTTAATACGTGCTTGCTGAAGAACTGCTGTTACTTGCTTTTCTAGGTGCCGCCTTCACCAAGGTCTAAGTTATTATTTATTTTTATATTCTCATCCTTAGCACAGTGCCTACCACAAAATAGATGTTTAAAAAATGTTTGCCAACAAATACCTGAATGGATTGCCAGGAGTTTTATGATTTATGCCTTTCTTTTTTATAAAGATGAATATAAGCTGGTCTTTTACATTCTGTTGTCATTCTGTCCTTTGATTCATTAGTGAGCTAGAAATTTTAACACAGTAAACAGGTTGTTGAACTTATAGGAGTATCGCTAAGGATGCTTTAAGGAGAAATTGTGTGAAATATGATTCAAAAGCATAAAAGAATCTCTCAGGAGAATAGCAAGGCAGTTACTGAAGAAAAATTATGAAACTGATCCCATCTCCCCCCGCCCCCGCCAAATTCCCCACCTTTTAGTAACTCCTAATGAAGGAAAATACTTAGCATCTTGATTCTCCAAAGGTGCTGAATGTACTTGCTGCATACTATCGGAGCGCAATGTGATTTACTAAATGATTAGGATACTTATCTGTACTGCCTTCCTCATTTAAGCAGGTTACTTCTTTCAGTGAGCAACTCTGATTTCTTGGACATGAGGGAACAAATGTAACATAATGTCTTCTTGCTATGTAAGATTTACAATAAACAGAAGATGCTGAAAAGATCCTTGAATCCTGACCTGGGAACAATTTTTGTTAAATAATCATCTGTATTAATATGGTAAAATATCTATCTTCAGATCAAATAATTAGAACATGGGGCTGCTAGATGGTAAAGTGCTCTTTATAAGTTTTACACAGATTTTATTTCTTAGACGATTTGGAGTGTATGTCCATTGACCATAGATTTGAAACAACTTGGGATAGTTAGTAACTGCAACATACACACTTAGGCCAGTGCAGCTTGCATTATTCGCGACTTGTATTTCTCATACATTGCATATAAATTGTTTTTGTTTAGTCAGTATCTTAAATGATCATAGAACTAAACAATGACTTGATATTTAGTAAATTACATTACAAAATTGCAAATAATTTAAAAATTCACATGAAATTTCTAATTTTGTTCCTTTGAGAAGTAGATTACTTTCTTTCTTAAATATTTTATTTATTGAGAGAGGGAGCAAGAGTGCAAAAGTAGGGGTAGGGGCAGAGGGGCAGTAAGACTCCCCACTGAGTGTGCAGCCAGACTTGGGGCTTGATCCCAGGACCCCAAGATCATGGCCCGAGCTGAAGTCAGATGCTTAACCGACTGATCCACCCAGGTGCCCCAATAAATTACTCTCTTGAAAAGATTTCATCTGTACACTCACAAATTAATTCTCTAAATAAATAGAATGAGAATAATAATGTAAGTAAAATTGTTAATCAGATTATCAGCCAGGTTGATTAGGTTAAGTGTCAGTTGCCAGGCTAAGTTTTCAGAAACTTCAGTGCCAAATCTGTCATAAAGGTGGACACCTAAATTAAATGGTCTAGTATGAGGATAGTATTGAGAATGGACATAATTACTATTTCAACTAAATTCAATTTCTTGAAATTCCCAGGTTTTTTGATGTTCAGTTTCTTCCATAGATTTTGAGTACTTATACTTGTAGGTTTTTGGTATCCTCTAATGTTCAACATTACTATTCTAGGATTTAAGCTTCTGATTATGGACTGATTTTGTAACCCATCATGGATCCCATTAATGAGTTTGCAAAGGGTTATACGTGTAGGCCTCATTTGGTTTTCCTTTATTTGCTTTCAGCTTCCACAGAATGAATGAAAATTGGCCAAGCTGGATGGAATTTCTTCAAGAATATCCAACAATGATATCCCAATGTTTAGAGTCATCTGTGAGAATTCTAGTATAAATGAATTCTGGAGCATTAAGGCAAGTAAAATATTCTTTTGGAGTAAAAAAAGAAATGTTCATTTGGGTTCCAACATCCTATTTTAGATAGTTTGAAAATTCAGTTTAATAAAATGTTTACTGAGATGAATCCTACTTGCTATTTGTTGAATTTAGAAATATAAACATGAATAGGGCAAAGATCTGCCATTAAGAGGCTTCAGAGTCTGTTATAGGGAACATCAAACCAAAAGTCAGTGTGATGAAGGCTGAGAACAAAGTGCTTTGGAACCTCAGGAGTGGTTACTTCTGCCGAGTGTGACCTGGGAAGATCCACAGAGGACACCACTTTTAAGTAGCCTTTGAAAGTCTTCTTTTATTATATTTTATTTCTATGGTAAAGGAAGAAGTAAACCTAGCATTTCTGGAAACTTCCCCTATATTCTTTTGACCAATAAGTTCTTGGACATTATAGTCTGGAAAGATGGCAGTTGGTATCCCTCATTCTGTGCCTTGGGTATATTTAGCCCACAGAAACTCAATTCAATTATTTTCATATATTATTGCAAATTTACGAATCCCAGCCATCTGACTTTTCATCTGTCCTACATGTTACCTACATAATGCACGGTGTGCTAGGCAAGGTGCAAGACAGACCAACAGTGTTATGCCCGCTTTCCAGAGATTTATCCACAAAGGGAATTATAAGTGAGTTCCAGATACTGTTTTTAACTATCAGTCTGTTGTTTGGTGAAAACTACCATACAGATAGATTTGCCAGGTGTCTAGTCTAATGCTGTCTAGTCTAATGCTGAATTATAATTTAGGAACTTTTTTTCTTTTTTTGATAAGCCTTAACTATCACAGGGAATTGTAATGCAAATATAAAGGTAGATTACTACCAGTACGACTGAAAACACCCTAATAGCTGAAGGTGTAATGCAGTCACATTACAACCAGAGAACACTCAGGGCCCTAAAGAACCAAGTTCAACATTCTGTTTGACTCATGCAGTTTTGAACTGGGAGAAAACTTTAAAATAATTTATTACTCCC
Organism: Mustela nivalis; assembly: GCF_964662115.1. NCBI lineage: Eukaryota > Metazoa > Chordata > Mammalia > Carnivora > Mustelidae > Mustela > Mustela nivalis. The sequence goes on along the minus strand of NC_139026.1, from coordinate 128,619,308 downwards.
CATGTAGAAGGTGTAACATGGGTTACAGGAAGGAGTAATTTAAGCAACATAAACATTTTAACTTTGTAGTTCTATTTTATATTAAAAATAGAGCAGAAATATAAGAATGACACAACAAAACCATGCTTTCAACAAATACTATTTTTTGGAGAAGGCTAAGAAAAAGAAAAGTCTATTTAACGATAAATACATAAATAAAAGTAATAGTAAACATAATATGTAGGCCCTAAATTGTGGGGACAGCCTATAAATGATAGAAGTTTGGGAAAGATGACTGAGTTCAACTTCCTCATTTTACACATAAGAAAATATAGAATATAGTTTTCTTTCTGTCCTCCAAACCCATCTTTCTTCCTGGATTTTTGCATCTCTCTTAGTGGCATTATCAACCATGCAGTTGCCTAAGTACAAGATCCTCAAATCAACTTTGACAGTTGTTTTTTTCTCATCTCCTATATTAAGGCATTCAACCACTGTCTGGATTCAAGAATTTATAATCTCTCTTCTAAACCTCTTGTGTAGCCTTATGTCCTAAAAGATTAGATATTTTCTAATCTACTCTCATGCTCTGCCTCTGTGTGTGTGTGTGTGTGTGTGTGTGTGTTTAAACACAGATATGATCTGGTCATTCTTCTGCTTAAAACACTTTCCTGGCTTTTATCAGTTAAGGCACTACCAGGAAATAGCTGACATACTCAAATTGGAGAATTGGATGTTTGATAAAGTGAAAGTTTGCAGAGGTATGCCAGAATGTAGAGGAACAAGAAGAGGTGGTACAGTAGACTGGGCCCGTCATCAGGCCTGCTGTCAGCCTAGGCTGGAAGGGGGAAGAAGCAGGACATTGGAGGAAGTAGTAGTATGCAGAGGGGCTTTTGACAGTTCTTTCACTTCTAGCAGCCGGCTGGAACTTCACTGTAGGAAGTAGTCAGGGTTATGAACACCTAGGCCTTCTCTTTTTCCTCTCTCAAGGTACCCTACTCTGGCCAAACATAATGTAAATTCAGATGACAAGGGATCCCATTAATGCAGTCGATAAAGGCCAAGTCTCCAGATCAACCTTCCCCTCTTCTCCATCCTGTTTAGTGGAAAAGAGTGGGGGGTGGACCTGAGGGGCAGACAGAACATAGCCAGCACTCAGCTCTATTTTTTTCTTAAAGGAGTTGAAATCTCCTGAGTAGGCATTCAAACCCTGATCACCCCCTCCACAGTGTACTACTAAGTTTAATTTTTTGTCCCCCTCCCATATTCTGTAGCTGTGCTGGCTATTTTTGGAACTCCTGAGTGTCCACATTATTTTTTTGAACTCCCTAATCTCATCTTTGTCTGGTTGCTGCCTCCCTTTTGTAGCCCTCTTAATCCTTCTTCCATGTGAATTGCTAAGCTCCCTAAAATGCCTCCATGTGATGTTTCAAGACTTGTCTTATGTACCGCTCACCCCACTCAAATGAGAGGCCACAGGGTAGGAAGTGAACTCCTATGAGAGGAGCAGAAATGTCACTGTCTTGAGACAAATGCTCTTTTTCCTCTAAATACTCTATTGGCCTTTTCTTCCATTTCCAGAAAAGAACACAAAGTTTAGGATTGGGGGAAAGTATCAGGGAATAAACGGTATAGGCTTCTCTTTAAAACGAAGAAGAGAGAGGAGGAGGAGGAGGAATCACATATTGTCCAAGACCATTTTTAAGGGGAGGATTTGGAAACCCTGTTCTCAATTTCCCTTTTCCAACCCAAAGCAAACATTTGGCAAGATTGGCAGAGGATAGCTCCAGTATACAAAGGAACTGAGACTGGGGAGTGAGGTTCCTAGGTTTTAATGACTGTATTTCTTGTGGGCAAATGCACACAAATGGAGAGAGCAAAAGTTTGCCAGCATTATGAGACACCCTTGGTTGTTGCTGCTAGTGGTTGTTGTCTAAGGCTAAGTACCTATTTCTGGGATCAGGGAAGCCTCACTAGTAACACTGTAGCTGCAAAAGGAGCTGAGTGCCTTTAACACCAAGTAAGTGAGGTTTTGGTTTTTACTAAGGATAGATATTCATTGTTGGGCCCAAGTTAGGCCTATCTGGGGATCTTGAAGTAGAAAAAGTAGCTGCCTTTCTATCTCCAAAGCTCCACATTATTATACAAGGTATTTGCAGTGACAAGGGTCTGGTAGAGAGAATATAGTATTATAGGGATAGATAACTTTATCTGTGGGCAGGGCCACTCATTCAAGCATCTCAGACAACAAGAACACCTGTATCTCCCATGGGGTTATAGGCAGCTGGTTCAGCTGTGGAGACCCTAATCACCTTCTTTCTTATCAGAAATATAAACACCATTCATTCTCTGGATTATCCTTTCCTTCTACTCTACCCCCAGAATATTTGGATTACATTTCTACTGTTATACTTATCATAGCTAAACATATGTTATGAGATAGAAAGCAGGATATCATCTTGTATATCATCAAGCTCTCTCAATACTAGCACATAGGAAACTTAATAAATGTTTGTGGAGCTGAACCATGAAGCATTCCCAAGATCGCATTCAGATCTTGTAATTTCCTACTCCACAGTCTTTCCACTGTTGCACATATTTACAATCCTATGAAATTACTTAGAAATTTCCAGATGCAAACTTAAAAAAAAAATCCTCACATGGACATATCTTATTTCTTAGCGTAACTAAATGAAATATGTTTATTTTCAACTTTTATTAAATTAACACAATCCTTTAGGAGTATCTGTCTCAGTACAGCATAATAAACAGCTATTTATTGCCAACTTTTCCACAGGCAAAGAAGATATAATCTAAAATAGAAAAGCAGTGGGTATTATATGGCTTCAGGTAAGGTAAGAATAAATGGTCCACTATTTATTTGTATCCTTTATTTTTTATTTCTAAGTATGTTTGATGATCGCATCTACTTTTGATTCCTAAAAACAATTCTAGAAGGCTTCCATATTTGTCACTTCCTCTCAAGTGTCATGAGTTACAATCTGGTGGATTTTGTGCCACGGGAAGGGGGTACTAGGTAATTTTCGGAGACCTTTCATGATGAACCCATCCCCACACTACAGTGCCTTGCTTATATAGTCCCTGCAGCAATGTTTGTGTATTGATGCTCCCCCCAAATCTCTCCTACAGTTCTTGACCAGAAATGGGATCTTGACCCCTCGGTGGGCTAAACATTAGGTCTTCTTTGGAATAAGTAATGGAGACAAAAAGACAAAGATATAGTTTCTCCACAAGTCTAAAGCCATAATGGGTAACTAACACCCTGTTGTAGGCAGCACCATTTTTATAAAGATGTTGAGAGAGAATTACCAAACAAAGCAGTAAAAAGCAGCAGAGATGAGAGGCAGATGAAGAATACCACTGGGTCCAGCCCTTCCCATCCTCATTCCTGTTATCTTTGAGCTCATGAAATGTACATTTTTATGCTAAATTCTTTATTCTGATAAGGCTAGCTTGAGATGATTTCTTCTGCAGTCAGAGAGTCCTCACTAATATATTTGGTAGCAAGTAGCTAACAGAAAGGTCACAGAATGTATAATAAAATCTACGAAACAGATCTCTAAAAACAACTTCAAGAAGCTTATTGCTGTGCTTAGCATTGTTTGAGCATGCAGCGCTTCGGCCTGTGTTTTTGAAAAATAGTAATAATAACAGTTTCTCTTAAGTCACTGAAAGGCTTCTTATGCTACAGATCCTTTTTACAGAATCTAATGAAAAATCTCAAGGTTTATTTAGAAAGAGTAACAAATTTCCTGCTTATGTTAATTCCTGTATCCTTACATTTTGGTATTATTTTTGGTGTGAATCAAAAGACAAAAATTTGATGTGCAACATTTTTATTTAAATGTAATCTATAGACATAAGCAATGTTTTTGGTGATTCTCAGAAGCAATAATGTGAACAAAACATAGCTAGTCTTCAGTAGTCATGTAGTGGATACCAATTATGCATTCAGAGCTAGATACTGGGCACACGAGAAAAGGACTGGTTAATATGGAAACAGTTAAGTCATAATACAACATAATAGGCTGTAACTGTCTTCCTGAGGACAACATTCTGACAGCTCAGTGACTGAACCTGAAGGGAAACCAGGATGTTTTTGTTTGGCGTCAAAAATGTGTGGGTTTGTATAGCTCTGTCAGGCAGCGGGTGTGGAAAGCCATGTGTTTTGGGGGAATGGTGAGAATTTTTCCGAAGACTAGGGGGTAGAAGGGTAGGGATGGTGGAAAGTTAAACTTGGTGCAGTGGTCTTTGAACATTGCTATTTGAGTTTCCCTAAAATAATTTAGAAAAAAAGAAAAAAAAAACTCTCTCCTTTTATATTATTAACATCTAACATTTTTATTATGAGTTTAGTGGTTGCAAAGGATATAATTTCTGAAATATTTTATGCGAGTTCCTTAAAATTACTGAAATTGTCTGCCATGAAATCTAAATGACAAAGTCATTCCTGCTCTCTCCTCAACTCCGACTTAATGTTCAGAAAAAGACAATGTTCAGAAAAAGAAATGTTAAAATGTGTTCCATGACAATCATCTCGATTGATTTTCAAATTCTAAGTAGGAAAGGAGAGAGAGGGAAAAAAAGAAGTAACTTGACAATGGCTTCCTCTCCTACCTCTCCTTTTAGTACTTCTTCATCCAAGTATCTTGGTACATGAGTCCCTTTTGGGGGGCTGTATTCTCAGTTCATACCCCTGTTTGACTCCCTGGGGGGTTTGCCTTTGTCCTCCCCTGTTCATTTATTTTGATGAGACTGAAGATAAGTGTGAGGTGAAAGAAGAAATGGGAAAGGAGAAGCAGCAGGCCAGATGCACCTTTTTCAATCTGAAGAGTAGGTTAAATTTGAATGCCTTGTTGAAACTACTTTTGCTGTACACTTTTGAGAAGTCTCTGAGACCTAAGGTAAGCATCCTCTAGGCAGGAGACCTCTGCTAGAGAGAATGGGGGCAGCTCCAGTTTTGGCCTCTCTGGTTCCTCTGAGGGGCTCCTCTCCTCAGTCCCACAAATGAGAACTTCATCATCGTGGCCTCTGGGGCAGGATGTGTAGTGAGCAATTCAGGAGATCATTAACAGGACAGAATACAGTCTTGAGTGATTATTTGTGTTGGGCAATAATAGGGAATAAAACCTTTTGAGATTTTGGAACTTAAAAGAGAAGGTGCTAGAGAGAGGGAAGTGGACAGGGAGGTAAATCAGAGCGTCACAGGCAGAGATACTGTCTGGAACCTCAAGTGTTGGACCTTGCCTGCCTCTTCTAGGAACTGGAGACTAATATTTGGGTACCTGATTGAGTGAGCTATTTCAAGAAGGTAATTTAAAAACAACAAAATGCTTTTCTTCTTTTACAGTCATTTATTTCTACATTCTATTTTATTAATCATCCTTCCTTCTCGGTCCAGTTCACATAGGTTGGGCAAATTTCATAGCTGTATCATCACTTTTAATGATCAAAAGTTACTTTTTAATGATTAAAAGGTAATCCAACCCACTTGAAAGATGCCAATATCAGATTCTAACCTCAGTTTTCATCCTACTCCCTCCCCATTTCAGACTTGACATTTGACTGTAACTACTGCTTAGTAGTTACTTAGGGTAAGGAAGAAGATGAGGGTCATGCTCTGGCTTTGATACATTCCCACCCCTTTTCTTGAGGCTTAACTCTCTGGTGCAGACACTGAGAAGAGGGGGAAATGGGTGCCTGGAACATTCCTACTATCTAGTTAGCTCTCCTAGTACGGGGCCCCTCTTTCCACCCCCACTGTTTGTACAATGCGTTTGTGTAGTCCTGACTTTTCTGGTGGACTTCTCCTGTCACAGACTCCATGGTGATAGTATATGGAATTTGAGTGTATGTGTAAATCAGCTTCATTGGGCCCCTTCTATAATTAAATAAAAGAAAGGGGAAAAAAAGGCAGCTATGTCAGCTGTCATCTCGGTCTGGCCTCCAGTACCCTCTCCAGGAGAGGCATCACCTCACCTAAACTAGCAGCTGCCTGAACAGCCATACAACTCCAATTTGTCTCTGTTTTCTGTGCTTCTTCAGATTCACTGAAGAAGGAAGCTCTACATTTTCTTCCTTTCCTTTGGAGGATCATGCACAACCAGGATGCAGCTAAACCCCCACTGCCATCTCCTGTCTTCTTACTGTTCTTTGGTATATTATACCACAGATCTTTTAAGGCCAATGATGCAGAATATTCTCATGTCTATTTTCAGAACACTAAACCAAAAATTATCTTTGTCTGAAGCCATACATATGTCAAATAGTCCCAAGAACTTTTCTTTTTCTATATTTTGCTCTAATAAGCACCAGGAAGCAGATTTTGCAGATTTTTCACCTTTTTATCTGAACCTCACCAATCTGAACTGTTGATTCTCTTGGAGACCTCCCATTATTTGGTGTTGGGTGGTGCTGGTGGTAGCATATCCTTCCCCTTCTTTGTTGGAAAGAGGTAAAACTTCTTACCATAAATGCTACACTACCCTAAAGACAATGACTCCAAGAATACCTCTTCCTGTTTTCTTTTCAGTCTTTTCCTTAGGGTAGACCAGAGAGATGAAAGATTGGGTGATGACAGTATAAATGGTTCTGCTTCCATTACAAGCCTTAGTGGGTTGTATTTGATGATCCCAATTATTGGTAGTCTTCGACAGCTAGGAACCTCTTATTTGAGGAATGTAGCCAGTTTCCCTCAGTTTCTTGTTAATCTTCTGCTAGAGGAGTTATTGTCACCTAAGAACTCTGATGTGTTCAGATAGAGGGATATAAGCAGTTATGTCTAAGCTTTTCGTCTTTAAATAATGAAGTTACTCTATTTCTGGTACTTCAGAGGTGGGTTCCAGATATGGAAATGACAGATACTAATATCCTACATGTTGAAGTCTTTGTATCTAGAAAACGATTCTATGTAGAAATCTAGGAAATGGTTGAATGCATAGTATGGATGTGGAGATTAGAAGAGAATTTCAGTAAGGGAAAGATGTTCTGAAGCCATTAACATATAGACAACATTAAATCTTTGGAGATGAATGACAGCTCCCATGGTGAATATGTAGATGGGAAGGAAAGCAGATATAGAGGGAAAGTATAAAACTGAAGGACAGAAATGAGAGAGAAAAAGAAGTGGCTGTCAGGTTGTGGTGTAGTGCCAACAGCATTTGTTTAAGAGATTGCTCCATAGCCCCCATGGTACAGACGGTCGAACACATATCTGCAGGAGTGAAATTTAGGGTTCTTTTTGAATATCTCACTGGTTGTGTTAATATGACAACTTGTTCACATATTGTGATGATTAATTTTATGTGTCAATTTGGCTAGGCTATAATGCCCAAATGTTTACCCAACACTAGTCTAGATGTTGCCATGAAGGTATTTTTAGGTATGATTAACATTTACAATCAGCCAAGTTTAAGTAAAGATTCCTTCCATAATGTGGGTGGGCCTTTCAATCATTTAAAGGCTTTAACAGTAAGGACTGAGGTTTCCAGAGGAAGAAGGAATTCTGCCTCAGGGTTACAGTATAGAAGTACTACCTTATTTCTAGCCTGATACATTTGCCTGGTGGATTTTGGACTCAACCCAGCACCATCAACTCATTCCCCCGACCGCCCCCCCAACTGGTGCACTTTTCTTTATTTTTCTTTTTCTTTTTTTTTTTCCATTTTATTTTATTTTTTACAGTTTTTCACAATTGATTGTTTATGCACCACACCCATGCTCCATGCAATACGTGCCCTCCGTAATACCCACCACCAGGCTCACCCAAACCCCCACTCCTCTCCCCTCCCAAACCCTCAGTTTGTTTCTCAGAGTCCACAGTCTCTCATGGTTTGTCTCCCCCTTCGATTTCCCCCATCACACTTCTCCTCTCCATCTCCCAGTGTCCTCCATGTTATTCCTTATGCTCCACAAGTAAGTGAAACCATATAATAATTGACTCTCTCTGCTTGACTTATTTCACCCAGCATAATCTCTTCCAGTCCCATCCATGCTGATTCAAAAGCTGATTCATCCTTTCTGATGGAGGCATAATACCCCATTGTATATATGGACCATATATTATTTATCCATTCGTCCACTGAAGGGCATCTTGGTTCTTTCCACAGTTTGGCAACTATGGCCATTGCTGCTATAAACATTGGGGTACAGATGGCCCTTCTTTTCACTACATCTGTATCTTTGGGGTAAATACCCAGTAGCGCAATTGCAGGGTTATAGGGAAGCTCTATTTTTAATTTCTTAAGGAACCTCCACATTGTTTTCCCAAGTGGCTGCACCAACTTGCATTCCCACCAACAGTGTAAGAGGGTTCCCCTTTCTCCACATCCTCTCCAACACTTGTTTACTGTCTTGTTAATTTTGGCCATTCTAACTGGTGTAAGGTGGTATCTCAATGTGATTTGATTTGAATCTTCCTGATAATGATGATGAACATTTTTTCATGGGCCTGTTAGCCATTTGCATATTTTCTTTGGAGAAGTGTCTCTTCATGTCTTCTGCCCATTTTTTGATGTGATTGATGTGATTATCTGTTTTGTGTGTGTTGAGTCTGATGAGTTCTTTATATGTCATGGATACCAACCCTTTGTCTGTAGTGTCATTTGTGAATATCTTCTTCCATTCCATGGGTTGCCTCTTTGTTTTGTTGACTGTTTCCTTTACTGTGCGGAAGCTTTTGATCTTGATGAAGTCCCAAAAGTTCTTTTTTGCTTTTGTTTCCTTTGCCTTTGGAGACATATCTTGAAAGAAAGTTGCTGTGACCGATGTCAAAGAGGTTATTGCCTATGTTCTCCTCTAGGATTTTGATAGATTCCTGCCTCATGTTGAGGTCTTGTATCCATTTTGAGTTTATCTTTGTGTATGGTGTAAGAGAATGGTTGAGTTTCATTCTTCTACACGTAGCTGTCCAACTTTCCCAGCAGCATTTATTGAACAGACTTTTTTCCCATGTATATTTTTTGCTGCTTTGTCTAAGATTATTGGACCCTAGTGTTGAGGATCCATATCTGGGCTCTCTACTCTGTTCTACTGGTCTATGTGCCTGTTTTTGTGCTAGTACCATGTTGTCTTGCTGATCACTGCTTTGTAATAAAGCTTGAGATCAGGCAATGTGTGCCTGTTTTTGTGCTAGTACCATATTGTCTTGCTGATCACTGCTTTGTAATAAAGCTTGAAATCAGGCAACGTGATGCCCCCAGTTTTGTTTTTCTTTTTCAACATTTTCCTAGCAATGCAGGGTCTCTTCCAGGTCCATACAAATTTCAGGATTGTTTGTTCCAGCTCTTTGAAAAATGCCAGTGGAATTTTGGTCAGGATGGCATTGACAATATAGATGGCTCTAGGCAGTGTAGACATTTTAACAATGTTTATTCTTCCGATCCATGAGCATAGGATGGTCTTCCATCTTTTTGTGTCTTCTTCAATTTCTTTCATAAGTGTCCTGTAGTTCCTCAAGTACGGATCCTTTATCTCTTCAGTTAGGTTTATTCCCAGGTATCTTATGGTTCTTGGTGCTCTAGTAAATGGAATTGATTCTCTCATTTCCCTTTCTATATTTTCATTGTTAGTGTATAAGAAAGCAACCAATTTCTGTACATTGATTTTGTATCCTGCCACATTACTGAATTGTTGTATGAGTTCTAGTAGTATGGGGTTGAGTTTTTTGGGTTTTCATATATAGTATCATGTCATCTGTGAAGAGAGAAAGTTTGACTTCTTTGCCAATTTGAATACTTTTTATTTCTTTTGGTTGTCTGATTGCTGTTGATAGGACTTCTAGTACTATGTTGAACAATAGTGGTGAGAATGGACATTCTTGTCGTGTCTCTGATCTCAAAGGGAAGGCTGTCAGCTTTTCCCCATTGAGGATGATATTCGCTGTGGGTTTTTCATAGATAGATTTTATGAAGTTGAGGATTGTTCCCTCTATCCCTATACTTTGGATCATTTTAATCAGGAAAGGATGCTGTATCTTGTCAAATGCTTTTTCTGCATCAATTGAGAGGATCATATGTTTCTTCTCCCTTCTCTTACTGATTTGTTCTATCACATTGATTGATTTGGGAATGTTGTACCACCTCTGCATTCCCTGGATAAATTCCACCTGGTCATGGTGGATAATCTTTCTAATGTTTTGTTGGATCCTATGAGCTAGGTCCTTGTTGAGAATCTTAGGATACATATTCATCAGGGATATTGGTCTGAAATTCTCCTTTTTGGTGGGGTCTTTGCCTGGTTTGGGGATCAGGGTAATACTGGCTTCATAAAAAGAGTCTGGAAGTTTTCCTTCTGTTTCTACTTTTTGAAAGAGCTTCGGGAGTATAGGTATTATTTCTTCTTTGAATGTTTGATAGAATTCTCCAGGGAATCTGTCAGGTCCTGGGCTGAGGTTTTTGATCACTGTCTCAATCTCCCAGTACCATCAATTCTTGCTTGAATTTCCAACTTAGCATCCTGCCCTACAAGTTTCATGCTTGCCAGCCCCCACAATTATATGAGCCAATTCTTTAAATCTCTATTTCAGTATACTAATACTTTAAATTACTATAATTAAAATGATTTCATTAATATTATGTATCATTTGCATAATTATATAAGCATGATGTAATATAATAATACATATTTGTAGAAATATGTTTAAGATATCTTCTATCAAGATTAATATATTTATATAATTTGTCAATATTCTATATTATATGTGTTAATATAGTAAGATATTTTAAGATATATACCCATAAATACACACACACACACACACACACAGAAATAATAGAATATCTATCTGATCATTTCTGTTTCTCTAGAGAATCCTAATACATGTGTGCATTCTAGCACAAAATTGTTATTTCACTTAGCAAGTGCATATATCTTTCTCACTAGATTACAAACTCCTTTAAGTCCACACTGATTCTCATTCATGTTTGTATCCACATTGTCTGGTATATTTAAAGCACATAAAAATAATTAATGAATTAATAGATGAGTAAGATCTTCTTGATATTAATAAGATTGAAGATGTCATTTTTTTTTCTCCTGATGAACACCGTAGGTCTATAATAATTGTCTTAATTTATATACCAAGATTGGTGTCTGCTAATTACCATGATTGAGGGCTGGAGTTCTGAGAAGAATTCATTACGTATACAAAAAACTACCACCAAGGAAAATGCAGTTATCCAGTATTCTGTGACACATTGGTATTGGTGGAGATCTAAGTCTTTGATCACACATTCTGGCATGCAAGAGATGATGCATTTCTTTAATTCCTTTAAATGTCATTAAATCTTAGTCTGAGCCCTTATCTTGCTCAGTTCATGGAAAAGTCAAGAATTTTCATTCCTGGGGTGACGTATATTCCATATGGGTGATAGGAAGGTGGATATTGGGCAGGAAGCTCCCAGGATCCTGAATGGCAATGTAGATTGTAAGCTCTTCTTACTTTTTGTTATGTTTGGTTTGGTTTTTAATTCAAATATGAAAAATATAAACTATTATATTAAGTTTCAGGTATATAATAAAATGATTCAAAAAATTCTACACATTTCTCAAACCATTAGTTTGTTCTCTGTATATGAGTTTTATTTTTTGGTCTTTTTGCTTTGTTTTCTTTTTTTTCAATGAAATTCCACATATGAGTGAAATCATATATCACTTACATCACTCAGCATTATACCTGCTATATCTATCCCTGTTGTTGCAGATGCTAAGACTTAATTCTTCCTAATGGCTGAGAAATATCCCACTGTATGTATGTGTACATATATCTCACATTTTTTTTTTAAATTTTGTTTAGAGAAAGAGAGTAAGAAAGAATGTGAACAGGGGGAGAGGGAGAAGGAGACAGAGAGCATCCCAAGCAGACTCTAAACTGAGTGCAGAGCCCGATTGGTAACTTAATCTCACAATCCAGAGCTTACGACCTGAGCTGAATCAAGGGTCATATGCTTAACTGATAGAACTACCCAGGTGCCTATATACCACATTCATCTATGATGGAAACTTGAGTTGCTTCCATAATTTGGTTATTGTAAATAATGCTTCAATAAACATCAAAATATGTATATTTTTTCAAATTAGTACTTCTCTTTCCTTTGGGTAACTGCTCACTAGTGGAAATGCTATTTTTAATGTTTAAGGAACCCCCATACTGTTTTCTATAGTAGTTGTACCAATTTGCCTTACCACCTATAGTGTGAGGGTTCCTCATTATCTACGTCCTCGTGAACACTTCTTATTTCTTGTCATTTTTTATCTTAGGCATTCTGATAGGTGTGAGGTGCTGTTTCATTGTGGTTTTGATATGCATTTCCCTAATGATTAGTTGACGTTTACCATCTTTTCATGTGTCTGTTGGCCATCTGGATATCTCCTTTGGGAAAAATGTCATGACCTGACATTAAGGTCAGATCCTCTGCCCATTTTTAGCCAGGTTGTTGTTTGGATGTTGAGTTATTTGCGTTCTTGATATCTTTTGGATGTTAACTCTTTATCAGATGTATTATTTGCAAATATCTTCTCCCATTCAGCGGGTTACCTTAATGTTTTTTCAGTTGTTCCCTTTGCAGTGCAAAAGCCTTTTTTAATGATACAATCCCGGTAGTTGAATTTTGCTTTTGTTTCCCTTGCCTGAGGAGACCGATCTAGAAGAATGTGTCAGAAATAACACAGCCTATGTTTTCCTGCAGAGTTGATGGCTTCAGGTCTCACACTTAGATCTCCAATCCATTTGCGTTTATTTTTTTGTATGGCATAAGAAAGTGGTCACGGTTCATTCTTTTGCATGTAACAGCCCAGTTTTCCCAGCACCGTTTATTGAAGAGACTCAATTGCATATTCTTGTCTCCTTTGTTATAGATTAACTGACCATATAAGCATGGTTTATTTTGAGGCTCGTTAATCTGTTCTATTGATCTATGTGCCAGTAGCATACTGTCATGATTACTACAGCTTTGTAGTATAGTTTGAAATCTGGGGTTGTGACACATCCAGTTTTCTTCTTTTTCAAGATGACTGTGGCTGTTTGGTGTCTTTTGTGATATCATATAAAATTTTAGGATTATTCTAGTTCTGTTAAAAATGCTGTTGGTATTTTGAAAGTGATTGCTTTAAATCTGTAGATTACTTTGGTAGTATGGACAATATAACACTGTCCTCTCAATTCATGAGCATGTGTTATCATTCCATTTGTTTCTGTCATCTTTAATTTCCTTCTTGAATTTGTTAAGAGTTTTCAGAGTAAAGTTCTTTCACCTTGGTTAAGTTCATTCTTGGTAGTTCATTATTTTTGGTGCGATTGTAAATAGGATTATTTTCTTAATTTCTCTTTCTGCTACTTCATTATTAGTGTATAGAAATGCAGTAGATTTCTATGTTAATTTTGTATCCTGTGAATTTACTGAATTCATTTATCAGTTTTAGTAGTTTTGTGGTGGAATATTTATGGTTTTCTACAGAGTATCTGGCATCTGCAAATAGTGAACGTTTTACTTGTTTCTTATGAATTTAGCTGCCTTTTATTTCTTTTCTTGTCTGATTGCTGTGGCCTATCATAGCAATCAGACAAATCCCGGTACTTTGAATAAAACTGATGAGAGTGGACATCCTTGTTTTATTCCTGGTCTGAGAGACAAACTCTCAGTTTTTCACCACAGAGTATGATGTTAGCCGTGTTTTTGTTTTGTTTTGTTTTCATATATGGCCTATATCATGTTGAGGTATGTCCCCTCTAAAACCATTTTACTGAGAGGTTTTTAATCATGAATAGATGCCATCCTTTCTCAGATGATTTTTCTGCATTTATGGAGATGATGATATGATGTTTATCCTTTCTCTTGTTAATGTAATAGATCACACTGATTTGTAAATATTGAACCACTGTTATCTCTGAAATAAATCCCACTGGATCATGGTGAATGATTTTTTTAATGTATCAATGGATTTTATTTGCTAATATTTGTTGAGGATTTTTACAACTATGTTCATTAGAGAGATTGGCCTTGTTTGCTTTTTTTCCTAGTGTCTTTATCTAGTCTTGGTATAAGGGTAATGATGGCCTTGTCCAGTGAATTTCGGAGTCTTTCCTTCATCTTATATATTTTTGGAATAGTTTGAGAAGAGTAGGTATTAACTCTTCTTTAAATATTTGATAGAATTCATATTCCAAGCCATCTGGTCCTGGACTTGTATTTGTTGGGAGTTTTTTGATTACTGATTCAGTTTCATTGATGGCATTTATGCCATCAGTCTAACAAGAGAAAGGATAAAAGCCATATGATCATCTCCATAAATGCAGAAAAATCATCAGATAAAGTATGGCATCCATTCATGATAAAAAAAGAAACTCAATTCAAATTGTGTATCTCTTGCTGATTCAGATTTGAAGGTTATATGTTCCTAAGAATTTATCCATTTTTTTCTAGGTTGTCCAATTTGTTAGCATATAATTTTTCAAAATCTCTATTATTGCTGTATTTCTGTGGTTTCAGTGGGTATTTCTCCTCTTCATTTCTGATTTTATGTATTTGAGTCCTCTCTCCTTGGATGAATCTGGCTCAAGGTATATCGGTTTTGTTGATATTAAAAAAAAAAAAAATAGTACCTGGTTTCATTGATCTGTTCTCTTGTGGGTTTTTTTTTTCTTTCATTCTCTGTTTCATTTATTTACACTCTAATATTTATTATTTTGTTCCTTCTACTGGTTTGGGGCTTTGTTTTTCTTTTTCTTGCTCCTTTAGGTGTAAGGTTAGGTTGCTTATTTGAGATTTTTCTTCCTAAGGTGGACCTATATTGCTATAAACCTCCCTTTTAGAACAGCTTTTGCTGTCTCCCAAAGATTTTTGGACCCATTTGCTGTTTAGTAGTGTGTCATTTAGCTTCCATGTATTTGTGTTCTTTCCAGATTTTTTTCTTGTGATTGATTTACACATTTTGTGGTCAGAGAAGATGCATGATATAATTTCATTTCTTTTGAATTTGCTGAGACTTGATTTATGGCCTAATAATCTGTTCTGGAGAATGTCCCATGTGCCCTTGAAAACAATGTGTATTCTATTGTTTTTGAATGGGGTTCTCTGAATATATCTATTGGATCCATCTAGTCCAATTTGCCTTCCAAAGCCACTCTTCCCTTACTGATTTTCTGTCTGGATGATTTATCCATTGATATTAGTAAGGTGTTAAAAGTCCCCTACTATTATTATATTAATGTCAGCTTAATCCTTAATATCACTTAATAGTTTTTTTTTTATGTATTAGGTGCTTCCATGATGGGTGTGTAAATATTTACAATTGTTATATTCTCTTGTTGGATTGTTTCCTTTATCATTGGGTACTGTCCTCACCTCTTGTTACAGTCTTTAAGATTTATTTAATCTTATTTGTTTCATTTGCATGGTAAATGTTTTTCCACCCTTTGCTTTCAATTTGTATATGTCTTTAGGTGTGAAGTGAGTCTCTTGTAGGCAGCATATACCTAGGTCTTGGTCTTTTATTGCAGTTACAGCATAAAAGGTGTAACTAAGGGGTGCCTGAGTGGCTCAGTGGCTTCAGCCTCTGCCTTCGGCTCAGGTAATGATCTCAGGGTCCTGTGGTCGAGCCCCGCATCGCATCAGGCTCTCTGCTTAGCAGGGAGTCTGCTCCCCCACCCCCCTTTGCCTGCCTCTCTGCCTATTTGTGATCTCTGTCAAATAAATAAATAAAATCTTAAAAAAAAAAGTGTAACTAAACACTGGAGTTTTTAGTTCATTTACATTCAGAGTAATTAGCAATGGGTATGTACTTATTAACATTTTGTTACTTGTTTTATGGTTGTTTGGATAGTTCTAACCTGTATCTTGTTTTTCTTGCTCTCTTCCCTTGTGATTTGCTGACTTTTAGTGATCTACTTGAATTCCTTTCTCTTTATGTTTTGCATATCTGTTATAGGTTTTTGATTTGTGGTTGTCATTGGGTTGATGTATAATATCCTATGCATATAGAAATCTACAGTAGTTGAAGGTTGCTGAAGTTGGAACCCATTCTAAAAGCACAAAATCTTACCCCTCCATGTTTTATGCATATGATATCATATTTTGCATCTTTTATTTTTAATTCCTTGACTGTTTATTGATATAATTGATTTTACTGCTTTTGTGTTTTAACCTCTGTACTTGTGTTATATTTGATTAGTATGTTCGCTTTTTGTTTATTTTAAAGTTTATTTATCTCTACACCCAACTTAGGGCTTGAACTCATAACTTAGAGATCAAAAGTTGTGTGTTCTTCTGAGCAAGTTATTTGCTCCAAATCTGATACTTTTTATTATGTTTGTATTTGCTTATGAAAATTTTCTCTTTTCAAATTTATCTTCCATTTTTACATTTTCTTTCCAATCAGACTCGATTCTAACATTTCTTGTATGACTGGTTTAGTGGAGATAAACACATTTATCCAAATTCACTGTTTATGCACCATACCCTGTACTCCATTCCCATACAGTGAAGAGCATTTTTAACATTTGTTTGTCCGGGAACTCTTTAACAGTCCTGTGTTATAAATCATAGCCTTGTTGGATAGAGTAATCTTGGTTGTAGATCTTTTTTTTCCCTTCAGCATTTTGAATGGATCATGCCCTTCTCTTCTGGTTTGCAGAGTTTCTGCTAAAACAGTAGCTAAGAGGCTTTATGATGGGGTACCTGTCTTCTGTTCTCTTGTTGCTTTTGAAGTCTTCTTTTTATCATTACTTTTTTCCATTTTAATTATTATATGGCTTGGTGTGAACCTCCTTAGGTTGATTTTGGGGCTCTCTCAGCCCCTTGCATCTAGATTTCTGTTTCCTTCTCCAGATAAGGGAAAATTTTAGCTATTTTTTTCTTTAAATCAATTTTATGCTCCTTTTCTTTCTCTTTTGGATCCCTATAATGTGAGTGTTATTACACTTGATGTTGTTGCTGAGTTTGTTTAACCTATTAACCTGTTGTTTAACCTATTCTCAATTTCTATTACTCTTTTCTTTCTGCTCTTCAGCTGTTTATTTTCCATTATTCTGTTCTCCAGGTCATTCATGTGTTCTTCTACTTCCTCTAATCTACTGTTTATTTCATCTAGTGTATTTTTAATTTCAGTTATTGAGGTCTTCATTTTTGGGTCTTTTTTATGTTTTTTATCTCTTTGTTAAAAGTCTCACTGAGATCCTCCATTCTTTTTTCTAGTCCAGTAAGTTCTTTACGATCATTACTTTGAATTCTATTAGGCATATTGCTTATCTCCTTTTCCTTTAGCTTTTTGCTGTGATTTTGTCCTCTTGTCTCATTTGTGATCTCTTCTTATGTCCCTTCATTTTGTTTAAGTCTCTGTGTTTATTACTCTATAGTAGGAAAATCAGTTATGTCTTCTGATTTAAAATTAGTGGCCTTACAAAGAAGAGGTCCTGTGGTGCCTTTTAGAGCACTGCTCCCTGTTCACCAGAGCCAGTCACAACAGAGGCGTTTCCTTTATGTATTGCATGCATCCTGTTGTGGCTGAGCCTTGTTTGCCCTCTGTCCAGTTGGCTACAGTGGCCCCCTTTCTCTGTTCTGGGTAAGGTATGATCCTTATGCTGTTGAAGGGCCAATCCGTGGTTACCTTGGGCTTTGAGTTGGTTCAGACCAAATGCCTACCATCAGCCCATTTGCTGGGGCTGTGGTAGCATCGAATTGTAGGACACTTTTCCTGCATCATTTCCTGAGAGGTTTTCATTGGTGAGTGGGGTCTTCACTGAGACCAAATATCTGCCTCCAGTCTGTTGGGGTTGCAGTGGCCCTGAACTACAGGGTTTTTTCCTTGTGCTGTTCCCCATGAGGTTTTTGTTGGTGGATGATGTTGGCAGTCGTTTCAGATGTCTATCCCTAGTCCCCTGATGGGGCTGCAGTGGAACTGGTGTGTATGGTTATCTTCCCCTCTCCCCAGCTCCCCAGGGCAGGAGTCACTTGGGAGTGGTGCTTTGAACTATTGTAGTTGATTGCAGGATGATACTTGTCAGAAGCTGCTATGGAGGGATTCTTCCCCAGTGGAGCAAGTTGGATGGGATAGGTCTGCAGTAGAATGCAGGGCGTGTGGTGTTAGCAGGGTAGGTGAAGAATGTCACTAGTTCCTAGCAGGGCTACTTGTAGAATGAGTTTTGACAGTCACTGCTTTGGAATGACTCCTGCCCAACTGGGTGGGTATGATGGGGCCAGATCCATAGGAGAATGTGGGGTAGGGTATACAGTGTTAGCAAGCTAGATAATGAGTGTTCATGCTCATTCTTGAAGGTGTCTGGTTGTCTAAGCTGCCAGGGGGTAGAAATGTCACCTGCCAGTTCTTATGTTTTTTGGATAAGTCTCCTAAAAATCCTTGCCCTTGCAGCATGCATTCTGAGATTAGTAAAGAAATCTACTTCATGCATGCCCCAAGTAATTTTCAGATTGCTGCTGCTTTGCTATATTTTGGCTGGGTTGTTTGTTATGTTCTGTCTTTAAGGATGGCAACTCAGTTTCCTATTGCCTTCTAGCTCTTCCAAAGTAAAGCCTACTGATTTTTAAAGTACCCAGTTTTAAGCTCTTCTAGTTTATTTAAAAACTCCAAAAGTTAAGCCCTGCTCATTTTTGGAGTAAAATATTAGGGGGACTGGTCTCTCCAGTGCAGTTTAATCTTGTGGGAGTTTGGTTCTTGACTGTTGTGCCTCCCACCATTTGTGGTGTCGCTGATGCTCTAGAATTAACTGTACAGAGCCTGTTCTGCCAGTCTTTGAGTCTTTTTCTGGGTTAGTTGCACTGATGTGACTGTTATCTAGGAGGGGAGAAGGTGAGCTTCGGATCCTCCTACTCCACTATCCTCTTGGGCTCTCTCCCTCTAGTAATTGGGGTCTTCTTAGTTTTGCATGAATTCTTTTGGGTACAACTCCTGGTCTCTGTTCTGTATATTGCCTAGAACCTGGAGTCTTGACCTGAAACACTGATGTTTAGAGTTCACTGGGAGGGCCAAGAAAGCATCTCATTTGCAGTTCTGTTGCCTTCCCCAGGTGCCACCAGCAAGTGGGACACTGATACCCTCATGTCTCTTAATCTGTGGAGAATGCCACATTCCCTTTCTTGTCATCAAAACTGCTTTTAACACAATGTGGAAAGTAAACTTAAGGCTTTTTACTGAAAAAAGAAGAATGATTATTGTTAAGTAGGTTCCTACATTCTGCCCAGAAGGAAAGAAATCCACAAAGCATAGAAACACTAAAGTTACCTGCATGTAAATGAAGTGAAAGAAAAACGAAGGAACTGAAATGTTTCAGAAAATTGTTCTGCCACAGTATATTTTATTTAGCAATCAAAGGCATCACTTACCTGACTGGTACTTTTCTGTTTGCAAGAAAACACACAACTGCGATTATAATATGAATCATCAGGAAAGCTAATCCAATGCCCAGGAAAGTCCATATATCTGGAATTTCAAACCAATTAAAAAGATAAGTATGCAGTGAAAAACGTTCAAAATTCCAAATTTAAGCAAAGAGTCACAGTATCACCTACTATTCTGAGTGTATGTGAACTCTGCCGGGGAAGGGTTCACCTTGATGTGGCATCGATTTCCTTTCCATCCTTGTCCACATCTGAAAAGGAGATAAAACATGATATTTAAATTTTAAAAAGTAGAAAGCTATTTTAGCAGCCTTATAATGGAATAAAATGATGAGTGTCAATAAATAATAATACAATGAATGTGGGTAACTTTGATAAGAAACCAAAAATATTAAATAAGAGCAAAAACAAAATTAAATTTTTATTATTTTCATAATTGAGATGATTTTTAAAAATATAACCTTCTTTAAAAAAATAAAAATAAATAAAAATATAACCTTCTTGAAATTATCTCTAAGGTGGGAACTTAGCTTTCACATGCTCTTCTGTTACTTTCAGTATTGATTTGATTTTTACAAACGTCCAATCCACTTTTTTTTTTTTTTAAAGATTTTATTTATTTATCAGAGAGAGAGAATGAGCACAGGCAGACAGAATGGCAGGCAGAGGCAGAGGGAGAAGCAGGCTCCCTGACGAGCAAGGAGCCCGATGTGGGACTCGATCCCAGGACGCTGGGATCATGACCTGAGCCGAAGGCAGCTGCTTAACCAACTGAGCCACCCAGGCGTCCCGTCGTCCAATCCACTTTTATTGTTCATTTGTCTCAAAGCTAAAAACTAGCATTTTTCACTAACAAACAGAATTTTTTTCAATATTGATGGAAATATTAAAATTACGTATTTACATAAATCAGACAGTATGTTTATCACTATGTCAGGATGATCCTTCGGTACATAGATTTGAAACCAGGTTAATAACATCATTGGTATATCTGCAGTACTATTATGACTTAATTAATTTTGCTTTATTTGGGGACAGCATAATGAAACCTGGAATACTGGGAGTATTTCCTTTATGGGTGGCTTTCAGAACATTCCGAAATGGGGATTAGCTTATATCTCAAAGGGAAATCAGGTTTATTTTTAAGCAGTAAATATGTCAGATTTTTTTTCTGGTACAGTGTGTTTGTGTGTGAGTGTGAAAGCTTATGTATTCATTTTTTTTTATCAGAAATAACAGGATACAAATTATTTGTATTTGTTTAGTTGAATTTTCTGCCAAGTTCATAGTACATCTCACAAATAGGATTAAAAGGTAGCTTTTGAATATGTGTGCACTGAAGCTGTGTGTTACAAGCAATGCTCTTGCAATACACAGTTGTGTATTTTCCCTCAATCTTTTTGAGCTTGAAAATTTGAATGCCTAATAGCAATTTCTGCACAAAAGCAGTAGCTTCTTTAAATATAAAAAGCTTAGAGTTTCAAGAAGATCCATAAGAAAGCCTTCTTTCTGGGATACCTAGGTGGTTCAGTAGGTTGAGTGCCTGCCTCTTGGTTTCAGTCAGGTCATGATCTCAGGGTCATGGGACTGAGCCCTGCATTGGGCTCTGCACTCAGCAGAGTCAGCTTGTCCCTCTCTCTCTGCTCTTACCCCGTCTTGTACTCTCTCTCTCTCTCAAGTAAAATCTTAAAATAGGAGCACCTGGATGGCTCAGTCAGTGAAGCACCTGCCTTGGGTTCAGGTTGCGGTCTCAGGGTCCTGGGATGGAAGCCCTGTATCAGGCTCCTTGCTCACCGGGGAGCCTGTTACTCCCTTTCCTTCTGCAATGCCCCTGTTTGTGCTCTCTCTCTCCCTCACTCTGGCTCAAATAAGTTAAAAAAATAAATAAATAAAATAAAAAAGAATGCCTTCTTCCCTTCACAGAACTAGAACAAATAATACCAGAATTTATATGGAACCACAAGAGACCTTGAATAGCCAAAGCAGTCTTAAAAAAAAAAAATAAAATAAAAATAAAAAAAGAACAATACTGAAAGATAAAATCCTGAATTTCAAGATATAATGCAAAGAAGTAGTGATCAAAACACTATGGTACTGCCACAGAAATACTTGGATAGAACAGAATGGCCCAGAAATAAACCCATGCTTATGTGGTCAATTAATCTATGAAAAAGGAGACAAGAGTATACATTGGGAAAAAGACAGTCTCTTCAATAAATGGTTCTGGGAAAATTGGACATTACATGCAAAAGAATAAAACTGGACCATTTTCTTACACCATACACAAAAATAAATTCAAAATGGATTGAAGATATAAGTGCGAGACCTGAAACCATAAAACGCTGAGGAAAGCATAAGCAGTAATTTCTTTGCATTGGCCTTAGCAACATTTTTTTAGATAAATCTTAGGCAAGGGAAATAAAAGCAAAATTAAACTATCAGGACACCACCAAAATAAAGCCTTAAAAAAAGCTTTTGCACAGTGAAGGAAACCATCAAAAAAACAAAACGCAACCTAATGAATGGGAGAAGGTATTTGCAAATGATACATCTGAATTAATATCTGACCATTCAGGTCCTCATTGTCAAGTCATGACATTTTTCCATAGGAGAAATCCAGATGGCCAACAGACACATGAAAAGATGTTCAGCATCAACTAATCATTTGGGATATACAGGGGAAAACCACAATAGATACCACCTCACACCTGTCAGAAGGGCTAGAATCAAAAAGAGAAGAATAAAACAAGTATTGACCAGGATGGGAAAAAAAAAAAAGGAACCCTTGTGTACTGTTGGTGGGAGGGCAGATTGGTATAGCTACTACAGAAACAGTATGGAGTTTCCTCAAAAAATTAAAAATAGGAATATCTTATGATTCAGTAAATCCAGTATTGGCAATTTACGCAAAGAATATAAAAACAGTATTTTAAAAGATCAATGAATCATTAAGTTATTGCTACATCATTTAAAATAGTCATGAGGAAGTTTCTTAAGGAAGAAACTTAAGTGTCCATAAAAGATGAATAGATAAAGAAGATGTAGTATTTGAGTGTGTGTTAGCCATGTAAAAGAATTAAGAGTTGCCATTTACAACAACATGGGTGTACTTAAAGGGTATAATGCTAAGTGAAATAAGTCAGACTGAGAAAGACAAATACCAAATTATTTTACTTATATGTGGAGTGTTAAAACAATGTCAGAGACCTCTAGGTAAAGAGGACAAACAATACTTGCCAGAGGGGTGGGCAGTAGGGAATGGGCAAAATGTGTTAAAGGGAGAGGGAGAAACTGCAAGAAAAAATTTCCTTATTTTTTAAAAGTAAAAATACAGGATAAATTGTTTTGATGTCTCTGAAACAATTTTTTTTTGTTTTTTTTTTTTTTACTCTTGTCACTCACAAGATGTTTCTTTGTCATTCCTTAGTTTACATTGAATCTACATGCCAGTTTTCACATGCACAGACATTGTGAACTTAGTAATGGGGGACACTTTTTCCTCCTGGGTTATTTTGGCTCCTTTAGATTTTGAAGTTCCACTTCACCAGTGTCAGATCAGAACTACAACAATATTTAGGCAAATTGCAATTTTAAACAAATTGTACGTGCTTGAATGTGCCTATTAAGATAAATTCCAGTGGATGGGGTGCCTGGGTGGCTCAGTGAGTTCAAGCCTCTGCCTTCGGCTCAGGTCATGATCCAGGGTCCTGGGATCAAAGCTGGCATAGGCATTGGGCTCTCTGCTCTGCAGGGAACCTCTCTCTGTCTGCTTGTGATCTCTGTCAAATAAATAAAATCTTAAAACAAAAACAAAAACAAAAACGGATATTAAAAAAAAACAATTCCAGTGGAAAGTATTTTGGAATACCAGTGAAAAATAACAGTGGGCGAAACTTCCAGGTAAGTTGGCAGAGTAGAAGGATCCCAAGCTCACCTCATCCCTTAGATACAAGTAGGTAACACCCATGTAAAGTATAGATAAAGCAGAAAATGACCCAAAGACTGATGGAACAGACTCTCCACAGATAAATATAGAGAAAAGACCATTTTGAAGAGGGTTGGAAGAGCAGAGGTCTGGTTGGGAGCCAAACTGACCTGCAAGTGTATGTTTTGAGAGGGATATCCACATGTGGAGGGGAGAGGAGCACACCAGACACCCCAGGCACAGGGGAACCTTGCTGAGAAGATAAATCCCCATAACATTTGGCTTTGAAAACCAGAGGGTCTTAATTTCATGCATTTTCATAATCACTAGGGCTTAACACTTGAAATCAACCGGTTTAGCTGTGGGAGAGCCAGAGGGGGATAGGCAGCAGAGTTTCACCCTTAAAACGACCAGCGTAACAGCTTCCCTGAAATGCAGTATAGAAGCAGCAGTTTGAAAAACACCTAAGGTATATAGGAAGATTTATATCCTAATCTCAGAACATATCCCAGAGGGGCAGGGATCTTTGGGAGACTGTTCCAAGAACAAGAGTGGGTGGCACCATTTCCTTGCACCATCCCCCAGCCTAGAAACGATAATACCTGTAGGAACTGGTACAACTTGATTACTTTCCACCTAGCTAGTGGCCCGACCCCACCCACTCAAACCAGTCCTCACCAGTTTTCCAAAGCAGCCACAGGTCCCCTCCCACAGACTGGAACAGTGCAAGTGAGCTTCACCCTGCCTCTGAATTTTCCTGCAGACCTGTCTCCTCCGCAGGAGTTTTCCAAAGCAGCTACAGGACTCCTCCTAGAGTAGACTTGCGCAATCCTTGCTGACATTGATGTGTAACCACTGTGTTCTCTTGCTGACCTGTCCTGTTCAATATGCCCTTGTAGAGAGTCCATTCAAAGCATAGCAGTGTGCAAGCAGCCCAGACAGTCACTAGCACTACTTCAAAGTGACTCCTGCACAATGGAGAGGGGGAAAAAACAAAAAACACACATGTACCAGTTCAGTTGTAGCCACAGCAGAGGGCTGGGGGCAGGCATCTACTCTGAATATAGGCTGTGCCCACCAATGAAAGCTTCTCTGGGGATGTCACTCAGGTGCTATTATGGCTCTGAAAAAAATTCCTGATCTGATCCATCTCAAGCTTAAGGTGGCCCCTGCCTGGTCTTTCAATAGAAGGGCCAATTGCTGCCCACAACAGAAGAGAGCCATTGAGCCAACTGGAATGATGACAAATGTGGCTCCGACACAGTGGTAGGGTACATGCAGTACTACAGGCTGCATCTCTGAAGTGTCAGGTTCTGGTGAATGGGGGACATAGCATGGCAAGACACTACAGGACCTCTTCATCTAGCTACTACTTTCAAGAGAAGGAGCTATAGCTGAATATCCTAACAGAGAGAAATACTGAGAGTTATTTAGACAAAATGAGACAGAAGAATTTGTCCCAAATGAAAGAAAAGAACAAAATCTCAGTAAAAGAACTACCCGGAATGGAGATAATATGCCTCATAGGGAATTTAAAGTAATGGTCAGAAAGATACTCCCTGAACTTGAGGAAAGAGTAGAGGATCTCAGTAACACCTCCAACACAGAGATGGAAAACATAAAAAAGAAGCCATAAGAGATGAATAAATAAATGAAATTAAAAATACAGTAGAGGGAATAAGTAGTAGACTAAGGGAAGGAAAATTATGAATCAGTGACCTGGAAGACTCAGTAATGGAAAGCAGTCAAGCTGAACAGGAGAAAAAAATAAATCAAAAATGAGAAAAAACATTAAGGGCACTCAGCAACACCATCAAGTGTAATAACATTCACATCATAGAGATCCCAGAAGGAAAAGAGAGAGAAAAGGGGGAGGAAAACTTATTTAAATAATAGCTAAAAACTTTCTGAATCTAGAGAAAGAAACAGAAGGCCAGATGCATGATGCACAGAGCCCCAAAGAAAGCCAACCCAAGGAGTTCTATACCAAGAAATAAAGTAATTTAAGTGGTGAAAAGTAGTGACAGAATTTTAAAAGCAGATCCCTACAAGGGAAACCCCATGTCAGCTGACTTCTTTTTTCACAGAAATTTTGCAGGCCAGAAGGGAGTGGCATCATATATTCAAAGTACTAAAGGAAAACAAAACAAAAACAAAACCCAAACCTAAAACCAAGAATACTTTATCCACCAAGACTGTCATTCAGAATGGAAGAGATTAAAGTGTTTTTCAGAAAAACAAAAGTGAAAGGAATTCATCACTATTAAACCAGTCTTATAAGATCTATTAAAATGGGACCCTTTGATTTGAAAGGAAAATGTAGGCAGCAGTAAGAAAAGTAGGACGCACAATAGCAGTAAAATTAAGTATATCAATAAAAATCAGTCAAGGGATTCACACAATGAAAGAAGGTAAAAAATGACACCATATACCTAAAATGTGGGGAGGAGAACAGTCAGTTTTAGTGCTTTTACCGTGGTTTCAAACTTAAGTGACCATTAACTTAATACAGACTACTGCATGTATAAATGTTATATATAAACTTAGCAGTAACCACAAATTAAAAACAGGTAATAGATAAACAACAAGTAAAGAGAAAGGAGAATCCAAGCATGTAACTCAAGAAAGCCAGCAAACCATGAGGGAAAAGAGTAAGAGAAGAAAGGAACAGAGAAGAACTACAAAACAACCCAAAAAAATAAGTAAATAAAAGTGAAAGGGCAGTAAGTACATACCAGCAATAATTACTTTGGATATAAATGGACTAAAAGCTCCCATCTAAAGACATAGGGTGACAGAATGGATTAAAAAGCAACACCCTATATGCTGTGTACAAGACATTCATTTCAGGGTGCCTGGGTGGCTCAGTGGGTTAAAGCCTCTGCCTTTGGCTCGGGTCATGATCTCAGGGTCTTGGGATTGAGCCCCACTTTGGGCTCTCTGCTCAGCGGGGAGTCCGCTTCCCTTCCTCTCTCTCTGCCTCCTTGTGATCTCTGTCGAATAAATAAAAATCTTAAAAAAAAAAAAAAAGATACTCATTTCAGACTTAAAGACATGAACACTGAAAGTGAAGAGATGGAAAAGCATTTATCATGCAAAATGGGAATGAAAAGAAAACTGGGGTCATAATACCTGTGTCAGAGAAAATACTTTTATCTTTTTAAATTTATTTTAGAGACAGAGAGTGCACAAATGGCCAGCGGGGAGACGGAGAGAATCCTCAAGCAGACTCTGAGATGAGCATGGAGCCTGATGTGGGGCTTGATCCTAGGACCTTGATATCATAATCTAAGCCAAAATCAAGAATCAGCTGCTTAACCAACTGAGCAACATAGGCATCCTGAGATAAAATAGACATTATTTTTTAATTTAAAATTTTATTTATTTGAGAGAAAGCACACAGCAGAAGGGGCAGGGAAAGGAGAAGAGAATCTAAAGCAGACACTATGCTGAGCACAGAGCCTTATACTGGGTTTGATCTCACAGTGCTGAGATACCAGAACCTGAGCCAAAACCAAGAGGTAGACGCTTAATCCACCACACCATCCAGGTGCCCCCCCAAAAACAAAGACTATAACAAAAGACAAGGATAGTACATAATCATAAAGGGAAAAATCCAACAAGAAGATATTGTATAACATGGAAGCACCCATATACCGAAAACAGCTTTTTAACAAACACAAAGGAAATACAGTAATAGTAAGGAACGTTAACACCCTACTTAACATCAGTGGATCGATCATCCAGACAAAAGCAAAAAGGAAACGGTGGCTTTGAGTGACACATTGGATTATATGGATATATAAACATATTCAGAACATCCCATCCTAAAACAGCAGAATACACATTCTTTCAAGGGCACATGGAACATTCTTCAGAATGGATCACACATTAAGCCGTAAAACAAGTCTCAACAAATTCAAAATACTGAAGTCACACCATGAATCTTTTGGACCATTATGCTATTAAAGTAGAAATAAACAAAATGAAATCAGGAAAGAAAACAAGTACATGGGGTTAAATAATATGCTACTAAACAATGAATGGGTCAACCAGCAATGCATAGAGAAAATTAAATACATGTAGACAAATGAAAATGAAAGACAATGGTCAGAAATCTTTGGGATGCAGCAAAAGTTGTTTTCAGAGAGGTATTTATAGCTATATAGGGCTACCTGAAGAAGCAAGAAAAATCTCAAAACAACCTACCTTTACACCAAATAGAGCTAGAAAAAGAATAAATCAACCCACAACCAGCAAAAGGAAGGAAATAAAAATTTCCTTTATTTAAGAGAAGAACTTTTTTCTTTAAAGATTTCATTTATTTGACAGAGATAGTGAGAGGAAATACAAGCAGGAAGAGTGGGAGAGGGAGAAGCAGCTTCCCACTGGGCAGGGAGCCCAATGTGGGGCTAGATCCCAGGACTCTGGGATTATAACCTGAGCCAAAGGCAGATGCTTAACGACTGAGCCACCCAGGTGCCCCAAAAGAAGAACTTTTTAAAAAATAGAAACTAGGGACGCCTGAGTGGCTCAGTGGGTTAGGCTGCTGCCTTCTGCTCAGGTCATGATCCTAGGTCCTGGGATCGAGTCCCGCATCGGGCTCCTTGCTTGACGGGGAGCCTGCTTCTCTCTCTGCCTCTGCTTGCCACTCTGCCTGCTTGTGTGCACGTGCTGTCTCTCTCTGATAAATAAATAAAATCTTTAATAAATAAATAAATAAAAATAGAAACTAAAAGCCAAACAAAGATAACAGATTGATGAAACTAGGAGCTGACTGGTTTAAAAGATCAACAAAATTGGGGCGCCTGGGTGGCTCAGTGGGTTAAAGCCTCTGCCTTCGGCTCAGGTCATGATCCCAGTGTCCTGGGATCGAGCCCCACATCGGGCTGTCTGCTCCGCGGAGAGCCTGCTTCCTCCTCTCTCTCTCTCTGCCTGCCTCTCTGCCTACTTGTGATCTCTGTCAAATAAATAAATCAAATTTAAAAAAAAAATCAACAAAATTGATAAACTATTAGCCAACCTAACAGAAAGAGAAAGAGGACTCAAAATAAGTAAAATCAGAAACAAAAGGAAAAGTAACAGCTGACAACACAGAAGTACAAAAGATTGTAAGAGAATATTATGAAAAAATATTGGCCAACAAATTGGTCAACCTAGAAGAAATGGATGAACTCCTAGAAGCAAATAACCTCCCCGAAGTGAATCAGGATAGTCCAGGACCAGATAGCTTCAAAGGTGATTTCTAGCAAACATTTAAAGAAGTGTTAATACCTGTTATTTTCCAAGTATTCCAAAAATAGAAGAGGAAGAAAACTTTCCAGCCTAATTCTATGAGGCCAGCATTACCCTGTTCCCAAAACCAGATAAAGATACTACAAAGACAGAGAACTAGAGGCCAGTATCTCTGATGAACATGATGTAAAACTGTTCAGCTTAATCCTTCATTACATCAAAATCATACACCACAATGAAGTCGGATTTATCTCTGGGATGCAAGGGTGGTTCAGTTGTCACCAATCATGTGATGCATCACATCAACAAAAGAAAAGACAAAAAGCAAATGAGCATCTCAACAGAGGCAGAAAAAGCATTTGACCAAGCACAGCATTCATTCATGATTAAAGCGCTGGTACATCTACAGGGAACATACCTCAACATAATAAAGGTGATATATAAAAATACCCCAACCAACATCCTACTTAGTGCTGAAAAACTCAACATAGTGGTGGAATTTGTAGCCCAGTAATCAGACACAAAAATAAATGGCATCCAAATTGATAAGGAAGATAGGAAGATTAAAAAATACTTTCACTACTTGAAAATGAAATGATATTTATATAAAATCCTGAAGATTCCACCAAAACAACAAACCAACCAACAAAAAATCCCAGAATGGATCATTGAATTCTGTAAGTCAGTTTATAAAAAATCAATACACAGTACTCTGTTGCATTTCTATATACTAATAATGAAGTAGCAGAAAGAGAACAGTCCCATTTACAATTGCACCAAAAAGAATAAAATACCTAGGAATAAACTTAAACAAAGAGGTGAAAGATTTGTAGTTTTTATTGTTGTTGTAATCTCTACACCCAACCTGAGGCTTGAACGTATAACCAACTTTGAGATCAATAGTCACATGCTCTACCAACTGAGTCAGCCAGGTACTCCTTGTATTTTGCAAACTATCACACTTTGATCAAGAAATGGAAGATGACATAAATGGAATGATATTCCATATTAATGGATCAGTAGAATAAATATTATGAAAGTATTCATATTACCCAAAGCCATCTACAGATTTAATGCAATCCCAATGAAAATATCAATAGCATTTTTTACAGAACTAGAACAGGTAGTCCTAAAATTGGTATGGAACCAAGGGGGAAAAAAAAAAATAGCGTAATCTTAAAAAAGGGAAAAAAAAATGGAGGTACCACAATTCCAAAATTTCAAGATATACTACAAAGATATAGTAATCAAAAGAGTATGCTATTGGCACAGAAATAGACACACAGATTAGTGGAATAGCATAAAGAGCCCAGAAATAAACCCACACTTAAACAAGGTCAATTAATCTTCAACAGAGCAGGCAGTAGAATGCAATGGGAAAAAGAAGTTTTTCAACAAATGGTACTAGGAAATCTGGACAGGTATATGGAAGAGAATGAATCTGGACCACTTTCTTAAACCATACCAAAAAATAAACTCAGAATGGATGAAGGACCTAAATGTAAGACCTCAAATCATAAAATTTGTAAAGAAAACATATTAATTTCTCTGACATTGGCCATTGAATCTTTTCTAGATAAATCTTAGGCAAGGGAAACAAAAGCCTAAATTACTGGAATTACATTAAAATAAAAAGCTCCTGCAAAGCAAAAGAAACCATCAACAAAACAAAAAGACAACTAACTGAATGGAAGAAGATATTTTCAAATGATATATCTGATAAAGAGAATCCAAATATATGATAAACTTAGATAATTCCACACCAAAACCACAAATGATCCAGTTTAAAAATGTGCAGAAGATATGAACAGATATTTCTCCAAAGAAAAGACATACAGAAGGTCCACAGACAGAAGAAAAGATGCCTGGTATCACTAATCGTCGGGGAAGTGTAAATCAGAACCACAGTGAGATACCACCTAACACCTTTCAGAATGACTAAAATCAGAAACTCAAGAAACATGTTGGTGAGAATTATAGAGATAAAGGAACCCTTGTGCACTGTTGGGAATTCAGATATTTCAGCACCTGTGAAAAACACTATAGAGTTCCCTCAAAAGTTTAAAAATAAAATTATATTTGATCCAATGATCTTAATACTGATTATTTACCCAAAGAATATGAAAATACTAATCTGAAAAGACATAGGCACCCTATGTTTATTGCAGCATTTACCGTAGCCAAATTATGGAAGCAACCCAAGTGTCCATCTGTAGATGAGTGGAGAAACAAAATACACAGAGGAACACACACACAGGAACATTACTCAACCTTAGGAGGAATAAAATCTTGCCATTTGGAATAACATGGATATACTAGAGGATATAATGCTAAGTGAAATAAGAGAAAGACAAATATTTGATTGTACTCATGTGTAATTTAAGAAACAAAATATAGGAACAAGGGGAAAGGGAGGCATAAAACCAGACTCTAACTTTAGAGAAGAAACTAGTGATGGTGATCAGAGAGGAAGTGTGCGGGAGGGATGGAGAACTACAG
This sequence comes from Mustela nivalis, assembly GCF_964662115.1. Classification (NCBI taxonomy): domain Eukaryota; kingdom Metazoa; phylum Chordata; class Mammalia; order Carnivora; family Mustelidae; genus Mustela; species Mustela nivalis. Next base: position 128,588,300 of record NC_139026.1, on the reverse strand, counting down.
GAAGGGTATTATGAGTACCCTTATCATGACGGCCCTGAGTAAGGTATAGAATTGCTGAATCACTATGTTGTGCAACTGAAACTAATACTGTACTTTCATTATAATGGGAATAAAAAAAAATAGGCAAAGCCATATGGGGAAGTCATATGCATGCTGCCTACCTGTCTCCCTTTTATTTAGCTATGCATATTTATAGATTTATGTATGTAAATAAAACCTGGTGATGAACAAGTGGGAGTATTGTATGACCTTTTCTTTGATGTTTCTTTGAGGAGTTTATACCGAAAAAATTTTGATGTTATTTTTTTTTCCAGAAATATGGACCCTATGGATAAAAGGAAAGATAGAGGTTTAGTTGATGAAAGTTTACCTATGAAAATAACAGGAAATTAGCTTCTTTTCAGTAGGTACATAAATATATATCACCGAATTTTTATTTTTGTATTTACTTACTTATTTTTTACCAAGGACCAATTTTTTTTAAAGTATAGATCAAGTCATGTAACTGTGTGAAAACTAATGGAAAGGAATGGTCTTTATGGATCAAAATTAGTTTCAAAATATGCTTCTTTTCCCTCAGTCATCTGATACATGCTTAAAATCTTAAATTAAATTATACACGAACATATGTCAAAACATAACCCTATATCCCCATACGCAGTTCCAGTCTCCTGAATGCATATGGGGATGAAAAGTTATGTTTTAACATATGTTTCTGCATGATTTCATTTAAGACTTTAAGCATGTATTATTTTTAATTTGTTAATATCAGATGATTGAGAAAAAAGTAAACATTTGAGCATCAGTTTCGAATGGAGATTACAATTTTTACCTCAGGATTTATATTTATATTCAGATTTATTAGAACTTTTTGAATCTGATTTCATGATATAATTAAATCTCTGGGTTAGTGGGACTGGACAGTGACAGAATTTATGCTGTCTCCACCCCACATTTAAAGTACACACTGGAGTAGGGTCAGCACACCATAACCAGTTGACTTCAACAGGTGCCAGGTCCCCAAGCCCACACCAGTTCTGGTTGTGCTGGGGCACAGGAAACAAAACAAAACAAAACAAAACACCCAGGGTTTTAAAGAATGATTACCATATAAAAGCGCCAGCCCTAGAACTCAATCGAGTGGTGAGGGTGCTACTAAAATTCCCTCTGGGTAGCAGGGTCTGATGGACATAATCAATGTTCCCCCTGCACCTTGAAATCGTAGAACAGTATACAATCCCGTTCCCTAACTGGCCTGCGACCTCAGTGAACCCTGGGCCCCTAGCCCCCACCAGCCCCAGCTGTCCCACTAAGGAGGCCAAAGGGCGGTGCACACAATAGGATACCCCTGGTTAGTGCTCTGGACCACTCCAGCCTTTGTGCCAAGGACACACAGGCACAAAGCACCCTGGAACACTCCAGGCCCATACCACTTCGGCTTTAGACAGCTTGCTTGGGCACCCCTGGATCAACATGCTCTCGAACCTTCTGGCTTTGGAACCAACTGCCCTGCCAGGGTGCCCTGGTGTGAAGCACCCAGAGAACCCCTGGCCCTTACCTGCACTGGTTCCACTCACGCCGCCAGGGGATACCTCCTGTGTGGAACACATGAGAACACTCCTACCCTCACTGGCCTTGGCTTCAGTCCTGTGGCTAAGGCACCCCCTGTGTTGACTACTCAGGGACAGTCCAGCTTTTACCCTGTTCAGCATCAGCTCTCCTGCATGGGCGGCCCCAGTGGGACTGGGACAGCCCAGCTTAAAACTGCTTCAGCTTTAGTTGTCCCGTCACGGCACATTTTGCATAAGGAACTCAGAGACTACACTGGCTTTACACAACTGCTTTAGATTTACCTGTCCTGCAGGGGTGCTCCCTGCAGAGTGCCCCAGCACCCCTCAGCCTCTGCCCCACCTCAGCTCTAGGCACCTCTTCAGGGTACTCTCTGTGTGGAGAGTCCTGAAACATGATGGTTTCACTTCAGCCTTACTTATCCTGCCAAGGCATATTCTGCATGTAGAGTTTTGAGACACCCCAGATTACCTCCAATTTAACTATCCTGCCAGGGAACCCACTATGTGGAGAGCCCCAGGAACCCAGCCAGCCAGGAAAAGTAACCAAGAACACATTATCTATATAGGGAATGACCATACACAAGACCATTCCTTGAAGTTCAGAAGGAACTGTTCCACCTAATCAATGGAAACACAAAATATAGCAGATCAGGGAGACAGAATAATATTCTCCAAAACACGGAACATGACAAAATCTCAGAAAACTAAATGAAACAGAGATAAGCAATATGCCTGATTAAAGATGCTTACTGGGCTAGGGATGAGAATGGCAGAACTTAGTGAGACATCCAATAAAGAGATAAAAAAATAAAAACCAATCACAGTTGAAGAATACAATAACAAAACATCCTCTGGAGGGAATCAGCAGATGAGTGGATGCAGAAGAACACATCCATAATCTGGCAGACAAGTGAATGGAAAGCACCCAAACTGAACAGCAAAAAGAGACAATAATTTTTAAAAAATTAGGAAAGGTTAAGTGATCTCTTGGGCAATATCAAATGAACAAACATTTGCATTATAGGGGTCCCAGAAGGAGACTGAGAGAGGTAAGAAAACTCGTGGTGAAATAAGAACTGACTTGTTCTAACTTAGAGAAGGAAATAGACACCCAGGTTTAAGAAGCAAAAAGAGTTCCAAATAGATGAACCTAAGGAACTCCAGACAGAAATGAAATCAGTAAAGTTACAGCATGCAAAATCAATATCCAGAAGTTGGTAGTGTTTCTATACACTAATGATGCAGCAGAAAGATAACACAATCCCATTTACAACTGCACCAAAAGTATTAAAATATCTAGAAATAAACTTGAGTAAGGAGGTGAAAAACCTGTACTCTAAAAACTATAAAATGTGAAAGAAATGAAGATGACATAAACAAATAGAAATTCCATGAGCATGCATTGGAAAAATTAATTTTGTTAAAATGCTCATACTACCCAAGCAATCTATGTATTTAATGCAAATCCCTATCAAAATACCAACAGTACTATTTCAGATAATTTAAACATAAGAGCCCTAAAAACTTGTATGAAACCATGAAAGACTCCAAAGAGCCAGAGCAGTCTTGAAAAAGAACAAAACTGGAGGTATCACAATCACAGATTTCAACATACACTACAAAGCTGTATTAACCAAAACTCTATGGTACTGGTGCACACACACAAAAATAGATACATAGATCAATGGAACAGAAGAGGAAGCTCGAAAATAAACTCACATTTATGCGGTCAGTTAATTTATGACAAAAGAGGCAAAAAAAGGTACATTGGGAAAAAGTCTCTTCAATAAATGGTCCTGGGAAAACCAGACAGGTACATGGAAAAGAATGAAACTGGACCACTTTTCTACCATACACCAAAATAAAGTGGACTGAAGATCTAAATGTGAGACCTGACCCATAACAACCCTAGAGAACACAGTAATTTTTCTGACACTGACTAGCATTTTTCTAGATAAGTCTCCTGAGATGAAGGAAAGAAAATTAAAATTAACTGTTGATCCTATGTCCAAGTAAAAACCTTTTGCCCAGCAAAGGAAACAATCAGCAAGACAGAAAGGCAGCTTACTGAATGGGAGGAGATATTTGCAAATGATATATTGTATAAGGGATTAATATCAAAATATATAAAGAACTTACACAACTCAACCCCCAAAAATCCAATAAAAACAGAGATCTAGAGAAACATTCTTCCAAAGACATACAGATGGCCAAAAGACCATGAAATAATGGTCATCATCACTATCATCAGGGAAATGCAAACCTATCCCACAATGAAATATCACCTCCTCTCTCTCAGAATGGCTAAAATTAAAAAGACAATTAAAAAATGTTGGTAAGGATGTGGGGAAAAAAGGAACACTGTGCACTGCTGGCAGGAATGTAAATTGGTGCAACTAATGTGGAAAACGGTGTATAGGATCTTTTAAAAATTGAAAATGAAATACCATATAATTCAGTAATTTCACTACAGGCTATTTACCCAGTGAATATGAAAATACAATTTTGAAAAGATCTATGGACCCCTATGTTTACTGAAACATTCACAATACCAAAATTATTGAATCAATCTAAGTGCTCACTGATGAATGAATGGGTAAAAAAGATGGGATACACACACACACACACACACAGGAACATTATGCAGCAATATAAAAGGATGAACTCTTCCCATCTGAGGCAACATGGATGGACCTAGAGTATATTATGCTAAGTGCAATAAATTAGACTGAGAAAAACAAATGCCATATGATTTCACTAACATGGAATCTAAACAAATGAAAATAAATTAATAAGGAAATAAAAAGCAAAGTCACAACCTGTTTAAAAAAAAAAAAAGAATCTTTATATTTTCAGACCCAGAAAATGTAAAATGTGCTATCTCAACTAGACTTTAATGGTACAGGTAATAACTTATTCCAAAAAACGAAGTGCTTATATATGTATTCTATAACTGTTTCAGAAAAACTGGTTATGCAGTATATACAGAAATCACCTATAACTGTTGAGATCTGGAGAGACAGGTTCAGATTTTCTTCAGATTATTAAGGGGATCCTAAAACTAGATTTTCCAGTCCTTTGCTACAGTATATTTTTCAGCTATAGTTCCTCTAATCTTCTAGTTTTTAGTGTAGAAGGAAAATCCCTTCTGCAGTACGCATATTTTATATATTCCACATTAGATTTATAGGTTGGCATAATAGCACTACACTTATTTTTCTTATTAGGCATTTCTATTATAACATCATGAGTATTAAATTCATATATATGTTTTTGTGTTAGAAGTCTGTATTCTACATTTATATCCCATGCTTCAGAAAACTCCAATATACAAAGCCCAGTAGGAATAATGTATTGAATACCTGCTATTTGCTAAAAAAACAAAATTCTAAATGTTCTAATATCTTATTTGTAATACAGTAATGTTACAAGGTAGGGATTGTTTCTCCATTTGATGACTGAGGAAATAAGGCACAGAGAGATTGAGCAGGAAGTTACCCAGAGGTATATTCTGAGTAACTTTTATATTTTATCTCTTTGGCTTCTCAGGAGATGTTCTTTTTACTACTTGGCTTTCCTTCCCATAATCTTCCTAAAGTTTATAATGGTAGTTAACTTGAAAATTCTTTGTCTGTTAGAGTAGAAACACTAGAAGAAATTTTTTGTCTTAATGGTCTGAAAATGTCCACTTATCAATTAAATCTTACCCTGGAAGCATCTCTAGGTTTGACGGCACTCAGATGTGGCCCAGGGTGGGAAAAAAGTAAGTATCAGGTGAATGAATTTGAAGCAAGACTCTGCCACTTTCTACTTATGTAGCTTTGGAACAGTCACATAATTTTAGTTTTCTGTTATAAGCAATAAAAATTACAACTCACCTCATAGAATGCAGATGAAAATTAAAACAGTGACATGAAAACATACTGTTAACTGTAAAATGTTATTTATGCCAAGCTGTTTGACACCCAGTCTTTTGATTTCTGGTACAAATCATGGTCACGCCTGCTCCTGCTGACCTTATGCCCACATGCCCTAACAGACTGGTCCTCACATTCCTGCCCTATTTTCCATTGTTGCCTGAGCCTTCGTTTAAGGATCAGGAAGCCATGAAAAGCCTTCGCCATAGCTTCTGTTTTCATGACTTATTAATTATGCCATTAAAAACATTTTTACATATGAATATGCCTGAAGGTTCTTCATCCAATACACATGTAAGGGAAGAAAAAGCAGGTGGCAGGTGTTGAAGATGTTTATTGCTTGCCCTGCACATTCCTCTTCCTACCACCCCCTGGTGGCTTCTACCCATTAGAGTACTGCAGGCAGGGAGAGAGTAATGCTGGCTCAATGCAGCATGAAAGCATCAGCTCAAACCCAAGTGTTTTCTGGGCCGCAGGCTGAGCGGATGTCAGCAGAAAGGGAGTGGGACAATTGAGGTAAGCCCTTAAGGAGCCATCCTTATTGTCATGGGTGAATTCATTTTAACAGAAAACAAAAAAGCAGGAAAAGCCATTATATAATCTCCCAGCCCCAAAGCTCTGAAATTCCACATTGAGTACCAGTGATTAATTTGCTTAGACTAATTTCCTGTTGATTAATTAGTTACAGCATATTTTGTAACATTAAGAATTAAGTAGGGTCCACCTGAAAGAGAAAGATAAATGTCCCACTCCATCCATGCGTAAGGGCCTGGGTTTTTTGCACAAACAGGAGAAAGGGAGAAATAAAATATAATAAGACTCTTTCAGCCAGAGCCAACACCCTAAATTCAAACAGGCCTTCTGCTATTAATAGGTTATAACTGAAGAGTTATGAAACCATTTATTTCTCAGTCCGCTTGGTAACACCCATTCATTACTCACTAACACCTGAAAAAGCCCCTCCCATCCATATTGTCATTTGTGTGCCAGCCCTAGCCTAAATGTCTCATTGCCAGGGAAAACAAATGAGCTACACATTTTCTAAACATGTGTTCATGGAGTCATTTGGTGGGAACTGGTGGAGGGTTTACTGTTTTTTAAAGGAGTTGAATTTTTCTAGTAAGTCTAAAGTAATAAGACAAATCAAGGGCTAATATAGAGGCAAAGTTATTTCATAAAAATGTTGATACTGCATATTCAAATCTAGGAGGGATTAGAAATATAAGTTAAATGATGTGATCCAATATTTTTCACTAATACAGGAGAATGCATTTAAATGCATTTTTCCTAATAATTATGAAATTAAAGGGAATCTTAATCCTACTCTGATAAAGGACATTCAAAGCATCAGAAAGAGGTAAGAATTTAATGCTAAATATATATATATATATATATATATATATATATATATATATATATATATATATAAAAACAGTGTCTGAATTCCCATATCCATTCCTCTACCCCTACTTCATCATCTCAGTCACAGAAGTTCCATAAAATTACCTGGTAAACGTATCTAACATATCGTCTCCTGCCCCCATCCTGCTTAGACCATGTGGCCAGAGTCCCCTATCGCTCTACAGTAATAGGTTCCTGACTGGATGCCCTACCTTCAGACTGACAACTTCCCTGATTTTAAATCCTTTACCACATTCTCACAGCTTTCAAAATCCTGTCCAGACAAAGCAGTTTTACACAGAGGCTCTTATTTGATATGACCTCTTAATAGTGGAGCTCGTATGATCTCAGTTCTGCTTTTGCTCATAAATCCTTTAATCTTTTTAAGATTTATTTTAGAGAAAGAGAGAGACAGAGTGTGCAAAGGGCAGGGGAAGGGCAGAAGCAGAGGGAGAGAGAATCTCAAGCAGGTTCCCCACTGAGCACGGAGCCTGATGGGGGACTCAGTCTCACAACACTGAGATCATGACCTGAGCTGAAATTGAGTCAGACACTCAATTGACTGAGCCACCCAGGTGCCCCAATACTTTCCTCTAATTTAAAACCCCTTCACCTGAGAGATACAATCTTCCACACTTGGAGAACTTTCCGTTATATCTATTCTTACTGGCCCAAAGATGGCTTTACTCCTTATCAATCTAGCTGACTCATTTTCTCATTAAGGACATAGACCAAATAACATTTACCCCTGAAAAGCTTCCTTGGTGCCCTGTCTTTGGTTCCATGGCACCCTGACAATTCCTGTGACAGCACCTACCACACAGTACTGCAAATGTCGGTTTCCTTATAAATACTCAGTTATTGAAGGAATCTGCACATAGATATTTGATGAAAATATTATTTTTTTAAAGATTTTATTTATTTGACAGATATCACAAGTAGGCAGAGAGGCAAGCAGAGAGAGAAGGAAGCAGTCTCCCTGCTGAGCAGAGAGCCCAATGTGGCACTGAATCCCAGGACCCTGGGACCATGACCTGAGCCGAAAGCAGAGGCTTTAACCCACTGAGCCACTCAAGCGCCCCTGAGGAAAATATTATTATAGTCATAATAATGGCAGTTAACATGTGGATGATGTGTTACAGTGATAAAAGCACTTTTATTTTGTTACATCCATTGTCTTGTTTAATCATTTAGCATAGTTAATGACACTTTTCCATGCATTAAACTTACCTGGAAAGTTTGTTAAAACACGGATTGTTGGGTTTATCCCCAGAATTTCTGATTCAGTAGGCCAGGGGTGACCCAATAATTTAATTTTTAATAATTCTGCCACACTTTCAGAACAATTGCCTTTGACCACTCCTATGTGGTTAAATGTTATTGTTCCCAATTTATAGGGGAAATTGAAGCTCAGAGAGCAGTGACTTTGTAAGTGGTGAATTCAGGTCCTGGGAGCTGCTTAGTTTATGGTCTTGTCATCTTGTCATTGTTCTATATGAATATTAATGAAATACTATACTCCATTTCCTCATAAAAAGCAGTGAATATATTATCAGATTCTGTCCTTTGGGGATAATAAATTGAAAGTGCAAATAATGGTACATCTGGGTGGCTCAGTTGGTTAAGCATATGCCTTTGGCTCAGGTCATGATCCCAGGGTCCTGGGATCAAGTCCCACATCGGTTCCTTGTTCAGCAGGCAGCCTACTTCTCTCTTTGCTTGCCGCTTCCCCTGCTTGTGCTCTTTCTATCTCTCTCTGACAAATAAATCTTTAAAAAAAAAAAAAACGCAAATGACATGCCCTGTGTGGCTTTTACTGCAATTCCACTTGAACTGGTAGTTCAAGATGTAGAGGATTGCAAATATAGGAAGGAAGCACATTCAAACATCATTTCAAGTTATTATAGCACCGTAGAAAAAAATGATTACTTCAGAGTAGAAACCAAGCAATAAAAATTGTTCTTAAAAAAAAAAAAAGTGTTCTTTTGTTTACCTTTTGTTCAAATAGATTGGTGAGTGGTGTTGTGGCTGATGTAACACTAAAAAAAACCATTTTTAATTAAAAAAATAATCTTAAGTTGATGTTTTGAGTTTTACACTTTTACTGATTTTTTTCAGCATATAAAGTTATGAAGTAATATTTCCCTGGAGTTGAATGGAAGAAAAAAAAGGAAGAAGAAATAAGAAAACGAACTCACAAACTGGGCAACTGAAAATGAATTGCAAGTCAATAGAAAGTAATCTTTTTCTAAGATGAAGAAGGTCAGCACATTGTTTTTTAATTTTGTTTTTTCTTGTGAAATACAGTACTAGCAAAAAATAGGGTTTTGAAAATTTTCTATGTCATATGAAGTATGAAAGAATTTTTTTTTTTTTTAAACACAGGTTCTGATTTAGGTTAAGCAAGATCTTATCCATGTTTTCTCTCCTTCACACTGAAATACACATGAAAACACACATATAAGCACAAATGGAGAGGCTGAAAATCAGGAAGGACAACGAATTGCTGGGCTCTAGAAGGAACTACCACTAACCACAGTATCCTTACAGGTCAGGTTTATAATCAATGGCTGTCTAAGACTCACTTTGATCTTTCGGTAAAGTAACAAGGTCCTTGACTTGCTCAGTACAAAACAAGAAATTTTCTAATGGCTTTCCAGCAAACTAATGCTATACTCTTTGTTCCCTAAGCAATAATTCAGTGTCTTCGTTTGCTAGGCCTTGTTCTAAGTGCATTGCTGTCTATTAAATTTCATGCTTTCTGGCCTCCAAACTCACTCAGCTTCATTAAGATAATGTTCTTCCCTAAACACACTAAGCTTGTTCTTGCCTCAGACACTTAATGTTTTCTGCTTTTTCTGATAATTAAGCAGTTTACCCAAATCTTGGACTAGCTTAAATTTTCATGTAATTGTTATCTTGGCTTAAATTATACCCTCTCGGAAAGGCCTTAATCAACAAGTCTATCTAATATATACTACTGCCAGCATTCCTTCCCCATGCCTTTCCAGGACTGTTTACTTGAATTATTTTTTATTACATTTGTTACTGCCCCAATTTCATGCACATGCACACCTGTGCATCTGTATGTACACATATTTAAAATATATTTGTAAGTATAAATATTAATTGGAAGTGTAGATTATATATGTGAAAAATAAATTTATGTATTATGTGTGTATATATATATATGTTAAATTATATGAAGAGAAAATTGAAAAATCTCAATGGTTTTGTAATGATAATATAAATTATAAAATTAATGTTAGTAGAAATTCACAGTAGTTCAGTAGCACTTATTATAATACATGATACTGAAAAAGCCTTAAAAACTGCTTCAAGATAAGGCTGTTTTGTTGTTTTGTTCTTTGAAAATTTCAAAAAAGGTAATGCTCACGTTTTACATGCTGTCCCAGAAAATAAAAGTCTAGGCTGCTTACTTCATGGGGCAAATGTTTGCCTGATAACAGAACCTCAAAACATAATTTGGCTCCAAAGAAAATACAATGTTACTCATAAATGTCAAAATCCTAAATAAATTCCCAGGAATCTGAATACACTATGATGTAAGATTTAGTAAAAACTGGGATGCCTGGATGGCTCAGTTGGTTAAGCATCTGCCTTCAGCTCAGATCATGATCCCAGGGTCTTGGGATCAAGTCCGCCATCAGCGGGAGCCTGCTTCATCCTCTGCCTCCTGCTCCCCTGCTTGTGCTCTCTCTTGTGCATGCTCTCTGTCAAATAAATAAATAAAATCTTTAAAAAAAATTAGTAAACACTGCCTCTTCCTTAGGTATGCAGTTATAACCCATGAGGCAAAACAATCTGTATAAGGAGATCTTGTGAGTTAGTAGTATAAATACAGTAGAAAATCTGCTCTGCTCTTTTACCAGCAGATTCCCTTCCAATGTTCCATCTTGAAATCATGATACTGAGGATTTTTCTTAAGCTATAAATGAATAATAAATAATTCTAATGTTATATAAAGTCTTCTAAATAGATAAAGTGGGTAATAGCAATAAAACTACTTTGTTATTAATGAAAAGTCCCCTAAAATATTTGTCTAGATCAGTTTATTGGTGAATTCTCTCAAATTTCTAAATAAACAGAAAATTTCCAAATTATATGAGCCCTTCTAAACATATGAAAAGATATGTTTCATAAAGCTATATATCTGTTACATAAATCACATATAGGATATCCACAAAATCACAGGTCAGTCTCATGCCAAGATGTGCAAAAGTCTCAAAATACAGGAAAAAAATCTATTAAGGAGTCTAAAGAACAGATAGTTGTGTGTGTGTGTGTGTGTGTGTGTGTGTGTGTGTGTGTGTAATTCCACTGTTTATGTATCTGTTGTTAGAGTACGTCATGATCTTTTAATACTTCACATTCTTGGACAAAATGAAGAGTCATGGTGTTCAATGTGTAAGCCTGGTAATGTGGGGGCTCCAGGTGACTGGCTGGAGTTGGCACAGTGGCAGAATCTCTGAATAAGAACAGGGTGGTGTGCCCAACCAACAAAAGTCCAAGACCAGATGATTTCACAGGTGAATTCTATAAAACATTTGAAGAGCTGATACCTATTCAATATTCTCAAACTATTCAAAAAAAAAAAAAAAAAAAAAGGAAAGCTTTCAAATCCATTCTATAATGCCAGCATTATCCTGGTACTGGATAAAGACACCACTAAAAAAGAATTACAGGCCAATATCCCTGATGAAAATTAATGCAAAAATCCTCAATAAAATACTAGCAAACCAAATCCAACAATACATTAGCAAAATCATTCACTATAATCAAGTGGGATTTATTTCTGCAATACAAGGGTGGTTGACTATTCACAAATCAATCAATGTAATCACATCAATATGAGAAAGGATAAAAACCATATTTTTATTTCAGTAGTTACAGAAGAAGCATTTGACAAAGTACAACATCCATTCATGATAAAAACCCTCAACAAAGTAGGTCTAGACAACATATACCTCAACATAACAAAAGCCTTATCTTTTCCCCTACAGTCAGGAACATGATAAGGATGTCCACTCTCACCTCTTTTATTCCACATACTACTAGAAGTTCTAGCCTCAGCAGTCAGAGAGCAAAAAAATAAAAATAAATAAAAGTCATCTAAAGAAGAAAGAAGAAAAACTTTCAGTATTTGCAGATGACATGATAGTATCTATAGAAAACCCTAAACACCACCAAAAAAACTACTAGAACTGTTAAGTGAATTCAGTAAGGTCACAGGATACAAAATCAATATACAGAAATTCACTGTGTTTCTATACACCAATAATGAAACAACAGAGAGCAAAAACAAGAAAACAGTCCTGGGGCACCCGGGTGGCTCAGTGGGTTAAAGCCTCTGCCTTCGGCTTAGGTCATGATCCCAGGGTCCTGGGATCGAGCCCCGCATCGGGCTCTCTGCTCAGCAGGGATCCTACTTCCTCCTCTCTCTCTGCCTGCCTTTCTGACTCCTTGTGATCTCTGTCAAATAAATAAATAAAATCTTGAAAGAAAGAAAGAAAGAAAGAAAGAAAGAAAGAAAGAAAGAAAGAAAGAAAGAAAGAAAGAAAGAAAGGAAGAAAGAAAACAGCCCTATTTACACTTGCATGAAAAATAATAAAATATCTAGGGAATAAATTTAACTAAAAATGTGAAAGACCTGTACTCTGAAAATTATAAAACACTGATGAAAGAAATCGAAGATGATACAAACAAATGGCAAGATATTCTGTGCTCATGGATTAGAAAAACAAATGCTAAAATGTCAATACTACCCAAAGTAATTTACAGATTTAAGGAAATCCCTATCAAAATGGCAACAGCATTTTTCACAGAACTAGAACAAACAATCTAAAAATTGTATGGAGCTTCCAAAAACCCTGAATAGCCAAAGCAATCTTGAGAAAGAAAAAACTGGAGGTATCACAATTCCAGACTTCAAGTTGTATTGCAAAGCTGTAGTAATTAAAACAGTATAGTACTGGCACAAAAACAGAGACATGGATCAATGGACTGGAGTAGAGAGGTCAGAAATTAACCCACACTTATATAATCAATTAATCTTCAACAAAGGAAGCAAGAATATGCAATGAAGACAGTCCCTTCAAGAAACAGTGTTGGACCACTTTCTCACACTACACACACAAAAAAACCTCAAAATGGACTAAACCACCCAAGCCCCCCTGAGAATTTGTATTATGAAGTGGAGAAGACAGTTTTGTTGAAAGCTGGAACAGAAAGTGGGAACATGTGAGGGTTGTCTTCTTTTTAAAAATGGCATAGCTACTAGAGCATGTTTGTTAATTCAGTAAACAAGGAGAGATTGGTATCTGATGATGAGAGAAGGGTGACATAGGAGAAATTCTTAGGGTGAGTGAAAGGAATGGATTCCAGAGCCCATGGTTTATAAGGTCTTTTCTGAAAGAAGACATGAAACATAAGAACAGAACAGATCATTTGCTGATGGAACAACTGGAGAGTTCTCTGTTAATGAATCTTTTAAAGAAACTGGAGTTTAAGTAATTAACAAAGATGATACAATGTGATGGGGATTTGAGAACCAGGGGAGAAAGCATAATATTGAAGTAATTTCTGACTTTCAGAAAGCATTCAATCTAGAAACACAATGGTTTTCGTACAGTGTTGAGTGCCTAGTTGAGGTCTGTGTTTATGTTGTGTATGAGAGAGAGAGAGAGAGAGAGAAACAGTGGGCATTTTGCTATATTTAGACTTTTATTAAATTATTACATACAAACTGTTCAGAAACTCAAGATGCACTAAAAGTCTAAGGCTCCTAAGACAAATACTTTCAATTTCCTTACTATTTCTTCTAGTGTGAACTTCCATTTTTATAACTAATATACATATGTGGTGGGTTTTTTTATTTATCTATTTTATTGTTATAGCTAAAAATTTCACTACATTATATAACCCGCAGTTTCTTACTTACCACCTCTTGGAGGCCTCCCTCCACCACTCAGTATAATTAAATCCATACTCAAAGTTTTTAATATTAGTACTAAATAAATATTGCTGCTCACAACTAAGCCAATAGCATACAAAGATTAAACATCCATTTCCTTCTTTCTTGCTTTCTTTCTGGAGTTAATTTTCCAATTTATTTAAATCTGTTTAGTTTTCTGTGCTTTCTGGCTAATTCTTAAACCCTCCAACAACTTTCTCAATACAGTTTTCCATGAGATTAAAATATCAGATAGACTATTAGTACCCTATTTCTTTTGGAAACCTCCAAAGCCCCGTCTTCCTTTAGGCCAACCTGGACTGCTTACTGTATAGGCTGCTTTTCAAGAGCTTCAAGGACTTCTGTTCACCATCAGCCCTGTGTTCTGTATCCCAGTGTGTCCTCTTTGGTTTCCTCCCTCATTTTGCTAGGGCAGTGTGTAGGGGACGTTCATTTTAAAAAAATCAGTTGGTTGGGAATGTCTGGCTGGATCAGTCTGTTAAGGGTCCCACTCCTGATTTCAGCTCAGGTCGTGCTCAAGCGTGGTGAGATTGAGCCCCAAGTCCAACTCCATGTTCAGTGCAGAGTTGGCTTGAGATTCTCTCTCTACCTCTGCCTCTCCCGCTATGCACGCACACCCATGCTCTCTCACTTAATAAATCTTTTTATTTTTTTTTAAGATTTTTTATTTATTTGATGGACAGAGATCACAAGTAGGCAGAGAGGCCAGCAGAGAGAGAGGGGGAAGCAGGCTCCCTGCCAAGCAGAGAGCCCCTTGCGGGGCTAGATCCCAGGACCCTGAGATCATGACCTGAGCTGAAGGCAGAGGCTTAACCCACTGAGCCACCCAGGCGCCCCTACATAAATCTTTAAAAAAAATGTGTTGTTTGAAATGTTACACTTATATTCAATTTTTAGTTTGCTTGGCTTTAGAACTCAGGTATGAATATCATGTAATCTAATCAGTCAGAAGATTTACTGTCTTCTAGATATTGTCATCATTTTCTAGCTTCTAGTACTTTGATTATTCTTCATTCTTTGCATGCAAACTTTTACATTCACATATAGAGTTGTCATCCCAGGTTTTCTGAAATTTCCCTATGGAGAGTCCTAGTATAATTCTTTCTTCATCCATTATAGCTGACACTTCATCAAACTAGGGATTTTTTTTCATTAGTTCTTTGAAAATTCTTCATTTTATTTTCACTTTCTTTCTAGAATTCTTGGTCTTTGGATATTGAACATCCTGAATTAATCATTAAATTTTCTTATTTTTATCACATATTTCCTTGGGCTTATATATTTTTATTTTAGGAGAATGCTCTGTTTTTATCTCCCAATGTTTTTATTAATGTTTAAAAAATTTTAAGAATTATATATTTCCTAAAGCTTTTTTTCTCTATTTTTCATAGATAACAGACATAATATATTCCCACTCTGGGCACACTGAATAGAAGTAAACTTTTCTTTAGATCCTTACATTTCTGTTTTATATGAGTTCTATTTTTTTATTTGAATCTACTGATTTATTAGCTCAACCTATTTTTCATATTAGTCTCTTCCATGTTAGCTATTATCTAGCTTTTTAAGTGTATTTAAGAGTAAAACCCTAAAAAAGATGGTGACTGGGTCTTTGTCATGGACTGTACCAGTTCACTGATAGGCTAAGGTTTAAGGCAACAAGCCTCCTTTTTTGGGTGCTGTCCCATTATGGAATTTTAGGTCTTTATTCTGGTGTCATTCAGCCTCTCAGCTGAGAGAGGCTTCAGTCTTTCACTCTGTGGTGGGTGTGGGGATTTGGCATCGGGAAGATATAAGATTAACTGCTGCTTTTCTGGGATCTGTGAAGGAAAAGGAAAATCGAGTTTTCTTCATTAAACATGTAAAAAAGCCAATTCCTGGAGCAGCATCTCGTGAGTGAGCTTTGCCAAAACTGTTCTTCCTGTGTCCAGAGTCTTTGGCACAATTTCTTCAGAGAACAGATCTCCTGAATGGATGGGTACATTTGGGTTTGACTATTTAAGAACTCCTTATAGACTTTCAACACATTATTTTCTGAGTGTACTGTTTGGACACTGAGGTACTCAGATACTCAATACCTCTGTAATCATTAGGCATTCTAGGGTGCCTGTAGAATGAATGCACTTGCACTTCATTGGAAGTTCCTTCTGCATGTGCTTAGGATTAAGCTTGTTCCACTAAGCTAACTCATCCTCCACCCGTATGTTGTCTCCTGAAATGCTATCAACTTCTCTTGTCCTTTGTTGTCCCTTCTTCATTACCTGCCCTTGTAGATTTATAGAGCTTTTTTATCCATTGTTGTTGTTATTTTGATAGGTGCGGAAAGAAGATGGGGTAAATACTTGACCTTTCAGCTTTTATAATTTAGTTCATCTGCTTTTAGCTGTTCTGATGTATTCATAGAAAATACACATGTTTCGGTTCACTCAGAAAGTGAAATTTTTCCCAAGAAATTATTTTAATAATGGACCATGGGAATTAAAGTTTGGTAAGAATGGAAGTAAAGACATGAAGAAGATGATAAAGAATGTAAAAACTAGTTTGAGGTCAATGGTTTGGGACTCTGAATCAAAGTAGAGACTACTGCAGTAAATATGCTATGTCAGATATGTGGTTTGGAAGTGTGGGGCTCTAGTCAAAAGACTATTATTTGAAATCTAAATAATGTAGCTATAGGTGAGGACAGTGTCCAGAATGTGACTGTAAAAGTGAATAGATCTAGAAGTATAAAAGAAAAGCTAACTGGGGAGAAGTCAGAAAATTGAAAGGATCAAGATATATTTTAAAGACACACTCATTGCCTTTTAGTTCACTAAAAATGAGTACAGGAATGGAAATGAATACAACTGAAAGCCAAAACCTCTGCAGAGAGGCATATGCTGGCAACAATGAGGAGCAGCAAATGGTGGGGCCAGTTAACACATTTTTCAAGGGACAGTCTGTTTTCTGTTACAGCAGGGAGGTAAAGAAAATCACTCTAGATGATGCTGAGAGGCTATGGGAAAGTTTGTTGATCATACATCTAGAGATGGGACAAAAGGAAAGTATCTAAGAAAAGAGGTAGGGGACTGATTTAGATTAGTATATTTTCACAAAATGAGAATGAAAGTCCTTGGTCATAAAAGATGGAAGAAAAAAAATGTAGAAAAGCTAAAGTTTAAGTTAAGGTCCTGAATGCCTACGTTTTGATAGGGTTCAAGGCAGCTGGTCTATTCAATAGTGTAAGGTCATGCCTTGTCTTGGGGGGGGGGAGGAAGAGAATAAACACAGTCAGTCAATCCTAAATAAGTGCTTCTTTAACTACCAAGACTTTTGGTAATGGCCTTTGGATTAAATCTAAATTCTTGATGATACATGAAAAATTAATATTATTTAAAAAGAATTCTGTAAGTGCTCGCTTCGGCAGCACATATACTAAAAAAAAATAATAATTCTGTAAGAAAATGCAACAATTGTTTATGATAAAATGAAAAGTAAGAAAAAACATGTTTCAAATATTACACAAACAGTATGATCTTAATTTAAAAGTAAACTTATACAACAACATATGAATTTTGACTATTTTTAAGGTTTTCTCTTGGTGTCTGGGTGGCTCAGTTGGTTAAGTGACTGCCTTCAGCTCAGGTCATAATCCCAGAGTCCTGGGATAGAATCCCACATCAGGCTCCCTGTTCCATGGGGAGTCTGCTCCCTCTGACCCTCCCCCCTCTCATGCTCTCTCTCACTGTCTCTCTCTCAAATAAATAAAATCTTTAAAAAAAAAAAAAAAAGAGTGCATAACCTGGTGATTCACAGACCTGTACCCCTGGGGATAAAAATATATGTTTATAAAAAATAAAAAATTATATTAAAAAGAAAACCTTAAGGTTTTCTCTTTGGTGTCCTTCTGAATTTTAAAATTTGCTATGATAAGTATATTAACATAATACTTTTTTATAAGAAAGAGACAACCAAAATCTTTTAAAATATATTACACCATGAATCTTTTCTTTTATTTACATATGGGCTTGTTTAAAAAGAAAAAAAAAGTTACTATATGAGACTTCCAGAGTAGTAATCCAGTTCACTTTGAGATCTACAAAGGCCCTGACACTTTCAACATGAAACTGAACAAGCACTTTAATCAATGATTTCCAGATGGCATTTAACATCAGCATCACTGAGAAAGTGATTTTAAAAAAGAGAGATCTTGTGGCCCCACCTGAGAATTACTGAAGTGAGACATCTTTCTGCCAGTTAGACATTTTCAAACTGCTTTTATAAAACAGTATAAAATGAAAAAAAGTATAAAATGAAAATTATATTAGTTTTAATGAATCATTAATCATCTAACTAGTGGGTAAATTGAATTAATCATTTTTTTTCTTTTACTTTCTTTTTTTTTTCTTTTTATTTTTAAAAGGAAAAGAATAGGAGGCAACTGGCTAAGGAGCTCAGGAATGGAGGAACCCTGTGGGGATGTTTCCTGTAGCTTTTTTTTTTTTTTTTTTTTAACTTTTTATTTTTTATAAACATATATTTTTATCCCCAGGGGTACAGGTCTGTGAATCACCAGGTTTACACACTTCACAGCACTCACCAAAGCACATACCCTCCCCAATGTCCATAATCTCACCCCCTTCTCCCAAACCCCCTCCCCCCAGCAACCCTCAGTTTGTTTTGTGAGATTAAGAGTCACTTATGGTTTGTCTCCCTCCCAATCCCATCTTGTTTCATTTATTCTTCTCCTACCCACTTAAGCCTCCATGTTGCATCACCACTTCCTCATATCAGGGAGATCATATGATAGTTGTCTTTCTCTGCTTGACTTATTTCGCTAAGCATGATACGCTCTAGTTCCATCCATGTTGTCGCAAATGGCAAGATTTCATTTCTTTTGATGGCTGCATAGTATTCCATTGTGTATATATACCACCTCTTCTTGATCCATTCATCTGTGGATGGACATCTAGGTTCTTTCCATAGTTTGGCTATTGTGGACATTGCTGCTATCAACATTCGGGTGCATGTGCCCCTTTGGATCACTACATTTGTATCTTTAGGGTAAATACCCAATAGTGCAATTGCTGGGTCATAGGGCAGTTCTATTTTCAACATTCTGAGGAACCTCCATGCTGTTTTCCAGAGTGGCTGCACCAGCTTGCATTCCCACCAACAGTGTAGGAGGGTTCCCCTTTCTCCACATCCTCGCCAGCATCTGTCATTTCCTGACTTGTTGATTTTAGCCATTCTGACTGGTGTGAGGTGATATCTCATTGTGGTTTTGATTTGTATTTCCCTGATGCCGAGTGATATGGAGCAATTTTTCATGTGTCTGTTGGCCATCTGGATGTCTTCTTTGCAGAAATGTCTGTTCATGTCCTCTGCCCATTTCTTGATTGGATTATTTGTTCTTTGGGTGTTGAGTTTGATAAGTTCTTTATAGATTCTGGACACTAGTCCTTTATCTGATATGTCGTTTGCAAATATCTTCTCCCATTCTGTCAGTTGTCTTTTGATTTTGTTAACTGTTTCCTTTGCTGTGCAAAAGCTTTTGATCTTGATGAAATCCCAATAGTTCATTTTTTCCCTTGCTTCCCTTGCCTTTTGCGTTGTTCCTAGGAAGATGTTGCTGCGGCAGAGGTCGAAGAGGTTGCTGCCTGTGTTCTCCTCAAGGATTTTGATGGATTCCTTTCACACATTGAGGTCCTTCATCCATTTTGAGTCTATTTTTGTGTGTGGTGTAAGGAAATGGTCCAATTTTCCCAGCACCATTTATTGAAGAGGCTGTCTTTTTTCCATTGGACATTCTTTCCTGCTTTGTCGAAGATGAGTTGACCATAGATTTGAGGGTCTATTTCTGGGGTCTCTATTCTGTTCCATTGATCTATGTGTCTGTTTTTGTGCCAGTACCATGCTGTCTTGATGATGACAGCTTTGTAATAGAGCTTGAAGTCCGGAATTGTGATGCCACCAACGTTGGCTTTCTTTTTCAATATCCCTTTGGCTATTCGAGGTCTTTTCTGGTTCCATAAAAATTTTAGCATTATTTGTTCCATTTCTTTGAAAAAGATGGATGGTACTTTGATAAGAATTGCATTAAATGTGTAGATTGCTTTAGGTAGCATAGACATTTTCACAATATTTATTCTTCCAATCCAGGAGCATGGAACATTTTTCCATTTCTTTGTGTCTTCCTCAATTTCTTTCATGAGTACTTTATAGTTTTCTGAGTATAGATTCTGTGTCTCTTTGGTTAGGTTTATTCCTAGGTATCTTATGGTTTTGGATGCAATTGTAAATGGGATTGACTCCTTAATATCTCTTTCTTCTGTCTTGCTGTTGGTGTAGAGAAATGCAACTGATTTCTGTGCATTGATTTTATATCCTGACACTTTACTGAATTCCTGTATAAGTTCTAGCAGTTTTGGAGTGGAGTCTTTTGGGTTTTCCACATATAGTATCATATCATCTGCGAAGAGTGATAATTTGACTTCTTCTTTGCCGATTTGGATGCCTTTAATTTCCTTTTGTTGTCTGATTGCTGAGGCTAGGACCTCTAGTACTATGTTGAATAGCAATGGTGATAATGGACATCCGTGCCGTGTTCCTGACCTTAGTGGAAAAGCTTTCAGTTTTTCTCCATCGAGAATGATATTTGCGGTGGGTTTTTCATAGATGGCTTTGATGATATTGAGGTATGTGCCCTCTATCCCTACACTTTGAAGAGTTTTGATCAGGAAGGGATGCTGTACTTTGTCAAATGCTTTTTCAGCATCTATTGAAAGTATCATATGGTTCTTGTTCTTTCTTTTATTGATGTGTTGTATCACATTGACTGATTTGCGGATGTTGAACCAACCTTGCAGCCCTGGAATAAATCCCACTTGGTCGTGGTGAATAATCTTTTTAATGTACTGTTGAATCCTATTGGCTAGTATTTTGTTGAGTATTTTCGCATCTGTGTTCATCAAGGATATCGGTCTATAGCTCTCTTTTTTGATGGGATCCTTGTCTGGTTTTGGGATCAAGGTGATGCTGGCCTCATAAAATGAGTTTGGAAGTTTTCCTTCCATTTCTATTTTTTGGAACAGTTTCAGGAGAATAGGAATTAGTTCTTCTTTAAATGTTTGGTAGAATTCCCCCAGGAAGCCATCTGGCCCTGGGCTTTTGTTTGTTTGGAGATTTTTATTGACTGTTTCAATCTCCTTACTGGTTATGGATCTGTTCAGGCTTTCTATGTCTTCCTGGTTCAGTTGTGGTAGTTTATATGTTTCTAGGAATGCATCCATTTCTTCCAGATTGTCAAATTTATTGGCGTAGAGTTGCTCATAGTATGTTCTTATAATAGTTTGTATTTCTTTGGTGTTAGTTGTGATCTCTCCTCTTTCATTCATGATTTTATTTATTTGGGTCCTTTCTCTTTTCTTTTTGATAAGTCGGGCCAGGGGTTTATCAATTTTATTAATTCTTTCAAAGAACCAGCTCCTACTTTCGTTGATTTTTTCTATTGTTTTTTTGGTTTCTATTTCATTGATTTCTGCTCTGATCTTTATGATTTCTCTTCTCCTGCTGGGCTTAGGGTTTCTTTCTTGTTCTTTCTCCAGCTCTTTTAGGTTTAGGGTTAGGTTGTGTACCTGAGACCTTTCTTGTTTCTTGAGAAAGGCTTGTACCGCTATATATTTTCCTCTCAGGACTGCCTTTATTGTGTCCCACAGATTTTGAACCGTTGTATTTTCATTATCATTTGTTTCCATGATTTTTTTCAATTCTTCTTTCATTTCCCGGTTGACCCATTCATTCTTTAGAAGGATACTGTTTAGTCTCCATGTATTTGGGTTCTTTCCAAACTTCCTTTTGTGGTTGAGTTCTAGCTTTAGAGCATTGTGGTCTGAAAATATGCAGGGAATGATCCCAATCTTTTGATACCGGTTGAGTCCTGATTTAGGACCGAGGATGTGATCTATTCTGGAGAATGTTCCATGTGCACTAGAGAAGAATGTGTATTCTGTTGCTTTGGGATGAAATGTTCTGAATATATCTGTGATGTCCATCTGGTCCAGTGTGTCGTTTAAGGCCTTTATTTCCTTGCTGATCTTTTGCTTGGATGACCTGTCCATTTCAGTGAGGGGAGTGTTAAAGTCCCCTACTATTATTGTATTGTTGTTGATGTGTTTCTTTGATTTTGTTATTAATTGGTTTATATAGTTGGCTGCTCCCACGTTGGGGGCATAGATATTTAAAATTGTTAAATCTTCTTGTTGGACAGACCCTTTGAGTATGATATAGTGTCCTTCCTCATCTCTTATTATAGTCTTTGGCTTAAAATCTAATTGATCTGATATAAGGATTGCCACTCCTGCTTTCTTCTGATGTCCATTAGCATGGTAAATTCTTTTCCACCCCCTCACTTTAAATCTGGAGGTGTCTTCGGGCTTAAAATGAGTTTCTTGGAGGCAACATATAGATGGGTTTTGTTTTTTTATCCATTCTGATACCCTGTGTCTTTTGACAGGGGCATTTAGCCCATTCACATTCAGGGTAACTATTGAGAGATATGAATTTAGTGCCATTGTATTGCCTGTAAGGTGACTGTTACTGTATATGGTCTCTGTTCCTTTCTGATCTACCACTTGTAGGCTCTCTCTTTGCTTAGAGGACCCCTTTCAAGATTTCCTGTAGAGCTGGTTTGGTATTTGCAAATTCTTTCAGTTGTTGTTTGTCCTGGAAGCTTTTAATCTCTCCTTCTATTTTCAATGATAGCCTAGCTGGATATAGTATTCTGGGCTGCATGTTTTTCTCGTTTAGTGCTCTAAAAATATCATGCCAGCTCTTTCTGGCCTGCCAGGTCTCTGTGGATAAGTCAGCTGCCAATCTAATATTTTTACCATTGTATGTTACAGACTTCTTTTCCCGGGCTGCTTTCAGGATTTTCTCTTTGTCACTGAGACTTGTGAATTTTACTATTAGGTGACGGGGTGTGGGCCTATTCTTATTGATTTTGAGGGGCATTCTCTGAACCTCCTGAATTTTGATGCTCGTTCCCTTTGCCATATTGGGGAAATTCTCCCCAATAATTCTCTCCAGTATACCTTCTGCTCCCCTCTCTCTTTCTTCTTCTTCTGGAATCCCAATTATTCTAATGTTGTTTTGTCTTATGGTGTCACTTAATTCTCGAATTCTCCCCTCGTGGTCCAGTAGCTGTTTGTCCCTCTTTTGCTCAGCTTCTTTATTCTCTGTCATTTGGTCTTCTATATCACTAATTCTTTCTTCTGCCTCATTTATCCTAGCAGTTAGAGCCTCCATTTTTGATTGCACCTCATTAATAGCTTTTTTGATTTCAACTTGGTTAGATTTTAGTTCTTTTATTTCTCCAGAAAGGGCTTTTATATCTCTCGAGAGGGTTTCTCTAATATCTTCCATGCCTTTTTCGAGCCCGGCTAGAACCTTGAGAATTGTCATTCTGAACTCTAGATCTGACATATTGCCGATGTCTGTATCGATTAGGTCCCTAGCCTTCGGTACTGCCTCTTGTTCTTTTTTTTGTGTTGAATTTTTACGTCTTGTCATTTTGGCCAGATAAGAGTAAATGAAGGGGCAAGTAAAATACTAAAAGGGTGGCAACAACCCCAGAAAAATATGCTTTAACTAAATTAGAAGAGATCCAAAATCGTGAGTGGGGAGAAAGGGGATAAAAAGAGGTTCAAAAAGAAAGAAAGAAAAAAAAAAGAAAAGAAAAAAAAAATTTTTTTTAAAAAAGAAAACACCTGAGAAAATGTAAAAAAGAAAAAATATATATATTAGATAAACTAGTAAAAAATCGTTAAAAAAGAAAAAGGTAACAGTTAAAAAAAAAAAAAATTTTACCCGAAGGTGAGAAGAAAAAGAAAAAAAAAAAAAAAGAAAAAGAAAAAATTAAATTAACTGCAAGACTAAAAAAAAAATCACAGGAAAAAAGCCATGAGTTCCGTGCTTGGCTTTCTCCTCCTCTGGAATTCTGCTGCTCTCCTTGGTATTGAAACCGCACTCCTTGGTAGGTGAACTTGGTCTCGGCTGGATTTCTTGTTGATCTTCTGGGGGAGGGGCCTGTTGTAGTGATTCTCAAGTGTCTTTGCCCCAGGCGGAATTACACCTCCCTTACCTGGGGCCGGGGTGAGTAATCCGCTCGGGTTTGCTTTCAGGAGCTTTTGTTCCCTGAGCGCTTTCCGTAGAGTTCCGGAGGACGGGAACACAAATGGCGGCCTCCTGGTCTCCGGCCCGGAGGAGCCGAGAGCCCAGGGCCCCACTCCTCAGTGCGTCCTCAGAGAACAGCGCCAGTTACTCCCGTCTGCCTGACCTCCGGCCGCGCTCCGAGCTCACCGAGCCTGCGACCGGTTCAAGGTCACCCCGAGCTGCGAGCTTACTGTCGGCTCTGTCTCTGCAGCCGGCTTTCCCGTTCCAATACCCGCAAGCTCTGCGACACTCAGACACCCCCGATCCTTCTGTGACCCTGCGGGACCTGAGGCCACGCTGACCCCGCGTGGGCTTCGCCCCGGTTTAGCCTCTGGAGCGATGTCCCTCAGCGGAACAGACTTTTAAAAGTCCTGATTTTGTGCGCGGTTGCTCCGCCGCTTGCCGGGAGCCGGCCCCTCCCCCCGGGGTCTATCTTCCCGTCGCTTTGGATTCACTTCTCCGCCGGTCCTACCTTTCAGAAAGCGGTTGTTTTTCTGTTTCCAGAATTGCTGTTCTTCTTCTCTTCGGTCTGCCGATGGATTTTCAGGTGTTTGCAATCTTTAGATAAGCTATCTAGCTGATCTCCGGCTAGCTGAAGCAGTCTCAGCTTGCTACTTCTCCGCCATCTTGACTCCTCCCCGTTTCCTGTAGCTTTTGTTTATTTTTTTTCCTTGTCTCTAATATATCCTTGTCTGCACAGTAGAAAAGGGCACAACCCATGAACAGCCATATTTTTTTTTCAGTGTTCCAAGATTACACCCATAGTCTCATATAGTTTTAATCAGTAGAGGTTCCCTGCAAAGCCTGTTTTCTCCCTAGCCATAAAACTGGTTAAAGGTGGCCCAGCAGAACAGAGACCTTTCAACTATACAGACCTATTATCTAGACCAGTGCCAGGGAAGAAGTTGTGCCATTTCCCCATCCTATGAGGTGAATTCTTTTGAAACCGTCTGAAAGCACCCAGCTTGAGTTAGGGAGCCAAGTGCAGTAGGACCCACTCAGCCCAGCCATGCTAATACTCTATTTTGTTTTGTTTTCCATGATCATACTCTTCTGTGGGTTATCCATGGTAGATGAATACTGGCCTCTTCTCTTCAGGGTTTTCACCTTGACTTTTTCTATAGAAACTTAGTCACCTCCTCAGTGCACTCATCTACAAATTAAGGGCTATCACGGAGAGTTTTCAGAATAATTTTGACTCGCTTTCTTTGCTTTTATTGGATTTGTGATGGAGGTTACTTGGGTTATAGGAAAACCCTATGATGAAGTATAATCAGAAATCATGTTTTACTATGTTATATATAGAACTGCATGAAATAGCACTAAAGCATGAACTGTTGGAAATTTTAAAACTTGACTTTTTCTTTGGATAACCTGATGACCCGGAGTAAATCATTTAAACTTTCAATATCTTTGTCTGCATATGTCCACAGTATACTTTTTTAAGTCTCAGAAATGCTATGAATATATAATTGTTTCAAGAATGGGGAAATAATTCTGAATTCTTCACAGAGAATGACACTATATAAACTCAACAACAATGTTTGATTTTGTTCAATATGATGAATAAAAAGACTCTTTCTCTCTTTACTTTTTTTGCTTCTGCAACCTAGTACTCTAAAATGTTCTTGTGCCTTGTCTCTCACTTACAAAGAGCTGGTTAGGTAGAAACTCAATGAATACTTCCATTGTAAATTCTTTAAGTTCCACTCAAGCCACCATTTCAATGTATACACTTTGCTTCAAATAATAAGTTCATCCACTTTTATTCAATTATAAGTAACAAAATAGTGCTGGTATTGAATAGTACCTAATCAGTGGCAAAATATGGGACAAAGCCTTGTCAGATTAACTTTTTTCTCTCTAGGACTTAGAATACAGTATGTACTTGGGCTCCTTGCTCAGTGAGGAACCTGTTTCTCCCTCCACCTGCTGTTCCCCCTGCTTGTGCGCTCGCTCACTCTCTTTCTGACAAATAAATGAAAGCTTTTTTTTTAAAGATATTATTTATTTATTTGACAGAGATCACAAGTAGATGGAGAGGAAGGCAGAGAGAGAGAGAGAAGCAGGCTCCCTGCTGAGCAGAGAGCCCGATGTGGGACTCGATCCCAGGACCTTGAGACCATGACCCAAGCCGAAGGCAGCGGCTTAACCCACTGAGCCACCCAGGTGCCCATAAATAAAACCTTTTAAAAAAAAAGAATATAGTATGTACTAATTACTATACTCTTTTTTTATTATAGTCCTTCATATTAAAGTAATCTATAATTTTATTAACAGATGCTACATTTTTGATGCATTTTTAAAAATGAAAGAATGGAGGAATGGCTGTTACAGTGAATCTGTTTACATATTGGAAAGTTATTCAAAACCTCAGATTTCCTCACAAGAAGTGAGACTGTTTTCCTCAGGTTTCCCTTGTTGTTAATATTGACTGGTCATTTGTTTTCCTTTTTTAACAAAGAAAAATTGTTAAGTGTGTTAGGAATGATGGTATTGGAATAACTGAAGCGTCTACCATGTCTCCTGCACAAAAAGACAGTTAACAAGCAAGCGCAGCTGCAGTCCGGTTCTTTAAAGAATGATGATCACTGTTCCTAATTAGGTCTCTCTTTAATGGAAATGTAAAGAAGTAAGAAAAGCCTTCTAGAATTAATGCCACTATTTTGATAGCCTGTTATTTTGTTCAATTGAGTGCTTATGTGAGAAAATATCCAGTGTTCTCAAGTGATTACAACTTCTTTGGACTCTCCAAAGCAAAGCAAAGCAAAACAAAACAAAACCAAACTTCCTCACATGGGGAAAGGTGAAGGTAGCTTATAAAATAATTTGGACATTTTGAAATGATATCTGACTGCTGTAAATATGCCTAGTATCCTGTTCTTCCAATTTCATACATTCATCATGCAGATACAACAACTTGTTAAGAGTGTTTTTTTTCCACGTAACCTTTAAAACCCACGAAGGCAGCTGTCATGTCTGTCTTGTTCACTTGTTTTGTTCACCACAGCCTGGACAGGAAGCACTTTGTGGTTATTCAGTATACACATTTTGAATTAAATTGTTCTGAATGCTTATAACTTCTTGTATTGCTATCTCTGATGACCCAGAAAAAGAAGAAAACTCAGAAACCCAAAACTAAGATTGATATCCCACCAACTGCCAGAGACAGGGAGAAATTTTTTAAAATAACAAATTAGGCAAATTAGGACAAACGTACCCAGGCTTTAACATCTTATATAAGCAAACTTCAGCCGTAAGTTCAGTGTCTGTGCCTAGCAAAGAACAAGAAGTCATTCTGTTACTGCCATGGTGTGCTTTTATCTCTCTGTGTCTTTTCACTGGGTGATTTGCCCCAGAAAGCAACATGACACAAAGATATTGATTGGGTACATTATGTCCTCAAGATAACGTCCCCGCAGTTCAAGTCACTGAAGGTGGGGAGAAGATCCTCACACTAGCTCAGGCTATGCATTGTTTCATACACAATTCAGTATTTGTTATTCATCAGCTCAGCAGATCCAAAGGCCAGCTGGCAAGAATAGAAGATTGTCCAGCTCAGCACCTCAGAGTGGAACCTGAAATAGGACTGTTTGTGCCTGTTAACATGTGCAGTTTGATTTGTGACAGACTTCAGATCACCTGGGCAAAAATGGAGAAAGGACATGAGCACCTTATATACTCCATCCACTGTCCTCAGTCCACAAGGATTCTGTACACCTTATTCAGTTCTCAGAATAGACCTATGAAGCAGCCAAGACAAACACTGCCATCCCATTTTTAAGATGGAGAAATCAAAATTTCCAGAACTCTCACAAACAATAATAGCAGAAGACAGGAAGCATCATGTTTCATGAAGACAAGGTCAGGAGAAGTACTGGACAATCTGATGGACAACCGAATGAATAAACTGTTGCCTGCTCTAAAATCATCATGTTACTCATAAAGCAACTATATAGCTTAGAGACATTGCCTAGAATGCCAATATTCTATCTACTTAGGAAGTTTTAATAAGACTACATGGAGGCTACAGATAAACACACAGCAGTGAAGGTTAATTTGGGTCAGACAGAGAGAACAAAGTTCAGTGTGTGAAATACTGCCGGAATTTTCGGTACCACAACAGCAAAAGGAATACTGAAAAACTTTGTAAGAATACTAGAAATTCGCAAGAAGTAATTGGCCCTTAATATTATTTTTAAATTCTATTTAACAAAGAAAAACATTTATAGAACTAGTAAATTGGAAAATGCAGGCAAATATGTCTGATTATTGTTCTCACATATATTAATTATAACATCAATATATTGGCTATTGTGAACAAGATCAAATAGAGCATTCTAAGATAATTGATCTTTCATAGATATTTTTCAAATATGAGGTTATAACTGGTGAGCATAATTAAACATAAAAATGACTGGAACCTTCACACACTCCACAATATACTTGACCTAATATATTTGAGCTAAGATATAAGATACAGTACTCTGGTTTTTGATAAGCTCTATAATACAGAGCTTTTTCTTAATGCCACTCTACCAAAATAATTATAATAGCTTCAAGAATTAATATGTGCTAGGCATTGTTTTAGGTGTTTTACCGATATTAACTCATTTAACCTTCACACCTACACTTGGTTCTATTACAATTTTCAATTTTCACATGAGAATTTTAAAAAGAGTAATGAACTTGCCCAAGCTTGTGCAGCTAGTTAGCATAGGAACCAGAATATCAATTCAGACACCCTGAATCCCAAATTCTATACACTCAGTCATGACATTCTGGTGTTCTAAATCAAGACTTTATGCAATTAAGGACAGTGTGTGGCCCTCTAGTAAAGCAAAGATAAGTGGAGATTGTAAGATAAATCAGAAATGTATTAAGTCTTCCTATTAGAGTTACTACCTACTTTTAAAAAATTGTATCTGGTATTTTTTCAGCATTGCATATGTCTATTTATATCTCATATAGCAACTGTTTTATTTCAGGCATAATGAGAATAATTTGGATAACACCATTCATTGCCTTATCTCCACAAATATAATGACTTTCTGGGATCTTTGGGTTCTTTAATATCAAGCGTATCTTCAAATCATCAAAAACAGTTGACCTTGAATATCATGAGTTTGAACTGCTTAGGCCCACTTAAAGGCAGCTCTTTTGTTTGTTTTTGGACAAATACAGTACAGTACTGGAAATATATTTTCTCTTCCTTATGATTTTCTTCATATTTTATTTTCTCCAACTTTCTTTATTGTAAACACAATATATAATCCATGTAACATACAAAATGTCTTGATTGACTTTATGTTATCAATAAGGCTTCTGGTCAACCCATTATATTAGTAATTAAGTTTTGGGGGAGGCAAAAATTATACATGGATTTGTTTGACTTGTGAAGGGTTGGCACTCCTAACCCCTGTTTTGTTCAAGAGTCATCTGTTGTTAAATTGAAGAAAGGCAGGCCTAGAGTAGTAAATAGTATGGAGCAATTACGGTCAGTAATGGTCTATAAAATCACTTCTCTCTCACTGCATACAAATGACAACTCCTAGAAACAGACCCTGCTCTCAGATCTTACTGCAGAAATTTAAACATTATTCAATTTACATTTCTAAAAATTAATTTGGACATAAGACTGTGGGAGAACAACCACCACCAAAATATCCCCACACTGATGCACAGGTTTTCTTTTTCTTTTTCTTTTTTTTTTTTAAATCTCAAATGCAGTTTCTCCAAGTTTTGAAGCTTTATTCTGTCTACAAATTTAAACTATGTG
This sequence comes from Mustela nivalis, assembly GCF_964662115.1. Classification (NCBI taxonomy): domain Eukaryota; kingdom Metazoa; phylum Chordata; class Mammalia; order Carnivora; family Mustelidae; genus Mustela; species Mustela nivalis. Next base: position 128,558,447 of record NC_139026.1, on the reverse strand, counting down.
TGATTTTTTATCCCACAGAAGATGGCAAAATATTGACCAACTGAACTATGTGTCCTGTTCTTGACAATGAGTCTTTAGTTTTACATAAATTCTGTGATGAACTTAAAGTTACTTATTAGAGGAGAAGGACTGTTCCTTTTGGTTACATAAACAGGAAAAAAGTTAATGTTCTTTACTCTTTGTCTGAACCAAATACCTCAAATCTTCATAAGAGTTTTAGGTAGCAGGTGGGGCAGGAAGCTGCAATAATGCATAAATATTCAAGAACTCAGCCCCAGCACACTCTGCTCTGTGTCTCTTTCACATTTCTTTCTTGCATCTGATTCTCTTGCTACTCACTTCCTGATTTACCCCTCTGTATGTGGATAATTTCAGCTTCAATTTTCATGCTATCTCATTTTCTTTTTCATTGTATTCAACAACAAAGGTAGTTTCTTATGGCAACTTTGTTGTCTAACCTCTTTTTAATTTAAGGACATTGAATTTTAGATTCAACAGAGTTATTTGTTTGTGATTAGGAATAAGCAAATGCAAAGAAATCCAGCCATTTATCACAGCAAATGTTTCCTTTCCAAAATATAGTGAGAACAAGAAATTGTACTATTTAATATAACTCTCCTTTTGAGTTTGTCTATGTAGAAGTATGAATAACGGTCATTTGTCGCAGCCAAAGACAGCCTTCATATCTGTTTCCTTATATCTTCTTTACTGACGATTACATTATAAATCAGCAAAACATTGATAAACAGGCCTTCACTTAAAGGCTTGAATTACAACTATGTTTGATGGAATGCGTTATGCTACACATCTTGCTAATAAGATGGATTAAAAAAACATTTTTTTGATAAATTTTTTTTCTTTCCCTTCTCTTAATCTTGGTTTAGTCTTTTATCCATCAAGATTTTTTTTTCCCATTGGAAGGAGCCTGCCAGGGGAAGCATTACTCCTGCCAGGTGGATAGCAGTGCATATGGGAGGTGATAAATCATTTTGTCATTTCGAGAAAATCACAAATTCATCTGCTTTCACAGGAGACAATATTGTGCTATAAAGTCTACGGCTGCCTATTCTTAATGCTGTACATGTCAGAAAGCCACTCAGTATATCAATGATAACCCTACTCATTGTTAGCAAAAAGCTTAATTAAACTGTTAACATGTGATTACAGTTCCACTTGGATTTGACCCTCTGGGTGATTGCTGGGATCACGGATTGCTGCTGCTATCTCAAATTGTCTCATCAAGGTTTCAAAAAAAAAAAAAAAAGTGGAAGAAGGAGAAAAAACCTAAATGATATTTAAGGTTCCTTTCTTTCATCTATAGGTGTTTGTCTCTGTGTTTCTACTATGCTGTTCCTCTCATTAGGAAGTTAAATAGCTAATTAATTAAACTCTAAACTAAGTGTAAGAGCTTTACTGGTGAAGAAGTCAAAATTATCTTTGTGGTGAGTCAGTATTTCAGTGAACTGAAAGGCACAGGGATTTAAGGGAGGGATGTCTGCAATTTGTAGATTATCCAAAGGATGTCACAGGAAAACAGACCAGTTTTTTAAAGTCTTTAGACAACTGAAAAACGTTATCTTGCATAAATTTGCATATATATTCATAATAGTAATTGTAAGCCATAAGCAATGGTGTAGAATTCAAACATTTTTATTAATACTGGAGAAACTATTCAAATGGATCACCATGGCCACCAAAGAATAACTGAGAAATTATTAAGTTTAGAAGTTGCCTTTGGATTACCTGCATAGAGGTAAGGAAGAACTAAGTCCTCTAAGATAAAAGCACAATGAAAAATTTACAAGTGGACAAAAAAAAAGCTTGACTGAAAGAGGGCAAATGAACTTCAAACTCTTTCCCAAGTGTTCCTCTCTGTTCCTTTCTTTCCCTGCTTTTAAACCTATGGAAAATGCAACTTAGATCTAAGGAAAAATAATATTCAGTAATTGTTTAGGCTTATTCTTGCTAGGGACTTAGAGGATTCTTTGCATTTTTTTTTATTCTTTGCATTTTTAAGATGCAAAATAATTTTCAGTCCTCTCTTTTTAAAGAAATGTCATTAGCTTCTCATATTTACTCAATATGTTTTTTTTTTAATATTTATGGTATCTATATCCCATGCACCTCCCCAATTTATGAGTCGGCTTTAAGGCTGCTGATACTGTATCTGTTCCCAGGTGGACATCTTCCACACATTACCTTTCTAGGATCTTTTGACAATGGAGATAACCAGTTGAATCTCCTCTAGGATTTCATGATACCAACTCTCCCAGTTATCTTCCTTAGTCAGAATGTTCCTTATGTTCTTCTCTGCACTCTGCCTGTCCCTTGAATTTATAGTCTGGCAACTCCAAAATTAAAACCTCTGGTTCTAAATATTAAGAGCTACCTACTTTTTAGCAGGTATTTATTATGACTCATAAACATTTCTTCATATATATGAACCCTAGAAATACACGTTAATCCTGTTTTATAATTGAAAAGCTGAAATTCAGAGAGTTCAAGTAACTTGCCCAAGTCTCACAGCCTGTAAGTAGTACGAGTGGTGACTCAAATAAAAAACAGACCAAAACCATCAGCCCCTGCACCATACCATACAGATTCTGATCAACAGTCTTATCTAAGCCCTGTTTATACCAAATTCTCTGGAAGGTATCTCCCTGTGGATATTCTACAGGTGCTTCAGGTCATATCCTTCATATCCAACGTTTAACCCAACATCATCCTGCAAAACTATCTAACATATCTGTCTCACTTAGTTCAGAGACTGTTACTCCATTAACAACTGATTTGTACAAACCTCTGTTATCTTACGCCATTTATTTTCAATCAAGCCTATAACTGATCAGTTTTGGGGTCTTGCTGAATTCTCTCATATATATATATATATATAGGAGAAATATATATACACACACATACACATACGCATGCATACACACACACACACACACACACACACACACACACACACACACATACCTATATGTATGTATATTTACATCTTCTTCACTTGTTCCTGTAACTATAACCATCATCCAGGCCTTCATTTCTCCTCACCTTTAATTTCCTTGAATAGACTCCTAATTGGACCCTCCTTGCCTCTGTGTGGTACTGACCCAAACTCCACTTTTAGAGCAGCCTCCACCATGCATACAGTTTTATAAGATTCAAATCCAAGAATGTGCCTCCTCATTTCTCTCAGAATAAGACTTCCCTTTCTTATTATGGCATACATGAACTTCTATGATCTGGATACTCTTCGCCTTTAGAATTTTACCTTCTTTACCTCTCTCACGTGGGCTACATATCTGAGCAGCACATTCAAGAAAAATCTTATGCATTTGGTTCCTTTTTCATAGAATATGTAATCCCCTGTCTATTTAGTAAATACCTATTTATTTTTCAAAAGCACTTCCTGTCATATGTGGGAGGCAGAGCCCACATCCCACTGGAGAAATTGAACACTCCAGACACTTGTTTTTCTAGCTTCCATGGCAGCGAAGATGTCAGCATATGACTTAGGATCTCATAAGGAGAGGCTCTCACTCTAGACTTCAAATCTGGAGCTAGGGGTGCATCATGGGGCTCCTTGTTGGTAGCACTGGGAGTCTCATCACTTACTAGCTTCTGGGACAATACTACACAACAGTGCTAGAGGTGGAACACTAACGTTCCATGACAGCTACAGTGATGCCCCTTCACCATCAGTTTTGGGGTTTGAAGTCGGCCACTGTCCCTGGCTTCATAGCCCCTGAGTACCTTCAAGTATTGCTGCAGATTGTACAGGATTTTTAAAATAAATTCCTTTCTACTGAAATCTACCAGAGTCATTTCTGTTGCTTGCAACTAAGAGCACTGATTGTCATGCCCAGGCAGGATTTAAAAAGCTGTACTCTGATTTCTTAGCATTCTTTTTGTTATGCACATCTTTTATTAAATTGTGTCTCTAATGCTCACTTGTCTTCCCCACTATATTAATCATTCTGAAGCTAGGATAATTGCCTTCTTTATGTTTCTGTCCATATCCTATCACAGGTCCTGATACATAATAGTGCTCAGTAAGTGTTTGTTTTGAATGAGGATACTGTTTAATGAATAACTAAATATTTGTGATTCTGAAGTAGTCTGCTTCTGCACATTATGCTTTTTCTCCTTCAAATAATGACCTTCTCTTAAAAATAAACAATGAAGCCTATGTAGGCTCAATCTGCCTATATTGAATCTGATGATTTAAAGTGTTTTCTAAAGATACATAACTGAGAGATCAAACAACATTCTGTCTGTTAATAAAATGTGTCTGAAAGTAAATGAGATTTAGGTACCACAGGACATCTCAACATATTCAAAGATGTCCCAGGCCCAATCAGTTTTCCTAACTAATATTCTTAACTAAAAACATCAATTTCCTAACCATGACAGTTAACTCTAAAAATTACTCTAATTAAAACAATGCCTAAGTTCTTTGGACATATGACCATCTAATTCACCTTTTTTTTTTTTTTTAAATAGGAGAAGGAAAGAAATGGTATATAGAAAAATTTCCGTTACTCATTTCAGTTATTCCATTTGATTCAGAGACTACCCTTAGATATAGATAACAGTTCTAGAGAAGTTGAGGAGATCGGTTTTCTACTGACTACTCAATAGAAACAGTACCAAGACTCTTAACTAGAGGGAACAAACCTAGTGTTACTAGAGGAGAAGTGGGTAGGGGGATGGGGTAACCAGGTGATGGGCATTAAGGAAGGCATGTGATATAATGAACTCTGGGTATTATATGCAACTGAGGAATCACTAAATTCTATCCTTGAAACTAATAATAACAGTTTTTGTTAAATATAACATAGTTTTATATGTATATGTATATATATGCCTCTCTCTCTCTCTCTCTCTATATATATATATATATATATGAATTTAAATAAAGAATTTTTTAAAAAGAAAGAAAGAAAGAAACAACACCCAGTATATCCTCTGACATTCACTAGTCTTCTGATTAGAAGGATTGACTGTCAGGTTGAAGTGACACCAGTTCTCACTCTCAGGACAAATTGCAACTGCAGATTTAACCTAATGGGACACACAGGAAGCAGTTAGTAGAGGCCTAGCTGACTTAAAAAGATGCTTATGGGAGTTGGTAGATGGCCCTGTCCTCATGGACTATGTGGTTCCAGCGCACTCAGAACACTCTGAACACTCATGAAACCAGCCTGAGATGTAGGATTATACACTTCTGGATCTCTGTGGGGTCAGAAGATGCCAGTCGAGTGGTAAAGTGGAAATCGGACTGATATCAGAAAATAAACAGATTGGGGAGGGAGCCACCTGAAGCATCCCATTGGAAAGTACCACCTCAACCCAAGAGTGCCCTGTGATTGGGGACCAGCATTAGCTTGGAGTCTGGTTAAAAGGACTCAAAATGAGCAAAAGATCTTAAGGGGCAACTGGTGGAATCAGGTGGTCACAGAAATGGGCCTGAGTCCACGGACCCAGGACGGCCACTGCCCGAGGCCACCCATGCCAGAGGGAGTGCTGCAAAGCCTCCAGGCTGTGGTCCTTGAGCCTCTGCCTTTCAGGGGCTTGCACCAGTGCTGGGCCAGGTGCCCTCCCCATGAGAGAGTCCAATGTGTGCACCAGCCAGTGCTCTCGAGAAACACAGCCTCTTGCACTCTGCATGCTCACTGTATGACGGACTGGGGACTGAAGCCACAGGCTCCCCGCCCATGCCTGAGTGCTCTGTGCAGGCGCTAGCCTGGTTGCATGCTAGAATCGGCCCAGAGTCTGAACACTTCCAGCCCAAGCCTGAAAATCTCAGCGCTCTATCTCTGGTCTACCACAGTCCAACAAAGGCAGCCATTGGAAGTGGGATCCCTGAACCAATATCGCTAGCAGTTTTAGTAGCACAGGGGTGCAGAGACAAGCAGGGGTGCTTTGCATTACTCCTGAGGGGTGCGCATTACTCCTGGGGGTGCGCACTGCCTGTGGGAGATTGACGGCTCAGCTGAATTTGCAGAGGGGGAGTCCGTGTGTTCTGGACTACCTGGAGGGGAGCAGACTGAGGCTTCTCTCTGAGGCGGAGGTCTGGGCACATTTTGCTTTCCACTAAACCTCTGGAAAGTCGCAAAAAGCCACCAAAGAACAAAACCTCCAGAAAACAAAAGCCTGAAAAACCAGTTTCCACAGGGCCCAGCCCCTTGATAGGGAGGGGCAGGACGACTCAACCCAATCAAGAATGAATCAAAAACAACCTGGCAGACCCCGCCCCCGAAAGGCAAGCCAAAAGAATGAGAGGACAACCACCACAAGGTCCCCATAAAACTGTAAAATCCCAACATCTGGGGAAAACAATATATTAAACTCATGGTTGCAAACCAAAGAATGAGAAGACAACCACCACAGGGTCCCCATAAAACTGTAAAGCCCCAATATCAGAGGAAAAGAAGATATTAAGCTCCCAGTATTGCCCTAAAACCTGTGTATTTCATAAATACAATTTTATTTTTAAATTTGTTCTCACTCTTCTCGTTCTTTCAAATTTTTTAACCTATTTACCATTACAAGAGGTTCAATACAACAAATTCCATAATAATCTTTTAACTTGGACTTTTTTCATACATATACTTGTGTTTTTCTATTGTTTTTCTATTTTTTTAAATATACATATAGATATATGTACATAAATACTTAAGCTTCAAGGTAATCCTCTTTCTCTAATCAATACTACCCCTATATATAAACCAGTTTTAATCTCCCTTTATCTCTGGAAAGTTGAGTCCTTTAACAAAGATACCAAGATACACCCAGGAAGAATCAAAATAACCTTCCTCGCCTACATTGAGGAATTATAACCACCATTCCAACTTTTTCTTCTATCATTGTTTCTGTGTATTTGTTTTTGTTCTGGTATTATATAAATCTTATACTTGGGCTTCATTATGGCTTTTTTTCCCCCCTTGTCATTTACTTCTGTCAATCTTTTAATTTGTCTGTTTTTGTTCATATACCTTATAAAGCTTACCTTTGGGCCCATTCTGGCTGGGTCTTCTTCTTTTTCTTCTTCTTTTTTTTTTCCTATCTCTGTCCTTTTTAAATTTTTTCTTTCTTTTTGGTGGTGACTTGCAATTGCTTGGAAGTGTTTCAGAGTGCACCCTGCCTGGATCACAGTTGATATATTCAGCTACACATCCCCTTGACCACCTCTCACCAAAATGACTAGAAGGAGGAATACCCAGCAGAGGAAAAATTCAGAGACTGTGCCCTCTCCATCAGACTTATTGGATATGGACATAAACAGTATGGTGGAAAGAGAATTCAGGGTAACAATTATCCAGGCAATCGCTAGGTTAGAGAAAACCATTAATGCCAACATGAAATCTATTAGAGCAGAAGTGAAAGCTGCCTGGGAAGAAGTTAAAAATGCTATCAATGAGATCCAATCTAATCTAAATTCTCTAACAGCTAGGGTAACCAAGGCATACAATTAGTGATCTAGAGGACAAAATGATAGAGAAAAAGGATCAGGAGGAGGCCTGGAACAAACAGCTTAGAACCATGAAAACAGAATTAGGGAAATAAATGATGCCATGAAATGTTCCAACATCAGAATTATTGAGATCCCTAAGGGGGAGGAGAAAGAAAGAAGACTAGAAGATAGAGTTGAACAAATTCTCCATAAAAATTTTCCCAATCTGGGGAATGGAACCAGTGTTTGTGTCCTAGAGGCAGAAAGATTTCCCCCCAAGATCACAGAATCTAGAAAGACCTCCAGACACCTGATTGTTAAACTGATGAATCAGAATTTTAGACAGGAGCTCTTGAGAGCAGCCAGGGGGAAGAGATTCCTTATCTACAGAGGAAGGACGATCAGAATAACATCATACCTGTCCGCAGAAACCTGGCAGGCCAGAAAGGGCTGAAAAGACATATTCAGGTCACTGAATGAGAAGAACATGAAGCCAAGAAAACTTTATCCAGCAAGGCTGACATTCAAACTGGATGGAGAGATAAAGAGCTTCCAAGACCGGCAAGGTTTAAAAGAGAATGTGACCATCAAGCCGGAACTACAAGAAATATTAAGGGGGGGAGGTTGTATAAAAGAAGAAAGAATCCAAGAGTATCATAGAGCAGAAATTTACAGAGACAGTCTATAGAAACAACGACTTCACAGGCAACAGGATGTCAATAAAAACATATCTTTCAATAATCACTCTCAACATGAATGGCCTAAGTGCTCCCATAAAACAGCACAGGGTTGCAGACTGGATAAAATGCCAGGACCCATCCACATGATTGTCTACAAAAGACCCATTTTGAACTTAAGGATATATCCAGACTGAGAGTGAAGGGATGGAGAACCATCTTTCACACTGATGGGCCTCAAAAGAAAGCTGGGGTAGCGATTTTCTTATTAGATAAATTAGATTTTAAACTAAAGACTGTGTTCAGAGATAAAGAAGGACACTACATCATTCTTAACATCGATCCACCAAGAAGATCTAACAATTGTAAATATTTATGCCCCCAATACGGGAGCTCTCAACTATATAAGACAACTGTTAATCAAGATAGAGTCATATTGATATGAATACATTAATAGTAAAGGATCTTAACATGCCACTGTCAGTAATAGGTCATCCAAGCAGAAAATCAATAAAGAAACAAGAGCATTGAATGACACATTAGACCAGATGGGCCTCATAGATATATAGAGAACATTCCACCCTAAAACAACAGAATACTCATTATTCTTGAGTGCCCATGGAGCTTTCTGCAGAATAGACCACATACTGGGTCACAAATCAGGACTCAACCGGTACCAAAAGATTGGGGTTATCCTCTGCATATTTTCAGACCACAATGCTATGAAACAGGAACTCAGCCACAAGAAAAGGTTTGGAAGGAATTCAAACACTTAGAAGCTAAAGACTACCTTGCTTAAGAATGTTTGGATCAGTCTCAAGAATTCTTTCTTGGTCATCGGTTCCAGACCTCACCCCACCGATCCTCATCTGTATTCTAGAACTTCATCATTTGGTGCCTCAACGTGGGGCTGTGAGTCTTTACATTTGGACTCTGAGCTTCGGTGCAAAACTGGTTAATAGAAATATAAAATCTGGAGGGGAGGAGTCAAGATGGCAGAGGAGTAGCAGGCTGAAATGACATCAGGTAGCAGGAGATCAGCTAGATAGTTTATCAAACCATTCTGAACACCTATAAATGCAACAGGAGATCAAAGAGAAGAAGAGCAGCAATTCTAGAAACAGAAAATTGACCACTTTCTGAAAGGTGGGACCTGTAGATAAGTGATTCCAAAGTGATGGGAAGCTGGACCGCTGGGGGAAGGGCTGGCTCCCAGCAAGTGGTGGAGCAACGGAGCACAAAATCAGAACTTTTAAAAGTCTGCTCCATGGAGGGACATCACTCCAGAGGCTAGCTGGGGATAAGCCCTGGTGGGGACAGTGTGGTCTCAGGTCCCGCGGGGTCACAGAAGGATCAGGGGTATCTGATAGTCACAGAGCTTGCAGGTATTAGAGCAGGGAAGCCAGCTACAGAGATGGAGCTGAGGAGTGAGCTCTCAACTTGGGTCTTTGCCACCCTTTTAGTATTTTATTCTCTCGTTCATATATTCTTACATGGATAAAATGACAAGGTGGAAAAACTCACTACCAAAAAAAAAAAAAAAAAAAAAAGAACAAGAGGCAGTACCAAAGGCTAGGGACCTAATTAATTTGGACATTGGTAATATGTCAGATCTAGACTTCAGAATGATGAATCTCAAGGTGCTAGTTGGGCTCGAAAAAGGCATGGAGTATACTAGAGAAACCCTGTCTGGAGAAATAAAGGCCCTTTCTGGAGAAATAAAAGAACTAAAATCTAACCAAGCTGAAATTTAAAAAAAAAGCTATTAATGAGGTGCAGTAAAAAAATGGAGGCTCTTACTGCTAAGATGAATGAGGCAAAAGAGAGAATTAGAGATATAGAAGACCAAATGACAGAGAATAAAGAAGCTGAGCAAAAGAGAGACAAACAACTCCTAGAGCACAAGGGGAGAATTCAAGAGATAAGTGATACCATACAATGAATATAAGATTATTCTAGAATATTCTAACTATTAGAATAACTGGGATTCCAGAAAAAGAAATAAAGGGGGGGGGGAGGTATATTGTAGAGAATCATTGTGGAGAATTTCCCTAATATGGCAAAGTGAATAAGCATCAAAATCCAGGAGGTGAAGAGAACACCCCTCAAAATCAGTAAGAATAAGTCCACACCCCATCATCTAATAGTAAAATTTACAAGACTTAGTGACAAAGAGAATATGCTGAAAGCAGCCTAGAACAAGAAGTATGTAACATACAATGGTAAAAATATTAGATTGGCAGCAGACTTATCCACAGAGACCTGGCAGGCCAGAAAGAACTGGCATGATATATTCAGAGCACTAAACAAGAAAAACATGCAGCCACGAATACTATATCCAGCTAGGCTATCATTGAAAATAGGAGAGATAAAAAGCTTCCAGGACAAAAAAAAAACTAAAAGAATTTGTAAACACCAAACCAGCCCTTCAGGAAATATTGAAAGGGTTCTCCAAGCAAAGAGAGAGCCTAAAAGTAGTAGATCAGAAAGGAACAGAGACAATATACAGTAACAGTCACCTTACAGGCAATACAATGACACTAAATTTATATTGCTCAATAGTTACCCTGAATGTAAATGAGCTAAATGCCCCAATCAAAAGACATAGGGTATTAGAATGTTTAAAAAAAAAATCAATATTCTGTCTACAAGAAACTCATTTTAGACACAAAGATACCTCCAGATTTAAACTGAGGGGGTAGAAAACAATTTACCATGCTAACAGATATCAAAAGAAAGCTGGGGTGGCAATCCTTATATCAGATAAGTTAGATTTTAAGCCAAACACTATAATAGATGAGGAAAGACAGTATATCATACTCAAAGGGTCTGTCCAACAAGAAGTTCTAACAATTTTAAATATCTATGCTCCTAACATGGGAGCAGCCAACTATATAAACCAATTAATAACAACATCAAAGAAACACATCAACCATAATACAGTAATAATAGAGGACTCTAACAACCCCTCACTGAAATGGACAGATCATCCTAACAAAAGATCAACAAGGAAATAAAGGCCTTAAATAACACACTAGACCATATGGACATAACAGATATATTCAGAAATTCCATCCTAAAGCAACAGAATACACATTTTTCTCTAGTGCACATGGAACATTCTCCAGAATAGATCACATCCTGGGTCATAAATCAGGTCTCAACTGGTATCAAAAGACTGGAATCATTCCCTGAATATTTTCAGACCAAAATGCTCTGAAGCTAGAACTCAATCACAAGAGAAAAGTTGGAAAGGACCCAAATACATGAAGACTCAGAGCATCCTTCTAAGGATGAATGGGTGAACCAGGAAATTAAAGAAGAATTGAAAAAAAAAATTGAAAAAAATTCATGGAAACAAATGATAATGAAAACACAATGGTTCAAAATCTGTGGGACACAGCAAAGGCAGTCCTGAGAGGAAAATTTATAACTGATACAGGTCTTTCTCAGGAAACAAGAAAGGTCTCAAATACACAACCTAAATCTACACCTTAAGAAGCTGGAGAAAGAACAACAAATCAAGCCTAAATCCAGCAGGAGAAGAGAAATAAGAAAGATGGAGCAGAAATTAATGAAATAGAAACCAAAAAACAAAACAGCAGAACAACTCAACAAAACTAGGAGTTGGTTCTTTGAAAGAATTAATAAGATTGATAAACCCATGGGTTTATGAAACTTATGAAAAAGAAAAGAGAAAGGACCCAAATAAATAAAATCATGAATGAAAGAGGAGAGATCACAACCAACACCAAAGAAATACAGACAATTTTAAGAACATATCATGAACAATTATACACCAGCAAATCTGACAATCTGGAAGAAATAGATACATTCCTAGAGACATATAAACTACCACAGCCGAACTACGAAGAAATAGAAAACCTGAACAGACCCATAACCAGTAAGGAGATTGAAGCAGTCATCAAAAATCTCCCCAAAACAAGAGCCCAGAGCCAGATGGCTTCCCAGGGGAATTCTACCAAACGTTTAAAGAAGAATTAATTCCTATTCTGAAACTGTTCCAAAAAATAGAAATGGAAGGAAAACTCCCAAATTCATTTTATGAGGCCAGCATTACCTTGATCCCAAAACCAAAGACCCCATCAAAAAAGAAAATTACAGACCAAATATCCTTGTGAACACAGATGCAAAAATTCTCACCAAAATACTAGCCAATAGCATCCAACAGTACATTAAAAGGATTATTCAACACGACCAAGTGGGATTTGCTCCAGGGCTGCAAGGTTGGTTCAACATCTGCAAATTAATTAATGTGACACAATACATTAATAAAAGAAAGAACAAGAACCATATGATACTCTCAGTAGATGCTGAAAAAGCGTTTGACAAAGTAAAGTATCCTTTCCTGATCAAAACTCTTCAAAGTGTAGGGATAGAGGGTACATACCTCAATATCATCAAAACCATCTATGAAAAACCAACAGCGAATATCATTCTCAATGGAGAAGAACTGAGAGCTTTTCCGCTATGGTCAGGAACATGGCAGGGATGTCCATTACCACCACTGCTATTCAACATAGTACTAGAAGCCCTAGCCTCAGCAATCAGACAGCAAAAAGAAATTAAAGGCATCCAAATCAGCAAAGAAGTCGTCAAACTCTCACTCTTTGCAGATGATATGATAATTATGTGGAAAACCCAAAAGACTCCACTCTAACTCTGCTAGAACTTGTACAGGAATTAAGTAAAGTGTCAGGATATCAAATCAATGTACAGAAATCAGTGCATTTCTTTACACCAACAGGAGAGAAGAAAGAAATTAAGGAGTCATCCCCATTTACAATTGCACCCAAAACCATAAGATACCTAGGAATAAATCTAACCAAAGAGGCAAAGAATCTGTATTCAGAAAACTTTAAAGTACTCATGAAAGAAATTGAGGAAGACACAAAGAAATGGAAAAATGTTCCATGCTCATGGACGGGAAGAACAAATATTGTGAAAATGTTTATGCTACCTAAAGCAATCTACACGTTTAATGCAATCCCTATCAAAATCCCATCAATTTTTTTAAAGAAATGGAACAAATAATTTGAAAATTTATATGGAACCAGAAAATACCTTGAATAGCCAAATTAATATTGAAAAAGAAAGCCAAAGTTCGTGGCATCACAATTCAAGACTTTAAGCTCTATTACAAAGCTTTCATCATCAAGACAGCATGGTACTGGCACAAAAACAGACACATAGACACAATGGAACATAATAGAGAGCCCAGAAATAGACCCTCAACTCTATGGTCAACTAATCTTCAACAAAGCAGGAAATAATGTCCAATGGAAAAAAGAGAGTCTCTTCAATAAATGGTGTTGGGAAAATTGGACAGCCACATGCAGAACAATGAAACTGGACCATTTTCTTACACCACATATGAAAACAGACTCAAGATGGATGAAGGACCTCAGTGTGAGAAAGGAATCCATCAAAATCCTTGAGAATACAGGAAGCAACCTCTTTGACCTCGGCCACAGCAATGTCTTCCTAGGAACATCGTCAAAGGCAAGGGAAGCAAAGGCAAAAATGAACTATTGGGACTTCATCAAGATCAAAAGCTTTTGCACAGCAAAGGAAAACAGTCAACAAAACCAAAAGACACCTGACAGAATGGGAGAAGATATTTACAAATGACATATCAGATAAAGGGCTAGTATCCAAAATCTGTAAAGAACTTACCAAACTCAACACTCAAAGAACAAATAATCCAATCAAGAAATGGGAAGAGAATATGGACAGATATTTCTGCAAAGAAGACATACAGATGGCCAACAGACACATGAAAAAGTGCTCCACATCACTTGGCATCAGGGAAATATAAATCAATACCACAATGAGATACCACCTCACACCAGTCAGAATGGCTAAAATTAACCAGTCAGGAAATGACAGATGCTGGCAAGGATGCAGAGAAAGGGGAACCCTCCTACACTGCTGGTAGGAATGCAAGCTGGTGCAACCACTCTGGACAACAACATGGAGGTTCCTCAAAAAGTTGAAAATAGAGCTACCCTATGACCCAGCAATTGCACTACTGGGTATTTACCCTAAAGATAAAAATGTAGTGATCTGAAGGGGTACATGCACCCAGATGTTTATAGCAGCCATGTCCACAATAGCCAAACTATGGAAAGAACCTAGATGTCTATTAACAGCTGAATGGATAAAGAAGATGTGGCATATATATATATATATATATATATATATATATGCAAGATTCCTATATTCATATTATATATATATCGGCAATATTGCATTTCTTTTGGTGGCTACATACTATAATATAATATATATATATATAATGTAATACTATGTAGCCATCAAAAGAAATGAAATCTTGCCTTTCGTGACAATTTGAATGGAACTAGAGGGTATTAAGATTAGTGAAATAAGTCAATCAGAGAAAGACAACTATCATATGATGTCCCTGATATGAGGAAGTTGAGAGGCAACATGGAGGGGGTTGGGGGGAAGGAAAAGAATAAATTAAACAAGATGGGATTGGGAGGGAGACAAACTGTAAGAGACTCTTAATCTCACAAAATAAACTGAGGGCTGCCAGGGGTATAGGGAGAGGGTGGTGGGGTTATGGACACTGGGGAGGGTATATGCTATGGTGAGTGCTGTGAAGTATGTAAACTTGGTGATTCACAGACCTGTACCCCTGGGCTAATAATATATTATATGTTAATAAAATATTATTTTTAAAAAAAAGAATATGTACATCAACCAGGAAATCAAAGAAGAACTTAAACAATTCATGGAAACCAATGAGAATGAGGAAACTTTGGTCCAAAACCTATGGGATACAGCAAAACCTATGGGATACAGTCCTAAGGGGGAAATCCATAGCCATCTAAGCATCCCTCAAAAAAATCCCCCCAAAATCCGGATTACACCAGCTTCTTTACAGCTTAAATAACTGGAGAAGTTATATCAACAACAAATTAAGCCAACTCACAAACAAGAAGGGAAATAATCAAGATTAGACCAGAGATCAATCAGATAGAAACTAGAGATACAGTAGAACACATCTATGAAACCAGAATCTGGTTTTTTGAAAGAATATGATCGATAGACCATTGGCCAAACTAATCAAAAAAAAAAAAAAATGAGGGCCCAAATTAAAAACTATGAATGAAAAGGGTAAGATCATGGCTAACACCAAGGAAATAGAAACAATCATCAGAAATTATTATTAACAGTTATATGCTAATAACTTAAGCTACCTGGAAAAAATGGATGCATTCCAGGAAACCTATAAACTTCTGAAACTGAATCAGGAAGAAATTGACAACTTGAATAGACCAATATCTAGTAACGAGATTGAAGCAGTGATTAAAACAAAAACAAAAACTCCCAATAAACAAGAGCCCATGACCTGGCAGATTCCCTGGAGAATTGTAGTAAACATACAAAGAAGAAATAATACCTATTCTCCTTAAGCTATTTCAAAAAATAGAAACAGAAGGAAATTTTCCAGATACTTTTTATGAAGCCAGTATTACCCTGATCGCCAAACCAGAATCCACCAAAAAAGGAGAATTTCAGACCAATATTCCTGATGATTATGCATGCTAAGATTCTCAACAAGATCCTAGCTAATAGGATCCAACAGTATATTTAAAAGATTACCCACTGTAACCAGGTGGGATTCATCCATGGAATACAAAGGTGGTTCGACATTTGCAAATCAATCAATGTGATAGAACAAATCAGTAAGAGAAGAGAGAAGAACCACATGGTCCTTTCAATTGATGCAGAAAAACCATCTGTCAAGATACAGCATCTGTTCCTGATTAAAATAATTCAAAATACAGGGATAGAGGGAACAAAAACCAAAAAACCCACAGTGAATATCATCCTCAGTGGGGAAAATCTGACAGCCTTCCCTTTGAGATCAGGAACCACCACTCTTTTTCAACATAGTACTAGAAGTCTAGCAACAGCAATCAGACAACAAAAATAGCTTTCTTATACACTAACAACGAAAACACAGAAAGGGATATGAGAGAATCAATTCCATATACTAGAGCACCAAGAACCATAAGATACCTGGGAATAAACCTAACCAAAGAGGTAAAGAATCTGTACTCGAGGAACTACAGAACACTCATGAAAAAACTGAAGGAAACACGAAAAGAAAGAAAACCATTCCATGCTCATGGATCGGAAAAATAAACATTGTTAAAATGTCTATACTGCCTAGAGCTATTTATACATTCAATGCCATCCTAACCAAAATTCCACCAGCATTTTTCAAAGAGCTGGAACAAACAATCATATAATTTGTATGGAACCAGAAGAGACCCCACATTGCCAATGAAATGTTGAAAAAGAAAAAACTGGGGGCATCACACT
The DNA here is from genome assembly GCF_964662115.1 of Mustela nivalis. Lineage (NCBI taxonomy): Eukaryota > Metazoa > Chordata > Mammalia > Carnivora > Mustelidae > Mustela > Mustela nivalis. Next base: position 128,541,929 of record NC_139026.1, on the reverse strand, counting down.
GCCTGACTTAAAGTGTTACCACAAAGCTGTGATCACCAAGACAGCATGGTATACTGGCAGAAAAAGACACACAGACCAGTGGAACAGAGTAGATAGCTCAGGTATGGACACTCAATTCTGTGGTCAAATTATCTTTGACAAAGCAGGAAAAAACATACAGTGGAAAAAGACAGTCTCTTCAATAAGTGGTGCTAGGAAAATTGGATAGGTACATGTAGACCATTCTCGTACACCATACACAAAGATAAACTCGAAATGGATACAAGACCTCAACATGAGGAAGGAATCTATCAAAATCCTAGAGGAGAACATAGGCAGTAACCTCTTTGACATTGGCCACAGCAACTTCTTTCAAGATATGTCTCCAAAGGCACAGGAAACAAAAGCGAAAATGAGCTTTTGGGACTTCATCTAGATCAAAACCTTCTGCACAGCACAAGAAACAGTCAACAAAACAGAAAGGTAGCCCACAGAATGGGAGGAGATATTCACAAATGACACTACAGATAAAGGGCTGATAGCCAAGATCTATAAAGAATTCCTCAAACTCAGCACACACAAAACAGATAATCATGTCAAAAAATGGGCAGAAGACATACAAATGGCTAACAGAAACAGGAAAAAAACTGTTCATCATTAGCCATCAGGGAGATTCAAATCAAAACCACATTGAGATACCACCTGACACCAGTTAGAATGGCCAAAATTAACAAGACAGTAAACAACATGTGTTGGAGACAATATGGAGAAAGGGGAGCCCTCTTACATGTGAATGCAAGTTGGTGCAGTCACTTTGGAAAACAGTGTGGAGGTTCCTTAGGAAATTAAAAATAGAGCTTCCCTATGACCTTGTAATTGCACTACTGGGTATTTACCCCAAAGATACAGATGCAGCGAAAAGAAGGGCCATCTTTACCCCAATGTTCATAGCAGCAATGGCCACGGTTGCCAAACTGTGGAAAGAACTAAGATGCCCTTCAACAGACAAATGCATAAAGAAGATATGGTCCATATAAACAATGGAGTATTATGCCTCCGTCAGGAAGAATGAACACCCAGCATGGACGGGACTGGAAGAGATTATCTGAGTGACAAGAAGTCAAGCAGAGAAAGTCAATTATTATATGGTTTCCCTTCCTTGTGGAGTATAAGGAATAACACAGAGGACATTGGGAGATGGACCAAAGAAGTGAGTTGGGGGAAATGAGAGGGGGAGACAAACCATGAGAGACTGTGGACTCAGAAACAAACTGAGGGTTTTAGAGGGGAGGGGGGTGAGGGGTTGGGTGAGCCTGGTGGTGGGTATTATAGAGGGCATGTATTGCAGGGAACAAGGGTGTGGTGCATAAACAATGAATTGTGGAACACTGAAAAGAAATAAAATAAAATGGGGAGAAAAAAGAAATGCAAATTCTTAGGTCCTACCTGACCTATTAAATGAGACACACTGATTAAAAAAATGCATATGAATTGGTTAAAAATCTGACTATTTTTAGAAATACCAAAAGGCTATTACAAAGACATTAGTTGGGGCTGAAATCCAATTTTACTGACCTTACAACTGGGTATTACAATTATAAATTGATGTGTCTCTGCCATAGTCTACTTTGTGGGTAAGAATTTTGTTGGACTTTACCATTCATCTTTACACATCTAAATACTGTGCTTGGCAATTTTAAAAAAATAATAAGCCATGATAGTATAACTCCTATAAGCCAGGTCCCCTTAAAATAAAAGTTTAAAAGCTGCTTTTCTACAAGTCAATTCCGTTTTTTCTAGGACCCATTTGATGCTTGAGACACTAGTCAGTAATATCCATTTTATCCTTTCCAGTGATTTCTATATTGCTTTAATCAGTTTTTCTTATTCTTCCAAGAAATTCTAAGCAATGCTTTGATTTTGTAGCATATTTAAAATTTAACAGTACCAAGATCATAGTTGATAACAAACATGCATACTAAAATGTTAATTAATACTAATATATGTGATAATACTGTTATTTATCAAACATAATAAACATTTATTATTTATTTTTTTAAGATTTTGTTTATTTATTTGACAGAGATCACAAGTAGGCAGAGAGGTAGGCAGAGAGAGAAAGAGAGAGAGAGAGAGAGAGGGAAGCAGGCACCCCGCCAAGCAAAGAGCCTGATGCGGGGCTTGATTCCAGAACCTTGAGATCATGACCTGAGCCGAAGGCAGAGGCTTTAACCCACTGAGGCACTCAGGCACCCCAAACATAATAAACATTTAAAATATTTAATTGATTTTCAGACTAAACATCTTGAAGAAAAGCAAAGAACTCAAAGGATGAAACATTCAAAAAACCAATTTTTAAAAGAAATCTTTGTCACATGTCTGATGTAAACACTGACATGATTAATTGTGGGAATCTTGAGCCCAAACTGGGTCACAGTTCTAGCTCTGCTTGTTGCTAATCCTGTGACTTGAATTACTTCACTTCTATAAGCTTTAATTTTCTCATCCCTCAAATGGGGATATCCATATTACTATTTCAGAGTAGCTTTGAGGATTAACTGAGATAATACATAAAAGGTGCCCAGCAAAATGCTTGATGTTATAAAAAATATTTATACCATCTAAGTCATATATACAACTACCATGGAAACAAAAATGGGCCCATTCTTTAAGTGGAAGATAAAAACTGATGTTATTAGAAGTATATTTTTAAAAAATTATGTGGAATGGATTCCTGTCACTATGAATACAACATTAATAATAATGATAAGTGCCTACTCTAAGTAGAAGGCTTACTATTTAAGAGTTATGACCAAATTCCTATTGGCAATAAAGTGACAGATTTCTAGGAATACACAAAAATACCAACCATCTACTTACATTTTTTTTTTAAGAAAAGCAAATTAAATCTTATTTAGCCTGACTTGAGGCTTACTGATTTTATTGATCTTTACAAAGAACTAGCTTTTGATTTCATCAATATTCTTTATTGACTCCCTTTTTTCAGATTTATTGATTTCTGACCAAATTTTTATTACTTTTCTTCTACTTACTTAGGGTTTAATTTGTTCTTCTTTTCCTAGTTTCCTAAATGGAAACTCAGGTTATTGATTTTAGATCTTCCCTTTTTTCTAATGTATTTACTCAATACTATAATTTTTCCTCTAAGCGCTGCTTTAGATACATCCCACAAATTTTTGATGTTCTATGTTCACTTAGTTTAAAATATTTTTCATTTCCTCTGAGATTCCTTCTTTGACCATGTGTTATTTAGAAGTGCATTGTTTAAATTCCATGAATTTTTTTTATATTTTCCTTTTATCTTTCTATTACTGAATTCCAGTTTAATTCCCTTGTAGTCTGAGCAGACATTGTATGATTTACATTCTTTTAAGTTTGTTAAGGTATGTTTTATGGTCCAGAATGTGGTTTGTCTTGTGAATGTTTCATGTGAGTTTGAGAAGAGTGTGTATTCTGCTGTTGTGGGATGAGGTAGTCTATAGATGTCACTTATAGCCTAGATTTTCAATTAATTAATTAATTAATTAATTTTTAAAAAGGTTTTATTTATTTATTTGGCAAACAGAAATCACAAGTAGGCAGAGAGGCAGGCAGAGAGAGAGGAGGAAGCAGGCTCCCTGCTGAGCAGAGAGCCCGACATGGGGCTCGATCCCAGGACCCTGAGATCACGACCCGAGCCAAAGGCAGAGGCTTCAACCCACTGAGCCACCCAGGCACCCCCTTTTTTTTTTTTAATTTAAATTCAACTAGCCAACTTGAGAGTTTCCTCAGTCATTTCCAGTCTGATGAGCCCATCAAAGCCATTCTTCATCTCTTTAATTTCTAGCATTTCTTTTGGTTCTTAGAATTTCCATCTCTATATTTACATTTTCCCCCTGTTCTTGGATATCGTGTACTTTATGCATTTGAGCCCAATATTAATCATAATTATTTTAAATTCCTAGTCTGATTATTTCAGTACCACTATCCTGTCTGGTTCTGATGCTTACTATGTCTCTTTAAGTTGTGTTTTCTGCCCTTTGGTATGCCCTCTAATTTTTTTCTTCCTGATAGCCAGACACTATATTCTGTGTAAAAGGAACTTCTGTAAACAGGCCTTTAGCAATAAGGTGGTGAGGTATAGGGGGATAGGAAGCAATCTATAGCCCTATAATTAAGTCTCAGCCTTTCAGTGTCTCATGAACTTCAGAAGTGTTTCTCCAGTTTTGTTTTCCTTGCCCCAGGTGGGACAGGATGGCTAGAATGGGCTGGAGTTGGGTATTTCTCCTTCCCCAAGTCAGTTAGGTCTGATTAACCAAGTCTCCCCTGAGGATAGGCCTTGTTAAGAATAGGATGCTCTGGAGTATTTAAAAATGGTTCCTTTATTTCCCTGGTTACCACTGCTGGAATAAAGGATTTTTTTCTCCGATATTCATTGTGGGAATCATGTAAAGCTGCTGGAGGTAAATCTCAGAATACGGTCATGTCTCTACCTTCAAACTTTCTACTCAGTACATTTGTTAAGATTTGGTTTTAGACTTTTTAGAATGGTATGAATTAGGCCTTATTTTGGAAAGTGGTCCTTACTCCTAAAAATGCAGTGTTATCTCACATCTAATTCTGTATGTTTTCAGATTTAATGTTGGTGGTGTTAACAGATGTTAACAAGATCTCTGGACTGTGGCTGAATGGGACTCTCAACACCACCCTCAGCACTACTTGACTTCTAGAATTTCTCTTCCATTTTTGACCCCATCACAGTTGTTTTCTGTTAATCCTTGAGTAGTTTTGCACTATGCATGTACAGTACCACCTTCACAGATTTCTGGATCCCAACTCTTCAGAGATTTTCCCCACGTGGTACCCTTCTTTGCAAATGCCAGTAGCTTCAAAGGCCCTAAACATTATGTCCTGCTTAGACACCTGCTTTCACAGTTGGGAAATTACGTCCAGGCAGAGCAGAGTCTATGAAACCTTGAGGCCTACCTCATAACTTTCCCTTCTTCCAGTGACTGCAGACAGGTGCTGCCTATTAGTCCAGTGCTAGAAAAATATTTGCATTATATTTTTTGCCCAGTTTTATTACTGTTTATAAGGAGATGGCTAGTTTGATATCAGTTCATCCATAATAGCTGAAAGTAAAAGTCCTAATATTTAATATTGTTGGTTAAAATATTCCATTTTGTCTATTTCCTCCTTTCTTTTTCATATATGTCTACATTCCAGGCCAAATCTTTCTTCCTTAACCAGTTGTATTCAGACTACTACATATACAGGTGGGATACAGTCCACAATATATATTTTGTGGTTTTCTTCCTTCAGTTCCTGAGTAATAGAGGTGATAAGAATATCTTTTGGTATTCATAACCAGAGCCTTTCAACCATAACTGAGTTTATGCTAATGAGGTGACTCTTGGTGGGCCCCTAGATAGCTTCTGCCTAGAATATGGTTGCCAGAGAAACAAACCTGGGTACTTCCAGCCCTGTCTCTAGACCTGAGGGGATAAGAGAATTGCTGCTGATTGGATTCAAACACCAGTGGCCAATGATTTGATCAATCATGCCTGTGTAATAGAAACTTGATTAAAAACAAACAAAACAAAACAAAAACACCGTTAAATGGTGGGGTTTGGAGAAATCTGAGCTGGTGAACATACTGAGGGGGCCTGCGGGGTGGCGGACCGAGATAAAGCATGAATGGCCCCTGCCTCTGTCTCATACCTTGTTCCGGAGCTGGATCTTTTAATAACTTGGTCATAGTAAGCAAAATGCTTTCCTGCACTTTACCGGCACTTGTGCTTGGTACCTGGAAGTGGGGGCCATCTTGTGGACCCAACAGACTTGTGGGATCTGATATTAATTCTAGTTATAATTGAATTAAATTGTCAGACACCCCATTGGTGTCTGGAGAGTTGGCGAATTGGTTGATGTAAGGAAAATACCCACACAACTGGTATCATAAGTGTCGTGAGTAAACCAGTTCAGACCCGGTTTACTGGAGACAGTCTGGGATAATTTATCCTGCGCCAAGTGTGCCCCTCTGATATTCGAACATGTTCCAAGTAGGAGAATAAATTATATGGTCACTTTACTTAGTTATATAACCCTGCTCAGGTGTAGTTAATCCATAGTAGTAACTTTTTAATATAAATCTCAATTGCCATGTGTCCCCAAGGGGACTGGGCATGTGAAAACCCTCTAGGTTAGTTTTATTCAAATGGATTGATATAAAAGTGAAATGCTAAGGAGTATGCTAAACATGACAAAAATGCTATACCTAAGTTGCAACATCAATTAAAGAGTTTTGAAAAGTATTATATAGAGAGAAAAACAGTTATAGTATGGCATACACTGTAATTTTTACTAACTTTTTCAAGATAAAGTAGGAGACCATCAGGAAATACCATACTTGGAATTAGTTGCTTCAAGCTACACCCCTAAGCTTCTCAAGGGAAATGCATTTGTTTCTTTCTGCTACTAGGACTCTTCTGATGGGGGAAAAAAACGTTTGAGGAATACTTACTTCTAGGTCATACGAAGGCATTTTTCAAATCTTATCCAGCTTTTAAAATTGCTCTCTGTGCCTTTCCTCTGTTTGCCCATTCACCTCTCATAGGACTTTTATCACTCATTACTTGGCACAGCTGTTACAACTTTTCTGTTTAAGATATATATATATGTATCTATAGATACAGAGGTATATATCTCTATCTCTCTCTATATATAAATATAAAATCTCCAGCACATTTTAGGTCTTCAACAACAAAGAAATGCATACTTCTGTCCCTGTACTACTGAATCAGAAAGAGTGAGAGGCCATTCATAGGTTATCTCATTCAACACAGAAAATAACCCTATGAAAAAATGTATGATTATTATTATGTCCTTTAGTATTATTTTTTAAAAATATTTTATATATTTATTTGAGAGGGAGTGATAGTGAGAGAGCACAAGCAGGGGGAGAGGTGGAGGCAGACGCCTAACCAACTGAGTCACCCAGGCACCCCTATTTTTGTTTTAAAGCACACATGTGCCAGACACTATCCTGAATGCCAGGGAAACAGACATAAACACGTACTCAGCCCTGTAATTGAGAAACTGACAGAGGAAGCTTTAAAACCTACTTTAGACATAAAATATTTTACATTCTACAAATAGGTTGGGTCATTGGTTAACCAAAAGTTGGAAACAATGTAACAGATGAGACACTGGAATGATTTCCCCTACTGGAATAATCCTAGCCAGCAGCTACAGGCCAATGCCCTCCCTAATGAACTGCTGAAAAAGGAAATACTAATGTGTCTCAGAGAAAATAAAAGAAAAAACAGTGTCATATTTTAGAAAGAAAAGAAAGGAAAAGTGAGGAAAACTTCATCTACATTCAATATAGTAAAACTTTGCTTTTCCTTATTTTACATGAACTACAAAACCTTCATTTAGTCAACAAAAGAAATGCAAATGAAAGAAAACCAGGGTCTGTTTTTGTATGAAAAAAAAAAGAAAGATGTTGTTTAATGCACTGTTTAGGAGTTAAGAAAATAATTTGATTCCTACCTATTTCTTATATACTGAATTCAGAAATCATAGTCCAAGATTTTATAAGATCAATGAAACCATTAAATATGAAAAAATTATGAAAATTACCGGATAATGTCCTTTAGTGAGAATTGACATGTAGTTTATTCCAAGTTCTAATCTGTACCAGATAACTGTCTATAAACTATTAAAATATAATTAATTTTTATAGGATCTGTACTTACCCCAAATGGACAATAAGCAGTTTTATGAACTATTGCTTTTCTACATATGTACCTAATGCTAATTATGAGGCTGGTAGTTATGAGATTATTATTTGTAGTCAGACATTTCATTTATATTCCAATTTTGCTACTTGTTTGCTTTGAGGAAGTTAATGACTTTGAGAAAGTTAATAAAATGTTTGATCCTCAGGCCCACTGTCTGAGAATAATATCCTCATGGAATTTTTTTCTTAAAATCGACAGTGCTACCTGACCTATAGTATTAAAAAATGATTTTCATATATTAGATGAATATGGTCTACTAACAGAACTGTTTTGGTTTCACCATGGAATCTTTTCATGAAGTAAGATCTTTGAAAATGCTAATTTTAATATTTTATTCCTTAGCATATGAAACTGTCTTGCTTGTAAGCATAAAATAGTATAGGTATATATTTATATAAGTATAAATGACCCCCTATCAGTGCACATGGCCAAATGAATGAACTGCTTCCCTGTATCCTTCTCTGACACCCACAAGTAAAGCTCTGGAGATGTTAGTTCCTTTCAACAAAGCTGACTGATGGGCAGTTATGGTGAACATCTGCTGAACCTTAGTACATCATTGTCTCTATCAAATGCATTACAACAGGGCTTCTTTGGCAGATCAGGTATCTAATAGGAGTTCAGGAAGACGCTATCCCAGGAGATCTCTGGTGTCCATACTTAGCGGCACTATAAGCTTACAAAGCACTACCTTTGAGTTTTTTCAGTCCTTCAAATCAAGAGTTTGGAGAGGAAGTGTTCAGGCAGGGTCTTGCAGAAAACAGATGACATACACAACTTGGTTAATTGAGGAAGGTTTGTTAAAGGGAATTTTTGTAGATGTGAAGGAAAGGTTTAGGCAAAGCAACAAGGGGTGGAACAGTAAACCAGGACAAGTACCAGTGGGAAGTGGAAGAGGCAAAAAGAGAGAGCTCTTTCCTGAGCTCAAAATAGAACTGTGGCAGGAAGGGCTCCCTGTCAGAAGCAATGTCTCAGAAGTGGTTAGGTAGTCAGTCTGTAAGAGCCCAGAAGGGATTGGGCCAGGGAAAACACTCCTTATACCCTCTGATCTCTACCAGTGTATCCCACTGGCTGAATTCAATTAGAAGCCAAAGGGCAAAGGAACCTGTTTATGTAGTCCATGAAGGTTAGCATCAGGCACAGACTGTGGAAAAAGACGGTGGAGAATAGGGAGGATGGAATATATGCTTCAAAGAGAGGACTGAATATGCATATTTCTAGTGCAAAGTTTTTATACATTTAATATAGGGTTTAAGCTTGAAATATATCATTTAAAGGTCATTTAAAAATACAACTTAAATGACCAAGATCAGTTTTCATTTTGAGGGAAAGTTTTATTTCACTCAAAGATAATCTCCAATTCTTACCATTAAAAGCTTACTTGTTATTATCAAAAATAAAAGGACAGGGTTTAGAGGTATGGAATGTAACACAATTTGGGTCATTTAATATATATCAGTATTGAATTTACAATTTAACTCTGGGAAAGTCAGGCCTAGTGACTAGGAAATATTTTGTAAAGTACACTTGTCATAAAATTTAGGCTGCTTGTAACAGGCAGCTTGCATAAGAAACAGGTAAATCCACATTAGATTATAAGTAGAGGAACGTAGCTGCAATCCTCACTGTTCTAACAAAAGCTTTCCACTCTAGGAAGGTAGCAAAAGGCTTCTAAGATTCCTTGAAGGTCTTATTGTTCCATTCTTTGCTTATTGGGTCCTATAATTTGTAATGGAGAACTAGAGTATAAACAAAAAGTCCTAAGCAAAGTCCATATTGTAAAGGGAAAATTTTTAATTTCCTCACTATGAAAATAAAATTATTCATATGTCTCAAGATGATGTCTTTTCTTCTAGGAACCACACTCTTATAAAGTATTATCTACATCTGTTTTCTTTTTGTATTTAAGAATAAACCTTTTCCTTTTTCATGTAAAGTCTTTGTCTAATAATATAAGGGTAATGCGTGTACATACAATTATTACTTAACATCATGATATGTAGTCACTTTAGTCATTTTATCTAACAATAAGTTTTTGAATGTTAATTCTAAATGTCATTATGCATTACTTGTGGTTTATCAGATTTATTATACCATGTATGTTATCATATAAAAACATAACCTACCAAAGAAACTATACTAAATATATCTTTGGAAAAACCAGAAAGCAATTAACAAAATGAAAACAAGTATGCAGCTATCAGTAATTACTTTAAATGTAAATGGACTAAATACCCCAATCAAAAGGTATAGGGTGGTTAAATGGATTTAAAAAAAATCTTTATGCTGCCTAAAGAGACTTGCTTCAGTTCAAAAGACACACACAGACTGAAAGTGAAGGGATGGAAAAAGATACTTTATTCAAATGGAAACAAAAAGAAAGCTGGAGTAGTAATACTCATATCAAATAAAATAAGAGTTTAAAACAAAGACTATAGCAAAGGACAAAGAAGGATACCACATAAAGAGGTCAAACTAAGGAGATAGGACATTTATAAATATTCTTGCACCCAACATTTACATATATGTTGGAGTGCCTAAACATATAAAGCAAATAGTAATAGACATAAAGGGAGAAACTGACAGTAATAAAATAATAGGAGAAAACTTTAATACACCACTAACATCAATGGATAGATTATCCAGACAGAAAATAAATAAGGAAAACTGGCTTTAAATGACACATTAGGCCAGATGGATTTAATAGATATATACAGAACACTTCATCCAACAACTACAGAATACACATTCTTTTCAAGTGCACATGGAATATTCTCCAAGATGGATCACATGTTAGGCCACAAAACAAGTCTCAAAAATTCAAGAAGACTGAAATCATATCAAGCATTTTTTTCCAACCACATGGTATGAAACTAGGATCAATTTTAAGAAGAAAACTAGAAAAACACAAACATGTGGAGATTAAAGACTATGCTATGAAACAACCAATAAGTCAACAAAGAAATTAAAGAAAAAAAATGCCTTGAGACAAATGTAAATGGAAAAACAACTTTTTAAAATCTATGAGGTATAGCAAAACTACTTTAAAGAGGGAAGTTGATACTGATTCAGGCCTATCTCAAGAAATAAGAAAGTCCCCCACCAACAAACCTAACATTTTACCTAAAAGAAGTAAGTGTGATATCAGTCTTAGGAATATTTTGGGGGGGGGGCAGTCTCCTCAGGTAAGGGCAATGATAGCAAAAATAAACAGGTAGGATTACATCATACTAAAAAGCTTCTGTACAGTGAAGTAAACCATCAACAAAATGAAAAGGTAATTTACTGAATGGGAGAAGATATTTGCAAATCATACAGTTGATGAGGGTTTAATATCCAAAATATATGGAATTGACACAACTTAATATTTAAAAAAACTACCTCATTAAAAAATGGGCAGAGGACTTGAATAGACACTTTTCCAGAGAAGACATACAGATGACCACGAGACACATGAAAAGATGCTCAACACCACTAATTACTAGGGAAATGCAGATCAAAACCACAATATCACCTTATACTTGTTGAATTTTTTTTTTAAATCAAAAACACAAAAAAATAAGTACTGGTGAGTACGTGGAGAAAAAGAAATCCTTGTACACTTGGGTGGGAATGTAAATTGGTGCAGCCTCTATGGAAAACATTACAGAAGTTCCTCAAAAAATTAAAAATAGAAATGCCATATGATCCAGCAATTCCACTTCTGGATATTTATCTGAAGGAAATAAAAACACAAATTTGAAGAGATACAGTCTGCCTTATGTTCACTGCAGCATTATTTAAATAGCCAAGATATTGGCTAAGAAGCAACCTAAGTATTCACTGACAGATGAATGGATAAAATGTGGTGTTATGTTTGCCTGTGTGTGAGTACACGTATGTGTGTGCACGGTGCGGACACACACACACACACAGAGGAATATTACTGAGCCATAAAACAGAAATGAAATCTTGCCATTTGTAACCACATGGATATACCTAGACAGTATTATGCTAAATGAAACAAGTCAGAGAGACAGACACAAATACCATGTGATTTCACTTATCTGTGGAATCTAAAAATACCATGCGATTTCACTTATCTGTGGAAACAAATGAACAGACAGAATGGAAACAGACTCAAAGATACAAGAAACAAACTGTTGGTTACCAGAGGGAGGAGGATTTGGGGGGGAAGCAAAATCATGAAGGTGATTATGAGGTACAGATTTCCAGTTATAAAATAAATAAGGCATGGGGTATAATGTGCAATATAAGGAATACCATCAAATACTGTTAACAACCCTGTATGGTGACAGAAGGTAACTGACTTTTTGTGGGTATCATTATGTAATGTATAAAAATATTGAGTCACTATGATGTACACCTGAAACTAACAGGATATTGTAGGTCAGTTATACTTCGATATAAATGTTGGGATGTTTAAATCTTATAAGTTTATGATAAACATAATTTTGGCACATTTCAATCTGATAATTTTAGCCTTTTTCTCTTATTCAAGCCTAAATTGTTTCTTCCTTTGGGATCATTAGTAAAAATTAATATACAAGATAAATACAGATGGCGCTAAGATGATAATAATATAAGTAGAGAGCAATTCCTAGATGTCTTCTAGTTGGATGTGAAAACCATGTATCACTATTTTTTTAATAATAAAACACATTGGGAGGGTATGTGCTATGGTAAGTGCTGTGAATTGTCTAAGAGTGATGATTCACAGACCTGTACCCTTGAAACAAATAATATATTATACATTAATTTTAAAAAAGAAATAAAAATAAAACTCCATTTTTCTGACAATTTCCTTATTAGCTTTTTTCATTTGAAAATCAAAAAAAATTATTAAATAATTTCCACATTTCGGCTCTTTTGCTGAATACCATGAATGCTGTTATTTCTAAATTGTGTAGAAAGGGGGAAGGAGGAAACTAGATAAGTTCAAGAAATTAAATAAAAGGAAATTTTTAACCACAGAGTAACAGTGACCCAAAGAGATATGTATTAGAATTAGGTGCTACTGGATACCACATATTCCAAAATAGCATAGTGCTATGAAACTCTACAAAATAATCTGATACAAAATATGGTCAGGACACAAAAGAATAATAACAAAATGTTCAGTGTTCAGTTTCAATTTTTGAAACACCTCGTAGATATTATTTATTTTAAAAACTAAAACAGACTTTTTCTTTCTTTCCCCCTTTTCAGGGTTGCAGACACCCCTGAATACTACAATCTTAGACTTCAGGGAATACCACCTAAGGAGTAGAACATAAAGGAACATTACCCCCTGGTGGGCATCATAGTCAAGGGTGAATCACTGGTATGCACTGAGGACAGGGGGTGACCTGAGAAATTTCAATTTAATTTAATTTAATTTGTGCGGCTTGGCTGTAGAATAGACTCTATCTCCACTACCACCAGTCCCGGGAAAAAAAAAAAAAAGAAAGAATTCTGTTAATACAAAACGACATATTGACTCTTTAAGGCAGTTGCAACTCTTAGGTTTAATTAATGGTGACTTAAAGTATATCTTCTCTTCTTAAGTTAAAAACATTCTAATTATCTATTCTGAGAGCGATACAATGGTTAACTTCTGGTCAGAGGCATACGCACTGCAAATATGATAGAAAATACTGATGTTCAACTGTTTTACATTCACACTCTCTTATTTTAATTCTCTCTGCCAACAAAATAATTTGTGTATGTAATGTCTCACACTGATTTTATGCTAAAAGACTAGAAATGTATGCTGATTTCTGTGTACTGAAGGAATGGAACACTGAGATGTCAGTGACCCCTTCAGGGATGTTGTGGAGAGTCTGAGCCTGATTTTGAAGTGTGATTCTAGTTCTGTTGATTGACTGGCTGATGGTGTATTTCCCAAAATGTATAGTTTGAGCTAGGGAACAGTTGCTTTAAAGGGTATGAGAACCTCCTTGTGTAGTGGGCAGAGTGTTATTTCAAAGGATTCTTGTGGGAATCAAAGAGATGTATCTGTTGAATTTAAACTACTTCATTTCAGCCATGTTCCCAGGATAGAGAGGACTGTATCCTGCCATGGTTCTGCAGAAAAATAAACACGTAAGTTTCATCGATCTATGTACAATTGAACCCTACTAGATGATACAGTGGATGCTTTTTCTGAAATAAAAGCTGTCTCAAGACTAAATTTTTTCTTTACTCCTTTTTTTTTTTTTTTTTTTTTTTGAGAAGAAAAAAGATGTATGTTTGGACAACATATCTGTCTCTGTATTTGAACTTCTGGACCATTCCTCACTTCCATTTCCTAACTTTTACTTCCTGTTTAGTTGTATATCTTTGGAGCTCTGACCTATTTCTTTTCTTTCTTTCTCTTTTCTTTTTTTCCTGAGATAAAGCAGAGTTTAAGAATTTAGTTTTCATGAGGCTTCAATTAAAAAAAAAAAAAAAAAGAACAACTAGCCTTCCTGTTACTCTGGTCACCCACATGACAAAAAGGAAGTTAAACTGTTTGCTGACATGTCTCTTATGGTTTGAGTCTGAAGTTCCTTCACAAGGAGTCTTGCCAAACACTTGGCTTCCACAGACAATCTGTTGTGGGAGGTGACCTCATTGGAATCTAAGAGCAAAGGCTTTAAAAAAAAAAAAAAAAAAAAGACCATAATAATTGCAAACAAACCCTACTCTGGTGAAGGACTGTTTGGTTCACATTCCTAAAGTAGCTGGAAATATACTTCCTGGATAGTTTAATAGAATAGTAGGTTTCTTCTCTTAAAAACAACTTTTCTTCCAGACATTCAAGTTCCGGCTAACAGTGCCACCATCTTCCAAGTTATTAGAAAGGGCTTAGGATAATCTTTGATTCTTTCTTCCTCCATCATCCTTTACTCAAATTCAGTTAATTATTAAATTCTAACATCTCTTTTCCAAAATTAATCTTCTGCTACTTATGGCTTTACTTTTAGACTAGCGGTGTGTCTGTAAGTTTTACAATTAATTTCAGTCTCTCTAAACATTCTCTCCACTCTGTTTATCTTGTGCCTTTAACAAATTTGACATGTTTTCATAATTTATGGTGAGAAACCAGTAAGGAAAAAAGAAGTGGCCGTTGACACTTGATCTTATTCATTGCTTTGTCTAAATGCTTCCCTTGTTATCATACCCTCCAGCATTCCTTTTCTTGACCATTAAGAACTAAAACTTCTGCCTTCTCTCCTGAATTCTTTGATCTGTCATGTGGTGCTGTGGCTCCTTTCTGGGAAAATGATCTTAACCTTGTTTTGGAGACTGCCTCTTGCCAGGCATACCAGTACTATGTCTTAAACCCAGGTGCTCCCATCATTGGGCTAGCATATCTGTTGATTCCTTTTTCTGTTAATTTTTGTTAATTCATATTTCTGTAGAGGGAATGGGACATTTACCTTCCCAAAATGGAATTTTGACCATTTGATTAATGTGGTCATAACCTATCAATGACTCCCCTTGGACTCTGAGTCTGGAACCAGGTAGGCCCCAAATCCAGTTTTGTCACTCGCAAAGTGGCAAGCTGTGAGTTTCTCTACGACTAAGTTACTTTATCTGATAACAACTGTTATCAGATAAACTGTTTGCAAATATTTCACTTTTTGATTTTTGCCTTTGTGCTTAGAAGTAAAATGGATCTTTTTTGTTCTGTCCTTATCCACTATTGGTATCAACATTATTCTATCTCATAAAATGAGTAGGACAGTTTTTCCACCTCCTTTCATATGTCTGAAATAATTGGTATAAAATAGGATTATTGTTCTATGAACATTTAGTAAGTAAACTTCATCTTACAAAATCATCAGATATAGGAGCTTCCTTTGAAATTATTTATTAAGTTAATATATATTTTCAATTTTATTTTTTATATTTTATATCCTTTAATTGCTTTTCTTGACAAATTTTTACAGATACACTTTTTTTGCTTGCTATTTTTCTCTTACTTACGGTTTTTCTTTTCCACTTACAGAGTCCTCCTTGACTTTTTTTTTAAGGTTTTATTTAAATTGCTGTTAGTTAACATACTATGTAATATTAGTTTCAAGTGTACAATATAATGATTCAGCACTTCGGCACCGCACCTGGTGCTCACCAGGACAAGTGCGCTCCATAATCCCCACCACCTGTTTCCTCTACCCCCCTCTCCACTAATGGTCCCTCTGGTAACTGTCAGTTTGTTAACTATAATTGAGGCCCTTTCTTTGTTTTCCTCTCTCCGCCCCCTCCACTTTGCTTATTTGTTTTGTTTCTTAAATTCCACATATGAATGAAATAATATGGTATTTGTCTTTTTCTAATTGCTTATTTCACTGAGCTAACTACTCTCTAGCTCACGTCATTGCAAATGGCAGGATTTCATCTTTTAATTTCTGAGTAATATTCCAGTGTGTGTATCTGTGTGTGTGTCTGTGTGTGTGCATACACATATACTTATATTTCCATACTTTGTCTATTATAGATAATGCTGCTGTAAACATCGCGGTGTATGTATTCCTTTGAATCCGTATGTTTGTATTCTTTGGGTAAATACCTATCTCTCAATTAAAACAGGAATGAAAAGGGGAAAGAGTATAACAGGAGTAAAAGTGGATAAAAGAACTTCTAAAATAAAAAAGGAATTTGCACCTAGAACTACCCTCTGAACTCTTTCCTCTTCTCAATGCTATTCCTTTCCAGATTTTAGTTCTCACTTTTTAAAACAAGTTTTAAAAATGGGTACAATTTTTGGAGTTAATAGTTAATAAATATATAGAAGAGCTTACCCGTTTCTTTAATCATCACTGCTTTTGCATCTTTACTTTCACGTTGGGATCAAAGTTTCATTTTGCTTGAGTGTTTACCAAGGAATTATTTCTTTTATCAGAAGGTCTGTGTATAGTAAATATTCCTAATCTCTGTATGATGGAGAATGTTTTTATTTCAGTTTTCCAGGGCATGCAATTCTAATTTGACAATTATGTTCCCTCAGCATCTTTCCTCTGTTATCTTCTGGTGTTCATATTCTTGAGGGAGTTCCATGGTCAGTTTAATAAAACTTCAAAAGTACTGCGTGTATTTTCTTCTGCTTTTAAAATACTCCCTGCCTCCTGATACTGTGCGACTTTCCTATGCTACATTAAGGTGTGGGTTTTAGCTTTTTTGTTTTGTTTTGCATGTACATGTGCGTGTAGCATTTTATGTGCTAAATTTAAATCCACTATTTTATTTAAATCAGAAATATTCTCAGCCACTTTATTTTCTAATATTCTATTTTTCTATATTTTTAGAAATCATAGTGGCATATTTTGAAGCTCATAATCTGCCCTCTATATCTCTCTATATTTTAAGTATTATTTCATATTTTTTTTGTTTTTTTTTATATCTTTTTGTCTTTCTGTGTTTTATTCTGAGTCATTTTAAGAATATCTTCTAGGGGCACCTGGGTGGCTCAGAGGGCTAAGCCTCTGCCTTCAGCTCAAGTCATGATTTCAGGGTCCTGGGATCAAGCCCCGCATTGGGCTCTCTGCTCAGCAGGGAGCCTGCTTCCTTCTCTCTCTCTACCTGCCTGCTTGTGATCTTTCTCTATCAAATAACTAAATAAGATCTTTAAGAAATTAATTCCCTCTTCAACTGTGTTCAACTTAGATTCTATTTTAAATTTCCAGGATTACTTTTTCATCCAATTTTTAAAAAAATTATAGCTGCTTCATTATTTAAAAAATTCTACATTTTATGGACTGTATTTCTTCTTTTCGATTTTTGAGGATCTATAACATACTTACTTTAAGCATATTTTAAATTGCTTTTTAAATTTTTGGTTGGTTTGGAGTTGGTTTTGCTTATTGTCTGTTTTATCATTAGCTTTTGTCTTATTGCCTTCGAGTTTTATTTTGTGAACTCATCCTGAATTGGAGTTCTCTCTCATGATTCTCCCTACGGCATGGTTTTAGGTTACTTTTCTTAGGTTGCTCTCCATTGTCCAAATTTTAGTGCTTCAAAGCTCCATGGCTGCCACGATATTATAGATTTCAAATATGTAGTACTCACTCCCCTAGGTAGACTGGGCCAAGTACTAGTTGCAGTGTAATCTGTGTTCTCACTATGACAGGCATTCTCCTTCACTAAAAGTACAGATCAACACCACAATTGCCGTTTTTTTCATCCTGATTTCATGGGTGCAGAATCTTGCTTGCTACCTTGTTTCATATGTTTTTCCACCAAATTGGAATTATATCCAGTACCAGTTCTACAGGAGTCAGATGTCAGTCAATTTGTCCTTTCTATAGTCCTTTTTATTTGGTTTTAGCCAAGTAAGTCTCTGGAATCAAACGCTTCTTACCAAATTTTTACAGCTTGTTTTTTTTTTTTTTTTAAAGATTTTATTTTTTTATTTGACAGAGAGAGATCACAAGTAGGCAGAGAGGCAGGCAGAGAGAGAGAGGAGGAAGCAGGCTCCCTGTGGAGCAGAGAGCCTGATGCGGGACTCGATCCCAGGACCCTGAGATCATGACCTGAGCCGAAGGCAGTGGCTTAACCCACTGAGCCACCGAGGCGCCCCTAGAGCTTGTTTTTTAATGGCCTATTATTTTTTATAGCTGTGAAGTCACAATTGAGGACTCCAGTCTAGTTAATTCCACTTATTTTGTAGATGAGTTCTATGGAAGAGATTTCTCAGCACCTAGCCATACCCATTCTCTCCTTCTTCCTCACCAAAAGAAACCTGAAAAATGCCCAGCTAAAAAATTATTAAACCTGACATTGCATAAGCATGGCTTCTGGGATATAGTAAAAATAAACCTTTCTGTCTTCCATGGTCTTTAAATCTACTATATATAAATAAAAATTCTAGTAGGCGTCATGACTCTCTTGCTCAGTTTAGGTAAATGAGTAAGATGATCGTCACTCTAAGTGATAAAAGCATCATTTTGGTAATTTAAGTGTTCAATCTTATGTAATAATCAAAACCCAGAACTTAAGGTTGTGTTTCTTCCCTTCTCTTAGCAGAGACCAGCTTTAGGATGGTTGCCACATTTTGGGAACACGTGACTTGGCATTTTCTTTCTCCCTCAGCCCCTCCCCTCCCACTGCTTCTGGTCCATCGCTGGGATCTGGGAAGGAGAAAAAGAACATCCTTCCTTGACTTGTGCTTCCAGTTCTCTGGGCCTTGCAAGCATGTAAAGAATCTTTGGATTTTTCAGAAGGTTGTTTTTGTCCTTCTACTTTGGGGTCTCCTCAACTCCTAGCATAACCTCTCTGGTGAAAGATTTTTTGTTTGTTTGTTTAAAACCACCAGGATGACATTACTAATTGAGTACAATATTCTATCTTCAGGATTTGTGTATTTGTGACCTACTTCTAGGGGAGACATGCACTTTTTTTTTTTTCAAGGTTCCAGCTACTGTTCCACTGTGCCAAGCCACTGTAGGGTAGGAGCCACGGCCAAACACCTCATATGCATGACAAACACTAGTCCTATGATTTCTTACAACTCTAGGAACTATTATCAGTGATCCCTGAGACGTCTTTCTGAAGCCAATCTCCTTGTGCTATACCTCCAGGGACAGGGTGGGACTCAACGTGGCCAAGAAATCTTCATAAATCAATTCCCTCAAAAGTCCTCTGTCAACACTTTTAATAGTTTCAATGTTACCCAAGCTGTCTAAAAATCGGTCTCTTTTAACGTGATGTTCTTACTGCTCTTTACCTCTTACTCCAAACTTCCACTGAATAACTTCTCATAGTGTATTTCTTAGGCAAAGGAGGTATATTCAGAAATTGTTATGTGAGATTCTGGTTAAGCTCCCTTTTCCTTTCTGGTTTGTTGTTGTTGGTTGTTTGTTTTGAGTTTGTTTGTTTTGAGTTGTTTAGGAAAGGATTATGATGGAGTACCACCCCACACTGCAAATCAGGAAAAAAATCACAAATTCGTTTTGGGCATCCCTGAAGAAGTAAACTGACGTTAGTAATCATTTTTCCTAGAATTTTTATAAGAAAAAAAATTTATCTTTAGGTTTAATTTCATTATAGCCAGATGTCTTTTACTAGAAGCTGAATGGGCTTCCTAATTGATACACATTCTAAGATAGAGAGAGGTTCAGAGAATTGCTGAGGTTGGTCAGTGGACTCAGATCCCTTTTGATACCCTAATCTGTGGCCTGAGAGAACACTAAGGACTGCATCCTTATCTCTGGTCCTTTGTTGGCTTTCTGTTGGGTTTAGCCAATGGAAGACAGAAGCCAGAGCTTGGACAGTAGGAGGAGAGAAAATCTGAATATGTTTGTCTGTTTCCTCCAGCTTCTATGCCAGGTCAGTTGCTGCATCTTTCCCCAACTACCCTTTCAGCTTGAACCTCCCCCCACCTCTCTACCCCTCTACACCCCCCTCCCCAAACATACACACAGTTCTCACTGGGAACTGGTTATCTATGATCTACCCCTTGTCCCTCCAATTTAGGCTTTCTACTGCTGCTAGTCTCTGAGAGTCTTATCATTCTTTGTCATTAAGTTAATCTTACCTACACCCATCATTAAAGTAAGTATTCTTGAAAGTTTTGTTATGACATCCATCTGGGTGAATTATCTTTCCTGGTGGGTTCCTGACTAATACTGCTATGTAAGTATTAAATGTAGCCAAGGCAGAATTTCTAATTCCAAGTCTAGTCTTCCTTTCCTTGTACCACACAGTATTTCATTAAACTTGATTTTCAATGACTGCATTTTATATATTGTGAAGTTTTACCACAAAAAACAAAGAAACTTGGCAAAATACTTGTCAATATGGATATGTATGTGTTCACTAGGGTGATTTATCCTAGTGAACAATATTTTATAAAATAATATATACCATTTATCAACATATACCTTTTTATTCTCATAGCTTGGATTCCCTCAGCATCATAGAATGCACACATAACCAATAGAAAAATACAATGCATTATAATTTAACTTATTACAGAGAAATTTCATATTATCACTTTTAATTCCAACAAAATGGAGAAGAGTAATATATGTAAAGCCTCATTTCCTATATTGAAGTCTTTTTTTCAAACTAAACACATTTTTATTCTGACACTCTAACAAGAGAATCACGTTTTCAATTTTATCTACAAAGTTAAAAATGTCATTATTAGTATATATTTATTCCAAAATTTGAATTCTCCATGTATATTCAAAAAAGCATGCCCCTTTCGACCTCAACATTATTAGATGGTAGTGACTCTAAAATGAAACGATTTGCTGTAAAGTGATCTTAAATGTTTTACTCTGGATCCTCAAGCAGTAAATTCAAAAGGGAATGCATTTCTCTTTGTTCAGTACCAAAATGCATGTTCTCTCCTTTTATCTTTTTCCTGCTGTCCCTGTGGCATTCGCTACAATGCATTTGTATATTCATTTATTGCCCCACACAGAGAGAATGAAAAGGCAAGTAGGAGTTGTAGCAACACTATCACTGTGATTTCTAGAATATTATTTTTTTCTATATCGTGTGTTATACTTCCCAGTTTTTGCGTGTCTGTCTCTCACAATTCTTTATTTCTCTGTACGTAGTAAACAGAAGGATAATGTGGATCTCGAGATTTATAGATGACATAAAATCTAGCTACTGATCGTGAACAGTCATCACTTACTATTAAACTTGAAGACCAAAATAATTTCCATTGCCTCCTCCTTCCTCCTTGTGAAAATAAGGACAATAAACTAAGTCTATGAAGAAAACAAAGAAGCGCCCTCCATCTCGGAGGTACAGATGGACAGCAGATGAAGGCAACGGCAAACATAAACTAGGGCTTTCAGAGGATAAGAAAAGTCCCACGGGGGCTTCAAAATTAAAATGCATTGAACTACTTAGATCTGTCAACATTTCACTAGTAAGAGGGATAGGTTCAAAAAGTTCTACCTCATTTGCTAGATTTTGCTTCTGTAAGGCAGAGATCAGCCACCTAGCAACAGCACAAAAGATTCTACTCTGACATAGTTAAACTCATGCTGGCTGAGCAGGAAGAAAAGCTATGTAGGATCAGGGCCGAGCTGGACGGCCTGCCGTTCCAGTGTCACTGGGGAGCCTAGTTTGGGAAATTGTGAAATTCATTCTGAGGAATGACTTTTTGTCAGCATTCTTCAACGCTCAGGTCTCTGAGCGCCTCCACGGGGCTGTGCCTCTCCTTCCCCTTCAAGAGTACAACGGACACATGCACACGGCACACACAGCAGAGAAAGAAAAGATGTTATTTCCAATCAACTGCTGTCCCATTAAAGCTCGGTCGTGCATATGCTAGGAAAATTGACAAAAATTGTGCAGATTAGAGGAAACATTTTCCTGTGCAGCTATTTTAAAAGACCAGTGAAGTCGTGGGGTTTTTCAAGTTCCTAATCCTTATAATATAGACAGCTATCTCTTGTTCTCTCTTTTAAAGCAAGTTCTTTGGCATTAGATACTGCCCCAGAAATAACCCACCACTTTTCTTCCAGGAGGAAAGAAATATCTACTTAACAGTCAGGTCATACCAGAGACTTTGGAAAATATCTGGATCACAAATCCCTGTCACCAGTGACCAGTAAAACGAAATCTGGGCCATGTCCTTCCTTGCAGAATGCCCTCCCTGGATGAGTCAACAGGTCATTCAAGAGACACTTACATCAAATTGTCAAAGCAATGCAGTGTTCAGCTGTGAAAACTTATGCCTGGCATGAAAAGTCTAAACACAATTTAACAGTTAAGTGTACAAACACACCACAACACTTTCTTTCTGGGAAAGGGGCAGAGAAGGAAAATTAGGTATTACTGTGCTTTTCATTTTCATGACTCTTTTGGCATATGTGATTGGAGAAGGATCCAGTTTTGGGGGGGAGGGAGGGAGGTTTGGTGAGAGAGGTTATTTGCTTCATCTTCAATCACATTCCTAGTCTGTCTGGCTTGTTTGGCTCTTCACGAGGCAGAAAGTGTGTAATACTTTCTGACAACAAGGGAGAAAAACCAAGGGACAGGCCCATTTATCTTGGAGACACTGTTAAAAGCAGCCAGTTGGCTCAGCCTTTTACTGTAAGCAGTGTTATTATTTTTTCAATACTGTAACTGTTTTAAGGCCTTTTTAAAAAATGTAGTTCTGAGTTACAGAAGCAGTATTTGTTAAAGAAAAAATGAAGAAACTAAAATATGAAATTGCGCTATCTCCCAAAGCCAGTTTCCTTCTAGAGAGGTCACTTACAACTCCTAACACTTTGATGTGACACTGCTAGACTTGTTTTTCATTATTTATAGGCACTCACATTTTTACACCTTTTCCCCCTATGGATTTTAATATGCATATTATTGTGGAATTTGCATTTTTCATTTAAAAATGTAATTTTCTATGTCAGAATTTATATTTTCCATTTTAAAAACAGGTTTTACAAGATCGCATTACACTATTTTGAACTTAATTTTGTTTTCAAAACAATACTATAGGAACGCCTGGGTAGCACAGTCAGTTAAGCATCTGCCTTTGGCTCAGGTCATGATCCAGGGGTCCTGGGATCCAGCCAGACTTTGGTTTCCGCACTCAGCGGGGGGTCTGCTTATCCCTTTCTCTCTGCCCTCCCTCCCCTGTGCTCTCTCTCACTCTTTCTCCCCCTCTCAAATAAATAAATAAAATCTTTTTTAAAAAAGGTACTAAAAAATACCAATTTCAGGATGTTTACCTACATATTTCTTGTTAATATGTCAGTAGGCTAGATTCCTAGGACAGAGGTTGCTGAGCTAAACAGTATAAATAGGGCGCCTGGGTGGCTCAGTGGGTTAAGCCACTGCCTTCGGCTCAGGTCATGATCTCGGGGTCCTCGGATTGAGTCCCGCATCGGGCTCTCTGCTCAGCAGGGAGCCTGCTTCCTCCTCTCTCTCTGCCTGCTTCTCTGCCTACTTGTGATCTCTGTCTGTCAAATAAATAAGTAAAATCTTAAAAAAAAAAAAACAGTATAAATATTGGAATCTTGAATGGGTATTTTCCCTTTGTCTTTCCTGAAAGTTTCTTTTCCTAAATGCTGTATATTTTGTTGTATATTTACTTTCCTAGATATACAGATTTTATTCATATAATCTATGTATAAAAGTGCCAGTGTTTCTACATATTCACAAATAATGGATATTCCTAATTTCTTTTTGTCACTTTAGTAAAACTGGGATTTCCAAAGGTTTACTTTGTGCTTAACCTATTAATGAAGGTAGAATTTTTTCCAGGTATGTCTTGAACATTTATATTAATTCTTCTGTGAATAATCTCTGTCTAGTTACATAATTTTTATTTCTTTGTGGGAACACTATATACAGATAACGAATTAATGTAATAATTAATCCCTGTCTATAGTGTACTGTATAATACTATGTAGCTTTTTTGGGCCTGTTATGTATTATTAAAAAAATGATATCATATGTATGTGTGTACACACACACACACACACGATATCTTTCACCATACTGCAGCTTTAATTCTGTTTGAGAACTATCCATGTGATCACATTTTCAAATTTGTTTATCTTTTCTCTTATGGCTGCTGATAAACTTATAAATGGCTTCCATATTTCAAGATTTAAAAACGGTCCTTTATTCTTTATTCTTTCTAAAAGTTTTTATAATTTTACCCTATATATTCCTTTATTAAATATGTAATTCATGTGTAAATGTCAATAATTTATATTCTAACTAAATGGCTAACCAATTATTTTAATACCAATTAATACTAATTCAATCCATCCATTTTCATCAACTCGAAATGCTGCCTAGTTTATTCTAGTTTCACATGGCTACATTAATCTACTTGTAGAATCTTTATTCTTTTGCACTAGCCTATTTGTCTATTTCTGTCCTGGCTCCCAGTATATATCACCATGACTTTACAGCATACTTTAATATCAAGTACAACATATATCAAGTCTTAATTTTGCCTTTAAATATTTTATTTATGTGGCCATTAAAATTCACTGGTCTAAAAAAAACAACAAAAATCTAGAACACTGAAAATGTTCTTTGGTTGTCATTTGTACACTAGTGAATACTGCTGATTCTAGAAGTAAGTTTACCCATTCTTTTTCCTATCTACATAATCAAGTCCTTGAACACCCTTCATGTGAGCTTTGCAGTTTTCTATTTACTATTAAGTGTATATTCACTATTAGTGTAGGCCTGCATATATTACAATAATTTCTGCTCTTTCAGAATTGAGTTCTTTTCCCATTATTTTGTTTCGTCATTGTCCCTGCTGGTGAAAAGGAAATGTACCTAGTGTTGCATATTTATCATGTATCTGTCTACCTTGCTGAACCTCTTTTTTTTTTTTTTTTAATCATTCTAACAGTATTACACTTAATTGGCTTGAATTTCCTAGACTGTGAATATCTGCAATAATATTTGTGTTTCTTTTTTTTCAATACGTTTAACCCTTACTTCTTTGTGCTTGTTTCTTTGGCTAAAACCTCTTGAGCAAACAGAATAATAGAATAATCCCAGTGCTAACAGACCATTCTTTTTCTTATTCCTAGCTTTAAGAGAAATGCTTTTAGTTTATTGAAATAGATATATGCATTTAAGTTTTTGGAAGAGAGGGACTACATCTTTGACTTCTAACGTTTCCACTATGTCATTCAATCTACTCATCTTTAATACCTCTCCTTGGGGCAATTTTGGTAATTCATATTTAACCAGAAAATTGTTTCTTCCATGTCCTGGATTTGAAAAACAGACACCCACATGGCCTCTCAAGCTTATAGCATTAAAGATTTCTAAATGCCCTCCTCCTCTTTAAATTGGATTTTTGAAATTTGAAATGATTTTCATTTACAAAACATTTAAGCTTACTATGAATATTTGTTAGTCCTTAGTGCTTGAGTACCGTGTTTGAAAAAATAACAACGGAGGCCATGATCTTAAATTTTGATGGTTTGTTCTGTATTCCACCTCATAAAGAACTATTGTTGGTTGCTATGGAGATGATTTTGATGATGTTAAATAAGAAACTGGTTAACAGATTACTAATGCTTTCCATTGAGATACAACATTTTAAAAAATGTCCTTCAGTAAATAAAACAATTATGAATTATACATTTCAGAAATACAGAAGCCCTTTTCAGTTCACAGTCCCATGGTGCAGAGAATGTTAGTTTCTTAGTGAATATCCCTTTTCCTCTTCCCCCCTTAGAAAAAGGTTAAGTTATTGATTCAAAGTCATGGCATTAGTAAGTGCTGGATGGAGTTCATACCTAAACTGAGGTTAACCTGTTTTTAAGACTCATATCCCAGTCTTCTTTTGTACATTGCACACAGGCTATGACTCACATGCATGTGGGTTCAGGGAGAGTTCTAGAGAGGAAGGTCTGCACAGGTTGGGACATAAAAGATGAATTTAGAGTTTTTTTCCAAGTACTCCAGGTAGGAAGGTTTAAAAAAAAGGGGGGGGGGCGCAAAAAGGAATGACATGAACACCCACAGGAATTAAAGAAAAAAAATAGCCAAGTGCAAATAAAACTTAGTTCTAGATTTTCCATAGGTACTTGATTCATATCTCTACTCATAGAATCTTGCACTCATAGAATCATGAGCCACCTAGTCAAATCTCCAAGGAGGAAATGTGACACAGTGATTGATAACCTAGGCATATAAACCTTGGCCAAAAGACAGGTTTTGAATCTGAATTCCATCATTTCTTTCATCCCTCCCTCCCTCCCTTCCTTCCTTCAGACCTTATTATTTAAGAAAGAGAGAGAGAGAGAGACCACAAGCAGGGGCAGCAGCAGAGCAAGAAGATGTAGACCTCCCAGTGAGCAGGGAGCCCAACAAGGGCTCGATTTGCAATTGTGACCTAAGCTGAAGGCAGATGCTTAACCAACTGAGCCACCTAGGTGCCCTGAAATCCACCATTTCTTGCTTTTTGTGTCTGAGAAAATTACTTAATTTCATTCCACTAAGTCTCAATTCATTAACTGCTAAATTAGTACATGATCATCTGTCTTCTAGGTTCATGTGAAGGCCAAAGACATGTCAAACACGTAAGAAGTTCTGACATGTTATTATCAACAGTAACATTGAGATTTTTTTTTTTAAGATTTTTACTTAATGCATTTGAGAACGAGAGAGAGTGTGAGCACAAGCAGGGCAGGAGAGGAAGAGGGAGAAGCAGACTCCCTGTTGAGCCGGGAGTCTGAGATGGGACTGGATCCCAGGACCCAGAGATCAGGACCTAAGCCAAAGACAGACTTTTAACCATCTGAGCCACCCGGGCACCCCTACTCTCCAGAATTTCAACATTTGAGTCAAATGAAAGAACTACAGAACTATTCTATATTTCTTCATTTTCCCTTATGCTGCTCCCCACATCACCTTTCTACACCTGGCTAAAGGGACACTCCTTAACTGTTCCATATTCGAGTTATACCCCATTGTGTGGATATGCCATAGTTATTAACCACTCTCCTATATGGAGACATTAAGGTTCTTTCCAATATTTTGAAATTGTAAGAATGCTGTGGTGAGTAACTTTGTTGCTCAATATTCTTATAGTGCTGGAGTTGTACCGCCAGTGTAAATTCTAATTTTGCTAGGGCAAAAAGTATGTTCATATATAGGTTTTCTTAGATATTGACATATCACTTCCACAGAAGTTATACTAATTTCCATTTCTGTTAGCAAAATGTTTGTTTCTTCGCATCCTTACCAACAGAATATGTTTCTCATCAGAATATTAGTATCACTAAATTTGCCTTTCTGTTATGAAGTTGAATTTTTTTATGTTTGATCATCATTTTATATACCTGAAAAATAATAATCATCAGGTTTTTTAATATGATGGTTGATCTTTTCCCATATCTTGAAATAGTTCTTTAAGTATTAGGGATATTTCCTTTTTCTGAGATTTATGATATAAGCATTTCCTTTAAGATTGACCTTTGTCTTCTGACATTGCTTATGTATTTCTATATCATGCAAAATATTCTTTTTAACCTAATTCTTATGTAAATTTATCAGTATTGTCTTTCATTGCATTTGGGCTTGAGTCATTGAATAAAGCACTTTCTTACATACAGAGTTTGGAGAGAAATTTATCGTGTAATTCTCTAGTATGTTTATGGTCTCACCCTGCATACTGCTCCACCTGAAGATTATTTTTATGTGTGTACCTGGTTCTAAGTTTGTCTTTTTACAAATAGCTAACTAGTTGCCTGACACTCCCTGTCTAAAAATCCATCCTGTCCAGTGATGCCATTTTTATCATTTACTAAATTTTCATATGCACTTGAATATATTTCTAGATGTTCTACTTTGTTCATCTGAAATGTCTTTCAGGTGTCTATACCATGTTGCTTTAACAATAAGAGCTTTATTCCAATTATACTAGTAGGGCTCCTCAGCCCCTAATAGCTTATGTATTTCCATGTTAAACTAGCTAGTCCCATGTTCATTTTCCATAGGAACTTTAATATCGAATTATTTAATCCCACAAAAAGCCTGTGGGTGTTTTTGTTAGAATTGCATTAAATATATAGATTAATTTAGGAAGAACTAAGATCCTTACTATTTTGAGCCAGCTACTCAGAAAAGAAAATGGGTTTCTACTTGTTCAAATCTTTGGGGATTGTTTTTTATCATAGAGGTGTGTTTATTTTATTAAATTTATTCCTAAATATTTTATGTTTTTTATTGTGGTTATATTTCCTTTTCCTATTGCCCCTCTAGTTTTGTTTGTGTACATACACTGTTGCCTCAATGCTAATTTTATGTCCCCCAACCTTACTTACTGAGTTGTTTTTAATTTTTTAATAACTTTTTATGATTAATTCCCTAGGGTTCTCCTGGGATACTATCATGATAATTTCACTTTATTATTATTATTATTATTATTATTATTATTATTATTTTGAGACAGAGATTCTCAAGCAGACTCCACTCTGAGCTCGGAGCCTGATGCAGGGCTCGAACCCATCAATCTGAGATCATGACCTGAGCCAAAATCAGGAGTCAGATACCTTACTGACTGAGCTACCCAGGTATCCCTTTATTAATTCTTATTTATTTATTTTACTTATGGTCAAATTATGTTGCCTCATTTGATATTAAATAGCAGTAAAGACAGAGGTCATGTGTGCCTTTGTTCCCAATCTTAATGTCTTAATGGTAATGTCTCTCATGATTCTCTGTCAAGTAAGATGCTGAATTTAATAAGGATTTGTATCAGTTGGATACCAATTCACATTTTCTTTAGTGCCTTTAAAAAATATCAGGAATGGTAATTGAATTTTGTCAAAGACTTTTTTTTTGCAATTCTGGAACAATCACAATGGGTTTCCTTGTTTCTTAGCTTTCAGAAATCTAATACTAGATTAATCCCTTTATTATATTATTTGTTCTTTTTCCCTAGAGGCCCTGAGGAAGCATGCATATATATATATATATATATATATATATGTCTTTGTGTGTGTGTTTGTGTAGATAATATCAGGGAAAACACCTATCCTTCCCATTCTTGAAGGAGTATATATTTCTTCATTTTGAAGTCCCATATTTTTATTAGGCCATGTCTTGGGAGTTTCTGGCTTTGTGTCAAATTTCCCAGGTAACTTCTGGCCCTTTCATCATGCAAATTCATTCTTCTTTCATTTCTGAAAGTTTTCTTGGATTATAGTTTTAAATATTAGTTCCACTCCACTGTTTTGTTTTCCTCTTTAGGGACTCCAATTATATACATGTTCTTTATCTTCCACTTCAACTACTTTCTCTTTGGTTATGTACTTTATCTTCTTTTTGTTCCCTTGGTTATTTTTCAACTTTGTTCAGAATTCTTTAATAGAATTAATTTGAATCTATCCTTTCTTGGGAGAAGTATTATAATTTAGTCTTTCCTTTCTATTTCATTTCCTTCCTTGCTTCAATCCACTCTTATTTGATTCTTACTGTTTTGTTATCCAGTTGTATTTGGACTTTAAAATCCCGATTAAGTTTTACTCCCCACCTCACCCCCTTTCCCTAAATTTAAATGAATTAATATTTAATTCAGTTTGGAGTCAGGGTCTTGGAGTACTTTCTTTCTTGCTTCATATTTCTTTGTTTTTGTTTGTTTTGTTTTTGATGGGGAAAATGAGAGAATTCATAAGCTGAATTTTATTTTAAACAGTGGCTTTTTATAGATGGATAACTGCACTTACCTCTTAATTTTAAGCCCAGGGTTGAAGAGTTGAGGTAGTTTACAAGATTCCTATTTTAAGAGTACCCTCTTCTGTCATTGTAGCAAAGTAGACTTTCTTTGGTGAATATTTTCTATGGGTATTTGTTCTGTCCTATACACTGGAGTGATTTTTGTTTTACAGTATAATGAGTATATCGTATGCTCCCTCACTACACTGTTTGCTGTCTACATGTAAAGTACCCAAGAGCTCCTTTGTGATTGTTTGGATTGTGGTATGTTATTTACTCATGTCTTAATACATTTTAGGAACATATTTAAAAGTACTGATACTTTTCCTTGAAATCTCAGGACTTTCCATTTGTATTTCATTCACTTATACTTTAGTCAGTGTATTATTCAAATAGCTCTTACAATGTCAAGTGTGTGTTAGGTACTAGTCATAAAAAGCTGTGGAAAATATAACCCTTATTTTCTAAGACAATGGTCTTCAAAATAAATTCCAATTGATCATTTTCCTCCTTAAACTGTTACTTTGGCCCTGTTCTAGCAAATATTTATCCTAATATAATATAGTTTATACTTAAAAGCCTTTGATTATTTTTTAAATCTTTTTTACACCAAAAGTATGAACATAGTATATATTTTTAAAATTTTTAGTGACCATAATTGTCTAAAAGTTATCCTTACAAATAAAACTAGTAAAAAGTGGACAGAATAAATTTTGATAGTCATAAAGAATAAAATTTTAATTGGAAATATATTTCTTCATAGGATATAACAGGTTCCAATACGTAGTTTAGTAAAACCAGTACTTGTAAAATAAAAGAATGAGGGAAGCAACAAAGGAACCCAGAAGGAGGGGTGAGGCATCCTCTCTGGTTGGTCTGGGAAAGGCTTCCCAGAGAAATTGCCATTTATATTTGCTCTAAAGGATTAAAAGGCATCTTTTGGGCAAATGCAGAAAAATAAAATTCTAAGTAGAGAGAACAGTGCGTGTAAATCTGAGAGAAAGAGAAGAATATGGCCTGCCCACATGCCAGATCTTTTTGGACATGTTAAATCTGTAATGCCTATGACATATCCAAAGGAACTCTGGTGTCCTATTGGCAAGCACATTTAAGAATGTGGAACCTAGTGGGATAGGATAGTTTTTAATAAATTGTATTCCAAATCTATAAATTAACCCAAGCTTTAATACTTTTTCTGCCTAGCTTCACTAACAACATGATCTCATGTATACATATATATGAAATATATAATAAATTTATCTCTATATGTGTATATATATAATTATATATGCATTAATTTGATACTGTTTCCTATTTCTTTCTTTTAGCTTTGATGACTTGATTTTTTTTTTCTTTGTAACCTCTTTCCTACCCTTTGGAATTTAATTACATAGCTCAGTCTATTTTTCAAAGAAACATACTGATATATCAAAATAATATAATAACCAAGCCTCCTTAGGTTAGGAATAATTTCCCTCTTTTGGCTCATGATTTGCTTCTTCAGCCCTCAGACATGCCTCCCTGTTGGTGGTCCTCAGGTCATGGAAAACCATAGTTCACATAGTAGTGTTTATGCTTGCGGATAATTATAAACTCCAGCAACCCAAATGACTTTTTTTTTTTTTTTTCTTAAGTCTCTCTTCTCTAGGATCACAGGTAAAATCTGAAGGTCCTTTCTCAAGATACCTTAGATTCCAAGAGAAAACCCAAAGACTCTTGTGACAAGCCTCCTTTTCGATACCATGAAGTTCTTATATTCACAATGCCCGGACAGAGATGGGCTTTGGTCTGTCCTTACGTCTTTGAGTGACAGAGACCTTGAATTCTCATGCCTGGGAATGACAGGGGTTTGATATAAAGCCAACATCTTTACATAGTGCTTTATGTTTACTCTAAAGCTCTTCATTCTAAAGCCATCCTCATTGAAACTTAAATCCAAAAAAGAATACCTGTATGTGACATGACCTGGATACGAAATTTAATTGGAAATATATTTGATACTAAATGTAACTAGAAACAACTTACATTGTTATTTTGCATTTCAGTAAGGTATGTTATGCTTAAGGAATTTTGCTCAGTCCAAGTCAAAGGATGCATGTTGCAAGATTATTTGTGAAAGCAAATATTTCAGAAAGAAACTAAACAACCATTAATAGTATCAATGAAGTTATTTAAATGATGACAAACCCTACATTAAATATTGCAGACTACACAGCATAAAAAGGGATGATATAATAGTTCTAATGGCTAGCCTTCCTTTAGTATCTTTTGTATGTCAGACACAGTACTGAGTGTCTCACATATTTAACCCCTTCAAGTCTCACAACTACCCTGTGAAGTAGGTGCTATTATCTTGTCCAGTTTGCCAGAGAAGAAGCTGGACACATTAGATTGGGAAATTTACTCAACACTACACAGCCAAGAAGTGATGGATCTAGGAGCCAGATGTGCCGACATGGAACAACAGCACAATATTTTATTAAGAGAAAAAAAAAATAAACAAGGTACAAAGGGAATGTATAAAGTATAATTCATATTTCTATAAGAAACAAATGTGTGCTGGTGTGGGTACATGTGTTGGTGAAAGGAAAACCATATTTAAGTGGAGAGAAAAATAATACTGCAAAGTGGGATTTAGATATTGGGGTTTCTACTTTTTGCCTGATGTACTAGTATATGCCTTCCAAAAGTTTATTGTAATATACATATGTTTACTTTTGCAGTTCATGGCTTTAAAGTAATTAGAGTTTGAATGAAGAAACTACCATACTGTAATATAAAAAAAAAAAAAAACCCACAAGTCATTTTTCATACCTATGTTGAAAAGAACACTAATTCCAAACATTTGTTTATACTAGTGGCAATGAGTCATTTCACTATCTGAAAAGTATTATTTATTACTAAAAACACTATTTTAAAATATTTGATTAGTGAATTTCTTTCTACATTTGTCACACCGATTTCCTTCCTCTGGTCCCTTTGCCTCTTAATCCTCCCGCTGCATCTTCTCCCTCATGTTAAGAGTTTTCTCATGTGAGAGAAACCCATCTCAGACGTCACCATCTGGATTTCCATTTTTAAAGTTTATTTAAGTACCAGAGGATGTTGCCAAGAACGCAAAACTCTGTTTGCTTAGCTAAGACTAGCTACAGTCTCAGAGAGCTTTCTTGTCTGGCAGGGTTAGAGAAGACAAAAATGCAAACCTCCTTATTGTAAATAGTTGACACTAAACAACATTATCCACTCAGCTGACATAAGATGGACATTATTTATGGCATCATTCTCAATTTCTTTCAGGAGATTTTAGAAATTATACTATGCATCCTGTCTTTCCATCAACTTACAGTTTGTAAAAAATTAATTTCCATGGAAACTGATACAGGGGAAAGCATAATTTTGTTGAGATGTTGTGAAATAAATTTGTAATGAAGTAGAGAGACAAAACACTTAGAGAAACCCATTAATAATTCACTTTCAACAATGTTAAAACAGTGTCTAAACATATCTCATCAAAAAAATTTTGCTGTTGTGTTAATTGGTAGAGATATTTGCTTTTATAAGGCATAAACAACTTCTCCTAAAATATACGTGTTGACTCAGAAGGATATAAGGATTCAAACAACTATCAATCATTGTTTTCCAGATACTTCTGTGTGTTTTGTTATGACTTCAGTATCAAACTACCATCCATTCTCTAATAAGCAAAGTAATATATCCATTGGTCTGCTAGATTAAAAAGTCATAAACACAAATATAATGGAATATGCATCATTTCCTTTGGAATTTATGAAACTGTTTTTGCACAATTCCCTAAAGGGTGAGGGGAAAAAAATCAAGCAATCTTTGATATGCAGTATAAATAATTCCCCAAAGAAATCACAAGGACTGTTTTTGTTTATTTTTGCTTTAAGCATGCAAATGTATTCCTTATCTGTACCTTAACTTTGGGTACTCATAAACATCCACTGCTTAAACTAGAAAAAGGTCTTATTTATGAATTAATTTTATCCTTTGTTGTTAGAAAAGAGAAATATGAAATGTGAAATAAAAAGGGAATAAGGAAATACAGACACTAAGTTCATCTGAAATAGGATGACACCCATATATAAAATCTTTTTATAACCTGATATAAATATTAAAAATAAGAGCGAATGAGTATTAAAACTATGTCCTATATAATACAAAATGTTAAGACATAAAATCATGTTAAATAATTGCCTTTTTTCTAAAATATACCCACATCTTCCTTTCTCATATTCAGACAGATAATTGCAAATAATGCCATTATCCACTATTTTTGCCTGAATAACTTTGTGTTCATTGGTGTTGTATTATACCAGCTTTGAGAAAAATAAGTCAGCCAATGGCAATAACTGTTCAAAGACAAAGTAGACAATGCTCCTTACCGACACACAGGGCCGTTCTTCTCCACTACACAATTCCCACCATTTCTGCAGTAACCCAATGGGCACTCTACAAAGAAGCATCACAAAGCCCACAGTTAATTGTAAATATTATGAGGAAGGAGGAGGACATATTACTGTTAATCGCTGCATTAAATCTAGCCACTGAGAATAAATTGCTTCTAAAAGAACAAGAATTCTCCTAGGCTACTTCTCTGTGGCCCACAAATTTGTTCTGTGGCCCTTACCGCCCTTGATGTGTTCATTCTCTTCACATGCCTGAGTGGTTGACCGCAAGAGAAGACTCTTTCCTCCCCTGGATTAGCAAAATCTACTTATTTAGAACATGTCTGTAAGACATATTTGTGATTTTTAAAAATTTTTATTTATTTTCAGCATAACAGTATTCATTATTTTTGCACCACACCCAGTGCTCCATGCAATTCATGCCCTCTCTAATACCCACCACCTGGTTTCCCCAACCCCCTCCTCCCCACCACTTCAAACCCCTCAGATTGTTTTTCAGAGTCCATAGTCTCTCATGGTTGTGATTATACTGAAATTTGTTCTTTAATGCAACATTGTTTTCAATGTTTGTTTTCAGTTCCACACACGAGTCACTATCATGACAGACAATGCTTTCCTGGGTGTCCTTGTCTTCTTGGTAAAATGTCACTTGTGCATGAGCATGTCCGACCTTTGCATCCATGACAAGCATCAGCATAGCTCAAATTGACCTGTTTCCCTGGCCCTGGTCTCTTGCTGCTTGTATCATTCCCCACTCCTAGGTTAGTGTCAACATTTATCTTCAAAGGTGATTTGCTTATAGATTAAAAAGAGGCTAGATACTGTCTCATAGGTATGACACTGGAAGTGGTTAGTGCCTTTAGCTCTTCAGGTTTCTTTACAGTATCCTTGGATCCTCACATGTATCCTGACCTACTAAGACCTGTTGGTTTCCTTACTCACTTAATCCCCAAATTGCTTTTCTTGGCTTTTTTTTTTTTTTAAGATTTTATTTATTTATTTATTTGACAGAGAGAGAGATCACAAGTAGGCAGAGAGGCAGGCAGAGAGAGAGAGAGAGGGAAGCAGGCTCCCTGCTGAGCAGAGAGCCCGATGCGGGACTAGATCCCAGGACCCTGAGATCATGACCTGAACTGAAGGCAGTGGCTTAATCCACTGAGCCACCCAGGCACCCTTTTTTTTTTTTTTTAAACAACTTCTCTCTTGCAGGATACCATTCTCCCCTGGTTTTACTGTCTTACCTCCAATACTTGGTGGAAACCTGTAATTCAACATAACTATTCTGAGCATCTGTTAATATCCAGCACTAGGCTAGGCACTGGATATATAATAATATATAACACAGGAAGTTTACAAAATTATTAAAGCTGCAGGCACCAGAGCCAGACTGCCTGAGGAAGAATCTCAACTCAACTTAATTAGCTGTATAATACAGGATAAGCTAGTTAATCTCTCTGTATCTCTGCTTCCTCTCTGTCAAACTGGATTAAAAATAGTATCTATCTTAGAGTTGTTGAGAATGTTAGAACACACCTAGCTCATGATACATGCTTAAGAAATGTTGACCTAAAAAAGAGATAGGGGAACCTGGGTGGCTCAGTGGGTTAAGCCTCTGCCATGAATGATCTTAGGGTCCTGGGATCCAGGTGGCATCGGGTTCTCTGCTCAGCAGGGAGCCTGCTTCCTCCTCTCTCTCTGCCTGCCTCTCTGCCTACTTGTGATCTCTCTCTGTGTGTCAAGTGGATAAATAAAATCTTTAAAAAAATAAATAAGAAATAATAAAAAAGAGACAATTGTGGTTTTTGCTCATGTTGACTTTCCAGCTTTATAGAAAATGCAAAAAAAAAAAAAAA
The DNA here is from genome assembly GCF_964662115.1 of Mustela nivalis. NCBI lineage: Eukaryota > Metazoa > Chordata > Mammalia > Carnivora > Mustelidae > Mustela > Mustela nivalis. Next base: position 128,505,725 of record NC_139026.1, on the reverse strand, counting down.
GACTAGGGAGTTAAAATACAATATTAAAATTGGTTTACTTTGGAATGGATGTAACAAAGGTAACTGGAGTACCAATAAGGGCACCTAAATCAAATTTGGGGAATAAAGAGAATCTTTCCAGAAAAAAATCAGCATTCATTTGGGTACGGGGGTGTATGTGTGTGTTTAAATATAGTCATAAAGACTCAGAGGCCCACGAAGAGAGTATGGTATGTTTGAGGATCGGAAGGAGGTTCAGCCTGGTTGGACCGATCACGCAGAGAGAGAAGGGGAGAAGGTCAGAGACACACGGGGCCAGCTCATATAGGCTCAGTGAGCAGTTTAAGCTTTAACCTAGAAGGCCAGAATTTTAAGAAACTAAGTGCATGTTTCATTCTTTAAAAAGACAATTCTGGATCCAGTAATGTAAAGTCAAGAGAAGGGCTAAGACTAAAATGCAAGAGCCCAGTTAAGAGCTTTTTGTAATAATCCAGTAAGAAACCGTGGTTGCTTGAATGAAAGAGGTGGGGTAGGAGCCTGAGAATTGTAGGGATTTGTAAGATATTTAAATGTTGGGATTGAAAGATCCTGGTGATCATCTGGAAGAATAAAGGGTGATGTTAAAACCTCTGGCCAGGCCTCTGGTTAGCTGATGGTTTCATTCACTGAATTGGGGGATCTGAGGGGAAGGGAGAATTTGTAGGGAAAGATGCTGGTGTTTTAAGTGCCTAAGGGGACATCGAAGTGGGCAATATTATTTGCAGGTCTGAAGCTCAGATAAAATACAGGCTAGGGCATGGATTTGAAGCTTTGGATTTCTTCCTCTGCCTTTCAGCTACCATCAATTTTCAGGCTTGCCCCTCAAAAATCACTTGAGATCATTTTATTAAGTGTCATGGGGGTCACAAAGACACAGTCTTTGACTTTACAGGAGCAGACTAACCTTAGCAGAAAGAAAAACAATTTACTTGGGTCGGGAAAGGATGATGGTTTTGAACAATAGCAGAAAAGTAATAAGGAGAAGCAAAAATGTTGTGTAGGAAAACAGCCCTCGGAGAAGAGAGAGAGTCAGATTGTGGAGTCAGTCACTGAACACTGGAAAGGGGGCAGCAGAGGGAGGATGAAAGAGGAAAAACAGGGAAGGAGGAAGGTAGCAGTGTGGGAACAAATTTGCAATATACCACGTGTCTGGTGTTCTTTTTGCTCTCAAAGGTTTCCAGTGATTTGCTCTTCCAGGGAAGTAGCTGGCCCCTAAACAACGTGGGGATTTGGGGCACTGACCCTCGCACAGTTAACCACCCATAGATAACTTTGAACTCTCCCGAAACTTAACTGCCAATTGCCTACTGTTGACTGGAAGCCTTACTGATGATATAAACAGTTGGTGAATGTATCTTTTAGATAAACAGTTGGTGATAATATAAACAGTTGGTGAACATATCTTTTATATATGATGTGTATCGTATACTGTACTTCTGCAATAAAGTAAGCTAGGAGAAGAAAATGCTATGAGGGAAATCAAAGGAAGAGCAACTGCATTTCCAGTACTTTCCTGTAAAAAACTCTGCCTATTAGTGGAGCCTCACAGCTTGAACCTGTGCTACTTCAGGGTCATCTGTAGTTCCAGTCTTGCCTTCCCTCCTCCTCCCTCTTTAATTACAGCAAGGGAGTGTGGCGCTAAAGATGGGGGTACAGCTACACCCCTCAGGCTTTCAGGGCATGCTCAGCTGAACACAACAGATGTGAAATTTCCTTCCTAAACAAGAAATTAGCTGGTTTTGACTAAAAACAGCCCACCAGCATGATAAAGCATAAATAGCTAGAAACCTTTCAGATAAACCATTTTATGGTTATGTTTGGTCTTAAGTACAATTTCAGTCTTCCTCACATAAGGGCTTTGTTTTTATAAGAAAAAAAAAAAAACATAGAGTGTCTGATACTACATAGAACATCAAAATACACATAGCTGCACATTCCCCCCCCCCCGGGATTATTAGTATTTACCATGATTGCTGAGAGTAAAACATAGGCTTGCTTTACATCAAAATAAAGCTGTGGAAATTTAAATATGCATTTTATTACACTGGATAATGGAGCACGGTGGAAAGGAAGCACTGGCCAGAGCAAGGAGTTAAACTCGGTGTTTTGGAAGAGAGACTGTTTGTATATGACCTCCACAGGTTCTTTATCCATAAGAATTGAAAGACACAGTACAACATATTTTCACCTTTACTTTATTCAAAACAGTTTAAAGTAGGGAACAGCTGAAATGGGCAGGGAGGGGTCTATGACTAGTTAGCAATGAAGAGATTAAACTATTAAACTCCCAGGATATAAGCAGCTCTCAAATGTCAAGTCGGGGTCTATGGGGTTGATAGGAGAACCTCAGGCTCCTTAGCCACATCAGTGTCTCGCCGCCTTGTGCCCTCCTGCATTGGTTATTATGATCGTGTATCTGGAGGCCAGTATGATTCAACTGGAGGCTAGGAAGTGAGAGCTCTCGTACGGTGGACTGCTGAGAAGACTGATAGTCACGTGAGTCCTGGTTCTCCCTCCTTGACACCCGCTCAGGTAATGGGTTGTGTAACTTTGGACTAAGCGGTTTAAGTCTAAGCTTTCTCATATTTAAAGTGCGAATTATATCTATCACCTTGCCTTCTAGGGCTGCTGAGAAGATAAAATGAAAGGTATTTGTAACATTTCTATACGAGTGAGTTAGGTATGCATAATGTATTAAATAATTGTTCTCAGCCAGCTCTCTGTATTTGGGGATTGTTTAAACTGCCCATGAAACCTAATTTCTATGACCAATGCTCTCTCCAGCATTTCCTGTCCTTCTCCCCTGTGCCATTATGAGCACCACTACCACTATCATTTACTGAAGACCAGATCTGTGTCGAGACTGTCTTAAGAGTTTTACTGGCATTACCTCATTTAATCCTCATAGCAGTATGTGTTATATTCATAGAGATCCTTTTTCACAGAGAAGGAAACTGGTTAATAATATAATTTGCTCAAGTCAATAGCAAAGGAGCAACAGATACTGAACTAAATTCCAGTCCTCTAACACCTAAAGTCTATTGGTTTAAAAATGTCAAATGATCTGCTATTCAGGTCAGATTTTCTGTATAACCCCTTGCTGTTCTTGATATTATGATCATCAGTTTCTTTGAACGGTACAGTATTTATGCACTGTCATGGATTAGATATACACCTGCCAATAACTTGCCTGTAGTTTCAGGAGCTATAAGGGTCTAAGAATCTTCCAGAAAACCAAATGGCTTGGTGCAATAAACCAAATACCCAGTGGGCACAGACTGTTCTCTTTATCTTGAAATCCCAGCACAGGGACTGCAGGGAAGATTAACTATGGCTTAGCAATCTGGCATAGCTCTACTCTATAGTGCTTTGGTTTGGTGTATGCTTCGAGTAAAAAATGTTCTTGTTGGAAAGAAGAGTAGCTCTAACGGAGGGTATTCATTGAAAATAGAGCAAAGGGAGTTGGAGGGGGATGGGTGAAAGAGGTGACGGGATGAAGCGCACACTCATCAAGGCGAGCACGGCGTGAGGCACAGCCGTGATGAGTCAATGTATTGTACACCTGACGCTGATAGAACACTACATGTTGAGACCAATGGAATTAAATTTTTTAAAAAAAACTTAATAAAAATAAAACCTTCTGAAATATTATTAGGCATTACTATTATTATTATTAAACATATTAAACTGTATTCATAACATCCCATCCTAAAACCTCATTTTTTTTCCAAGGATTTTATTTATTTATTTATTTGAGAGCGAGAATGAGCACGAGCGGTGGGAGAAGGGAGGGGCGGAGGGAGAGGGAGAAGCATATTCCCTACTGGGCAGGGAGGAGCCTGGTGCAGGGCTTGATCCTGGGACCCCCAGGTCATGACCTGAGTTGAAGCCAGATGCTTAACTGACTGAGCCACCCAGGCATCCCTACAACTCTATATTTTTGATGCCTTTTCCTTATTCTACTTCAAAGGATGATTATCATAATTATAGTATCACCTTAACATAACTTTCATTAACCTCCACTACTACAGATGACTGGAAAAAACTCCCAATTTAAATTAAGCCAGACACATTCTGTTCAATAACCTTCTGCTGCATCAGCAACCAAAACTTGAAAATAATATGCCTTTCTAACATAACTTGGGAACACACGGCCTTGTCGAAATATACTTAACCTGCAACACTTGCATAGGGCCTGAGGTCAATGTTCCCGTTAATGACTTAAACCTCAGGTGAGGGGAGACCAGATGCTCACCGCCTGCTGTGCGGCCAGGGACATTACTGGATGCTGTCAGGATCGGGCTCATAAAGTCTATGAAACACTACCCAAAAGGGAGATGATGTTTGGAAAGAAAGAGGAAGGTGTCACAGGCATTGACACCTCTTCGTGTGGATTAAGCCTAGACACATTCTTAAACACAGAAGCATTGACTACATCGTATCTGTTTGACAAACTAAAAAGCACAGAAAATATAGAGAACAAAAAATGTAATGTGAATTTTATTTCTGAAAGCTGTTTCAGAAACAGCTTATATTACTGTAACCCAGCAGCTGGGGCAGTGTGATGTGTAAATGAACGGTGAATGAATTGCTGAATGGCTCAACTAAATGGGGCGACCAGAATGTGCTGTCTGCTACTACCTCCACGTCGTCAGGATGAATGATAAAAGTAAAATACCTAAAGTCAGACAATAACCCATCACATGTTATGGTATATTTGTTCTCACTGAGGACTATCCTGAACAAAAATCTCACCTTTATGCAAATAAATTTGGGTAGTGGATATCAGTGCTTTGTCTTAATAGTTTCAAAGACTGAAACTATCTTGTTTATATTTTTCTTACTCTGGAAAGAAAATGAAAGCATTTCCTTTGGGTATCAGTCTGATGTATAAGCATGCCTCGTACAGAAATAATGGCAGAGACCGTTCATCTTTGCATATTTTATGGGACCAGATTTGCTCGCTTCTTGATTTCCTTTTGTACTCATAAAATTCAGTGCTCTGTGAGTATTCATTTCAGCAGCATAAAAAATAAGACTTTCTTGCACTGTGATCTGATTATAATTATCATGCTTTTGTCACTTATCTCATAATAGTTTGCACTCTTCAAAGATACAAAGAATATATTCTCACCTAGTTTTGATATTAAATATCTCCAATTTATTTAAAATATATGATTGAATATATCTTTTATTGTGACTTTGTATTTTTGTTGTGAGAGATTTATATTGCCCCTACTTATCTATTATTTCATATATCTCCGGCATGAAATAAAAGTTCAATTACCCAGGAGAGATGTTAGCAATGGACTATAATAAATTTAGAGAATTTTAAAGCAGTTCTGATAAAAGTATAATCACAAACATACATTATCAGTTCTGATAAATATTGCAGGTTCAGGAGAGAAGAATTTTTAAAAGTCAGTCTAAAGCTTAATAAACTGACTTTTAAACATGACTAGATCATGCAAATAGAGAAGTGGGAAAATTATAATTAAAAAATTAATAACATGTTAGATTGTTTCCTTATTTTAGAAACCAAGCAATTTGCATCAAAGATATTATCAAATACTAATAACTTTAAGTTTTATTAACTTAAAATTTAGTGTTTGATTTTTCTTCATCGGGGAACATTCATTTATATAGAACAAGCATGAGTTCATTATATATTTATAAATATTATATATGTTATATATTACATTATATATTTATAAGCTTTTTATATGTTACTGTTAATATTCTTCCTGACCTAAACCAATAATAGAAATCCAATTATTCCCTACTTGGCAATTATTTAGAATTTCAAGTTTTGTTATTTTTATCACCTACGGGTTAAGTTACTGGCTTATATTGTAAAGAATATGTTAATGGAAATAGAGTACCTGTGCAGCTGGACTCATCAAGCTGGAAAGCCATGCAGTCGACCAAACCATCACAGCGCTTGTGAACTGGGATACAGCTGTTAGAGGAAGTGCACGTCAACGCACCATCAGAACAGCTCTCGTTGGCTGCGGGGAATAATCATCATTTTTTAAAAAATGAATTTCTTCTAATGAAATAGTAAGACAGTTTATTATACCATCCCTCCTCTTTCTGGTCTTATATTTGAATTATGTATTATAGTTCTTTTTGATTTTTCAAAAAGAAGTTTGTTGACAGAATCGTTTCCCAGCTGCGCACTAGGTACTGTTATACAGGCACGTATGTATAAAATCTACTGTGTATACTATGTCGTCTGAATGGATTTTAGACTTAACTTTTATGTCCAAGTAGAGCTCTCTGTTCCTCTGCTGCTCCCCTAATGTCCCTGACATTATGCTCATTTGCAATGACAGCAACCATTACTTGAATGTTCATCAATTTCCACACGGTTGTAAATCCCGGGTGGTCACCGGGTACACGATGTAGGTCACAGCAGCTCAATGTAAGATGACTCTGTGTCTTCCTGGCGTGGTGCATTTTACTAATTCCAGAGTCTCTTGTCAGCCTGACTTCAGGAGACAAGCCCAAGTCTTGCTCATAGGATGAGTTGTTTCAGAAAAATGACTTTACCGATGCTAACCAAGGGCACTGATACTTCCGTGGCAATCTAGTCCTGACAAGTACTCGACTTCCCCCAGATGCTACAATTAGTCCTGAAACTGTATTTTTGTCTTCCTGCCCGTCATTCTTTTGTCTCATCAGGGCTATAATTTCCTGCAAAGAGGTAAAATGTTGAGGCTCTTTTTACAAGTTAGCGCTGAAGAAGAACCCTCCATTCCAGACTGTCATTAGACATCTCTCATCTTGTATTTGCTTGAGAACCTGGAATCATGCCTGATCTCTCCTCTCTGGTTCTACTCCAGTTTTGCCCCATGCTGAAATCTATCATGTCTCTAAGCCTTTCTTTTTTCCTTTTTTTAAAAATATTTTATCTATTTATTTGACAGAGAGAAATCACAAGTAGGCAGAGAGAGAGAGAGAGAGAGAGGAAAGCAGGCTCCCTGCTGAGCAGAGAGCCCCATGCGGGACTCGATCCCAGGACCCTGGGATCAGGACCTGAGCCGAAGGCAGCGGCTTAACCCACTGAGCCACCCAGGCGCCCCTCTAAGCCTTTCTTTGTGATAACTCTTCCATCTAGCTTTGCTGTGTTTGGAATAGAGGGAATGTTGAAACACAGACCCATGGCACCATCTCGTCAGGAATCCTGGATAGATTTCAAAGGCATGAAATTATAACAATATTGATTATGCTGATTTTCTATGCTTAATCCTTTGAGTCCTAGGTTTCCTCAGAGATAAATGGAGGGCAAAGCTTTGTGGTGCTTAACCCAAGTTCAGCAAAAATGGTTCTGCTTTTCTCTGACTTCCCTAATGGTGTCACATACAATACCTTATTTGAACACTTTAATCCAATCCCGCTGCTAGAATTTTTTAAAGAAGGATTGACCTGGGAAGTTACTTCTACTAGGATAGAGACAAGTTCAAATTTCTCAAGCTAAATTGGTATTTTAGAAGACTCAGGAATAAATGTACCCATGAGTGGGTCTTACACAAATTTTGCCAATATTATCATGATTTTTTTCTTTTCTTTAAGTATATTTATGGCTGGTGAGGTGCCTGGGTGGCTCAGTACATTAAGCGTCTGCCTTCGGCTCAGGTCATGATCCCAAGGTCCTGGGATTGAGTCCTGCACCAGGCTTCCTGCTCAGTGGAGAGTCTGCTTCTCCCTCTCCCACTCCCCCTGCTTGTGTTCCTCTCTCACTATGTCTATCTCTGTCAAATAAATAAATAAAATCTTTTTTAAAAAAAGTATATTTATGGGTTGGAATTGTCTGAGTTATCATACAGTTTGACAGCTACCTATCAAAATTAATTTTCAAGTTACACACAAGATGTTTTTAAGAGTGTGTCTGTCCATTGATTAAAAATCCTAGCTCTGAAAATTAAAGCGATGCTTTTCATTGAGTAATCCTGGGGTGCTAGAATCAGTTCCCACCAGTAAATATTACAGAGCTGTCCCTCCACATAAGAGTCTATGCTTAGCACCCCAACTGGAGAGTGCAGGGAAACACTTTACAGAAAGAGTGACGAGAAAACAAACAAAAAGAGTGACCAGAACATATTTAACAATAAAAGCAAAATGCCAATATGAAACCAGTTAAGAGTCCAAAATAATAACATAAAGAAATGCCAAAAGCACAGTCTTAATTGCGAAAGCATTGGTACAGATCAGTATTATAAAAATGAGAGTTTCCTTCAGTGCACAAAAGTCTGTAAGGACTGAAAGAGTAGAGTCTGGAGATGTTCTAAATTTTCATGTTCCTAGTAAAAAGCCATTTAGCAGAGTGGGAACAAAATCTGTAAGTGGGGAATCAATAGGTTTGATATTAGAACAGTGAGCAAGGCAGTTTGCCTTTCGCTGGGGAGTGTGTGTAAGGAGGTAGTGCAGACAAACTGAAAAACCACCCAAAACCATACTGTACAAATGCCCAATGTCCCAGAAGAGATGATCTTTAAGCTTTTGCAAAAGGTTAAATAATTTTAAGATCTACATTGACAAGATAAATGATACTGCAAACCAAGTAAACTAGGAAACAGAATAATCTTCCAACTCTTCTAAGATGAAGAGGTGTTTGTAAAAAATGAATATGTATGTACACACATGCGCTATATATTCGTGTGTGTGTGTGTGTGTATACACATTCTTGTCATCATTGTTTTGCTTTGCAAGGGGCTGAGAGATCATATAAGATGACAGTTTTTAGGGGGTTTTAATTTTTTTTTTAAGATTTATTTATTTGAGGGGCACCGGGATGGCTCAGTGGGTTAAAGCCTCTGCTTTCGGCTCAGGTCATGATCTCAGGGTCCTGGGATCGAGCCCCACATCGGGCTCTCTGCTCAGCGAGAGAGAACACAAATGGGAGGGGCGGAGTGAGGGAGAGAGCATCACAGGCCGACGACATTCTGAGCAGAGAAGCCGATACGGGGCTTGCTCTCGTGATCCTGAGGTCACAACCTGAGCTGAAACGAAGTCTTAGATGCTTCACCAATTGAGCCCCCCAGGCACCCTAACAGTTTTAATGTTTTAGATAATATAGTATGTTGAAATTTGTATACAAAGCTCATAGATAATACTCATCTACTGTTGAAGCATTATTTCAGACACTTCTACTCTTGAAAATACTCATCTACTCCAACCATATCCCCTAAAGCAATTTCCAGTGTGAGTGATAGCTTATTTTCAAATTGACTATACAGGTGAAGAGCTCTAACCTGTAAGGGCTATAAATCCTTTCAGCTTTGGCCCAAATAGTATTGAAACACATAAAAAATATGCAACAAAATAAATGGTTTCAATGTACAAAAAGTCTTACTTTTCCCTTCTTGAGAAAGTTTAAATTAAGAAAGTTTGAATTTAAATTAAAAATAGGTGTTTTATGAAATTTAAAACTAAATTCTTCATTTCTATGGCATTTAAATAGTATAATATTAAAGTTATAGATATATATCAATTTCCTTTTAAAAATAGGTGGCAAATAAATTATGACTAGCAAGTAGTATTTACTGAAACCCACACAGCAAAGTACATTGTACTGAATATAGGAAAAGTCATCAAACCATTACTTTCTTTTTCTCCTTCATTATTATTACAGATATGACAAAGAAAAATTTCAAAAATACTCCACGTAATCTACATATAAAATTTATAGGAAACTCAGATTTTGTAATTTCCCTGGATAATATGTACTTTCACCATATTCAAACATTATGGTTCAATGTCTACAGAAACATTTATTTCAATCTGTCATCCTAGAGTCTGACACTCTTTCTTACCAAAATAAGCCAAGTAACACAGAACATTCTGTGACTTTTAGCTCCTTCACTCAGTATTAGAGATACATTAAACAGAAGCAATTCATGAAGGGTTCACTGGAGTTACTTTCCTAAAGCAAAATTCCCTTTATAAATTATCGTTGCTGCATACAAACATACATAAAAGTAAAGTGCATGTGTCTAGGGATGTGTATCCATTTACTATTATGAAGAAAACTCATGCATGCAGCTCAACACTTCTGAGAGCAGAGTGACCACGCTCTTGCTCCGAGAATAAAGGCTATCAGCCTTTCAAGGCATGCCTGTACCTAGCACAGGCGGGATGGGTATTTACTCTATCCTTAAACTAAAACCAACTACTACTCTTACTGAAGTATCTGGGCAGTTTAAGTACTTTTTATAAAACTACAAAAACAATGTAATGGGAAAAGAATAATAACTAATTATGTGTATTACACAATTGGCTGTATTCATCCAATTCTTCAATATCTCTGGAAAACAGACAATCACCATTATTTTAATGTTGAATAAGCCAAGGAACACTGTGGTAAGAAGCTGGCAAATGCAGAGAGATGATCTTCCTACTCTCATTGAGAAGCACCTGAGGATGCTGGGATCGCAACGAATATATTTAAAGGCGAGTAATAAAAATATTGATGATAAAGGTTGGTCCACAGATCTGAGGAGCATGACCCATTCTAAATCTTCCAAGTGTCAATCAACTTCATAAGACATGTTGACTAGTATGGGAGTATAAAGTTAGGAAGTAGGTAGACTACCCACTTTCCTATCTTTTTCACAGTCACATCCATCACTGGCAGCTTCCATGGGCCTCTCCTGGAACTTTCTGCATCTTCTCTCTCTGCTCCGGATCCAGGAGGCTGAACTATAAAGGACATATCCACATGCTTCTTGGTCCTCTAGCTTTTCCTTGGGTTTGGCTGATATGTAGAACCGGCAAGAAGTAACCCGGATGGAAGAGGCTGTGAGATCACCATGGGCTAGCTGTTCCCTGACCTGGCATCAGGAGGCTCTCTCTGATTCCGGATTAAGACAAATCTTCCCTCTTCTCACATCCTTTGGTCCAAGGGTGATAACAGCCCCTGCTTTTACTATCTATTGTGGTTTCTTTCTGCACACTACTTCCCTGAATAACCCCTTTATTGAATAATCTCAAATTTTACAATATCAGTGTGCCATCTCTGTCTTGTCAGCATACTGGCTGAGGTAACATCTGATGAACTGGGGGAATATCAATAAGAGGAATCCTCCTAATTTTGTGCTATTTTCTTTTATAATTAAACCATATTTATTTTTCCTCCTTTTTCTTTTTTTTTTTTTTAATGGAAGGGGGCTATTTTTGGTAAAGATGTACCACTTCAGTTTATTAAAAAAAAAATGTTTCCAGTGGAAAGACAATACTAAATATGAATTATTTTTAAATGCTGAACTCATCACAGGTTTACATAAACATTCTGATCCCTAAAACATTTATTTTTGCAAGAATAAAAGGCCTTTAAATACCATTTTCTATTGATTTCCCTGTTTAAATTATAACCACTTCAGAATCCTTATTCCTACCAACATTTAAATGTGTACAAGGTTCTCAAAACCAACCAACTTAAAAAACAAAACAAAAAACCTCTTATTTTGTTCTATATCACATTCTAAGTGCCAGCTTCTTGGAAGAGTCAACAGTTGATGTCTCTCTTTGACTATTTTCTCTATAAAAGATTGGCTTCAGAATTCTCCCCTTCCTGTTGACAGCAAGTTCCTTTCCAAGGTCACCAGGGCTTTTGCTGTGCTTTTCCCAATTCATAGTTTTTAGGCCAAATCTTACATGATCTCTCAAAAACATTCCAACCTGTGAATACTCTTCATATTTAAGACTTTCTACATCTCATTTATGGCTATCACTCTTCCTTTGCTGTCCTCCTGTGCCTGGGACCGCATCTCCGCGTCTTTAAGCATTTTGTTTTTTTCTTAACTGTCCTCCACCTTGTGTCTTCCTCTCTCTGTTATCTCCTCCAAACCCACAGCTTCAAGCCTGTATACTGAAGGCCCAGGTGATTTACGTAAATCGCTTTATCTCTTTCCTGAGCTCCACATATCCATTCTGAATACATTTCTGAGTATCTCCATGTGAATGTGCCATAAATACCACAATCAAAACATGTTTAAAAATGAAGCCATAATCTTTCCCTCAGAGGTGCTTCTCTTCCGTTTTCCCCAGCTCAGGAAAGGGCAAATTTGCTGTCCTGTTGCCCAAATCAGAAACAGGGAAACTAATGTTGGTTACTTTCTCTTCCTCCTCACCTGACCATCTCTAAAGTCTCATCAAAATCTTTCCTTCACATTGTTCCCCAATCAACTCCTGTGGCATCTCCCAACCAGTCCGTCCCTCAACTCCAGCACATTCCCTGTACTACCTGAACGGTGGGTGGCAGTAGTATGATGGGTGAGGAAGGATTCTTTAAGACCTAGTCCCTGCTTATCTCTCCAGACTTATTTCTACATTTCTGACCACAAATTCCACTCCAGTTATACAAAATTTGCTTCAGGCAAACAACTTTTTCTCTATTTCCAGACCATTCTTTAGTGGAATCAAGCACCTCTGCTTCACTTGCCTAATGACTACTATCTTTCTAAATTTGCCCCTGAAATCACTTTTCTTATTAAAATTTACAGATTCCCTAGCACCACTGTTAGGAAGTACCCTACACAGTCAATAACACTGTGTTTATCTGTCACAGAACTTCTCACATTTTATTCTTGACTATCACCTTCAGTAACATATAATGTATCTACAACCTGAGTTGGTCTAATACCATATCCATCTATCATCAATGCCCGTATAATATATGGCATAGACTACATTCTTACTGAGAGTTTGTGAATGAAGAAATGACTGAATTTTTAAAAAATTACCTTTCTAAATCAGTAGGTAAACCCAGAAAAACAAACAAACAAACAAAAAACTAGTATGTCTTTAATCTTTTGGAAAACTGTCATCATTAGGTATTTTTATCCTATAAATTTGCCCTAGCACTTTTTTCACTAGTTTATTTTCATAACAGTTTTCCTTAGAGACCCACAACCTAATCAAATATATCAGAGATGGATAGAAGCGATGCTCTCATGATACCAGTCTATTCCTAGCATGGGCTTATTTCCATTCAGGAGCAGAATTTCCCATGTGACTCCATCATCAAACACCAAGTTTCCAGAGAGTGTCTCAAAATATAAGGATACTGTACTTTCCTAAGCTCCTATTTAAATAGCATTCGTATTTGAAATCAAGTATCATATGACTCTATTGAACTTACTAAGATTTCTTTCAACCAAATTACATTAGAGCCCTGATGGGAATAGGGATAAATTATTTGGCAGGCTTTCTCTTCTTTATTCACTTCCATTTGTTTACCTACCTCTAAGAAAATGTTATAGGACTTGACAAGCTGGCTTTATTACAGAAAGAATCTACGTGTAGGAAATAACATGGAAATGGAAAACCAATCTCTAGGCCTAAACTAGGAAACGAAGTTCACTTATTTATGACTAAAACTTTTAAACATCCAAATGCTGTCTCCCCTTTCTTGCATTCATCTGTACTCCTTTTCTGACAGTTATAATTCCCGATGCCCACTCTAAATAAGACACTGAAATAGCCTTATATTTCTTTCAGTGTCCCCTCTTACATTCCAAGATGTTTTTTTATTACTTAAAAAAGAAAAGTGGTCATTAACAGGTAGTTTACATAGCACTATCACTGCAACCTATACCAAATATAGAATACAGTATAATATAACACCAAGCATACAAATAATTAAATGAGATGATAGTGGTGCTTTGACTCATGATGCTTTTGTGCTCACCTTAATGACTGGTGTAATTACTTCTTTTTTTTTTTTTTTTAAAGATTCTATTTATTTATTTGACAGGGAGAGATCACAAGTAGGCAGAGAGGCAAAGATATGGGGAAGCAGGCTCCCTGCTGAGCAGAAAGCCCGATGCGGGGCTCGATCCCAGGACCCTGGGATCATTACCTGAGCTGAAGGCAGAGGCTTTAACCCACTGAGCCACCCAGGCACCCCGGTGCAATTACTTCTTAACCAACACTCTCCCTTCCTTATACGAATAGGTTAGTTATAATGAAAGTAGAAAGTGCTGAATGCCAGGCTAAGGATTGTCCATATATTCTCTCAAATCCTCATAGCTCTAAAAGGCAATATTATGTGGATGCTAAGGCTGGTTCTAATAACCTTCCCAAGCCTGAACATGTAGTAAGTGATAAAGAGGATATTCAAACCCATGTCTTTAGGATTTACTATCCCATGAACTCTTATTGACATATCTACCCAGGTAGTTGGTCGAGGTCCAACCTCTACCTGCATATATTCATTAAAATGAGTATTTGCCTATAGTCCTTTGCTTAAGCCAGCTTCATAAATACTTACATTGGGAAGAAAGTTTATCTACATATCCTCGATCCATTTCCAAAAACATTTGTTAAAATGGTAACAAGTCCCATATACAACTGCATCAAAAAATATCTAAAAATTAATTTAACCAAGGAGGTGAAAAATCTGTATGCTGAAATGCTGTAATGATGTAAAATCTATATGCTGAAAACTGTAAGATGTTGATGAAAGAAACTGAAAACAACACAAATGGAAAGATGTATCATGCTCATGGATTGGAAGAATTAGTACTGCTAAAAGGTCCAAAATATCTGAAGCAATCTACAGATTCAATGCAATCCCCACCAAAATACCCATAGTATCTTCCACAAAACTAGAACAAATAATCCTAAAATTTGTAGGAACCACAAAAGACTCCAAATAGCCAAAATCGTGAGAAAGAACAAAGCTGAAGCATCACAATCCCAAATTTCAAACTATAATACGAAGCTATAGTAGTCAAAGTAGTATAGCACCAACAGAAATCACACACACAGATCAATGGAATAGAACAGAGCTCAGAAATAAGCATGCACATAAGGCGACTATGTCCCTTTATGACAAGGGAGACAAGAGTACACACCGGGGAAAAGACAGTCTCTTCGCTTAATGGTGCTGAAAAACTGGATGGCTACATGCAAAGGGGTAAGTCTGGAGCATTTATGCCATATACTCATATAAAGTCAAAATGGATTAAGGACCTAAATGTAAGATCTGAAACCATACAATTAAAAGAAAACATAGGCAGTAAACTTTTGGACATTGGCCTTATTTTTCTGGATTTGTCTCCCCAGGCAAGGAAAACAAAAGTGAAAATTATCCATTTGGAGTACATGAAACTAAAAAGCTTTTACACAAAGAAACTATCAGCAAAACTTAAAAAAATAAATAAATAAATAAATAAATAAAATAAAAAACAACAACAACAAAACCTTATTAATGGGAAAAGGTATTTGCAAATGGTATACCTGATCAGAGCTTATTATCCAAAACAAACAACTGCACACACACTTACCCACACACACATAATCTAACTAAAAATGGGCAGAGAGGGGCACCTGAGTGGCTCAGTGGGTAAAAGCCTCTGCTTTCCGCTCAGGTCACGATCCCAGGGTCCTGGGATCAAGCCCCACATCTGGCTCTCTGCTCATCAGGGATCCTGCTTCCCCCTCTCTCTCTGCCTGCCTCTCTGCCTACTTGTGATCTCTGTCTGTCAAATAAATAAATAAAATCTTAAAAAAAAAAATGGGCAGAGGACCTGAAGAGATTTTTTTTCAAAGAAGACAACCAGATGGCCAACAGAAACATGAAAATTTGCTCAACATCATTTATCATCAGATACAAATCAAAACTACAAAGAGATATCACCTCACACTTGTAGGAATGGCTAGTGTCAAAGAAAGGAAGGGACAAGTGTTTAGCATGTAGAGAAAAAGGAACACGTGTGTACTATTGGTAAGAATGTAAAATGGTGCAGCAATAAAAATAAAACAAAAATAAACAATAAAAACGAGAAATACTACAGTGGTTCCTTAAAAAAATTAAAAACAGAACTACCCAGATGATCTAGAAATTCCACATCTGAGTATTTGTACAAAGAAAACAAAACACTAATTCAAAAAGATATAATGCCTTCCTATGTTTATTGCCTTATTTATAATATCCAAGATATGGAAATCAAGCATCCATCAATATATGAATGGATAAAGAAAATGAGATATACACACACACACACACACATTCATACATACATACACACACAATGGAATATTATATAGCCAAGAAAAGAGAATGAAATCCTACCACTTGTGACAGTATAAATGGATGGAGAGGGTATTATGCTAAGTGAGTTAAGTCAGACAAAGAAGGACTTATACCATATGTTTTCACTCCAATGCGTAATCTTAAAAACAAGCAAAAACTGAAACAGAATCACAAACACAGAGAACAAACTGGTGGCTGCCAGAGGGGAGAGGGGTTGTGGGGTGAACAAAATCATTCAAGGGGATTAAGAGGTACAAACTTCCAGTTATAAAATAAATAAGTCATGGCGATGAAAAGTACAGCATAGGAAATGTAGTCCATAATACTGTTAACAATTTTGCATGGTGGCACACGGTAATAGCAACAACAAAAAAGATAAAAAATACATAGGCGCATTCTCCACATGAATGGCTCAGATGTAAATAAAAAAGGAAATCAGGTAAGTTTAACAGAGATTAGTGTGACTACAAACAGTATGTTTCCAGAAATGCTGGAAAGCCCAGCATTGCTGGTAAACCCAGCAAAGGAAATAGTAAAACCAAAAGACAACTAAACAGAATGGGAGAGGATATTTGCAAATGACATATCAGATAAAAGGCTAGTATCCAAAAATCAAAAATCTATAAAGAACTTAAACTCAACACCCAAAGAGCAAATACTCCAATCAAGAAACGGGCAGAAGACATAACAGACATTTCTGCAAAGAAGACATCCAAATGGCCAACAGACACATGAAATAGTGCTTATATGGCACTATTCATCCATTCATCTGTCGATGGACATCTGGGCCCTTTCCATAGTTTAGCTATTGTGGACAACAGCCATACTGATTGGCTACTTTGGACATCACTTGTATTTCACAGGGAAATACAAATCAAAACCACAGTGAGATACCACCTCACACCAGTCAGAATGGCTAAAATTATTAAGTCAGGAAATGACAGATGCTGGCGAGGAGGCAGAGAAAGGGGAACCTTCCTACACTCTTCAAGGGAGCGCAAGCTGGTGCAGCTACTCTGGAAAACAGAATGGAGGCTCCTCAAAAAGTTGAAAATAGAGCAAGCCTATGACCCAGCAATTGCACTACTGGGTATTTACCCCAAAGATACAAATGTAGTGATCCGAAAGGGCATGTGTACATGAATGTTTATAGTAGCAATGTCCACAATAGCCAAAATCTGGAAAGAGTCCAGATGCTCACTGACAGATGAATGGATAACGAAAATGTGATATATCTATATATTTATATATAGATATAGATATGATGAAATAGTATGCAGCCATCAAAAATGAACTCTTGCTATTTGCAACAACATGGATGGAACCAGAGGGTATTATGCTAAGTCAAATAAGTCAATCAGAGAAAGGCAATTATCACATGTTCTCACTCATTTGAGGAATTTGAGAAACAGAGAGAGGGTCATAGGGGAAGAGAGGAAAAAACAAACTAAGATGGAACAACAGAGGGAGACACTTAATCTCAGGAAACAAACCAAGGGTTGCTGGAGGGAAGGGGGTTTTGGGGGGATGGAGTGACTGGGTGATGGACATTGGGGAGGGTATGTGTTGTGGTGAGTGCTGGGTGCTATGCAAGACTGAATGAATCACAGACCTATACCCCTGGAACAAATAATACATTATAAGTTAATTTAAAAAATGCTAAGCAAGGCCTACACGCTTTGTTTAGCAACATAATACAAGCAACTATGTTACTGATGAGAAAATCACGGTAAGACTCTAGAGAACCTTGTTTCACCCGTCCAGCTCTCTTTATAATTTCCAAACTGCCTTTCTTCCCTGGCATACCGAGTTAGTGAAAATAACTCACAGCAGCCGGATTCATCTTCATTAAAGTGACAGTCGGGCACTCCATCGCATAGCAGGAGGGACGGGATACACTCGTCGCTCAAGCACTGGAACTCCATTTCACCACAGTGCTGAGGAGCAGGGCTGAGAGAACAATCCATTTCGTCAGAGCCATCTATGCAATCTTCCTGACCGTTACATTTCCCCGAGAGAGGGACGCACTGGAGTGTGTAGATACAAGAAAATTGATTGGCTTCACAGGCTGATGGCCGGGGTGCCACAGGACCTAAACAGAAAGCAAGTCATTTCCGTATGAGGAGAATTATTGCTCTGTCCATTGTTGAAACATTATAGGATACATTTATTTCTGGGTAAAAATGAAAAATTATGGTAATTTAAGTAAATTAATCTTCAATTAGGAATGATAGGAGCTCTACAAAACATCCAAGTGCTATTAGAGAAGATGTCTCTTAACCTCAGAAACGACATTCTTAAAAAAAAAAAAAACACTTTCAAATTAAAGAAGAAATATTGGTTCATCGGTCTTAAATTTGACCACTAAATCAGATTTTCCTCGAGAGTAAATATATTTTATGCAGTCAGGTAAGCATTTTGGGAAGCTGCATTCACAATTTTCAAATTTTGTGAAGGGAATTGTCATCCTACCAGTAGGGAATTAATAAACATTCTGTGGTTCCACTTGGGAAATTTGGCTCCTGAGGCCCTGGTTAGGGCGGGGTCACAGAAGCAGACCTCTGCCATGGCTCTATCACACTCCTCTCTGCCCCTGGGTCTTGATGACAGCTCAAAGGTCACATGCTATCATATGTAAAGTGCCTACAAAGTCATACTGGATGACAAGATATTGCACTAGCAGGCATCCTGAAGATAATGTGGTTCAAACCCAAACCAACTTCTTTTACAAATGAAGACCCAGAAGCCCATAAATTTCAAGGGCCCAAAGACACAATACTAGTTTAATAAATTATTAGCACATGAAACTATTCTGCAGAAATGGTTAAAATTAGCTCTCAGTCAAAACCTAAAGCATGAAAAAAAGACTGTTAACTTGTTGCAATTTCCAGAGGCCAGAAATACATGAGAATATATCGAAGTGCACTAATTTGCTGGAACATTACTAGTAGAATGGTCCTGATACTTCGTACTGTCTCTCTGACAGTAGTTGATGGGCGACTCATCTCTCTTGTATATCAAGAGAGAAAAAAAATACATAATAGTGGGGACCAGTTCAGGAATAGTTTTGTATTCTTTACATCTTAAAACAAATTTTACTCATAAATTATTTAAATTATATGTAAAATTATATATTATATCTTATATAGTATATGATATAAAAATTACATAATTATATGTGATATAGATTACATATTATATGTAATATATGTGAGATTACGTAAGAATGGTAATTAATTATATAATTATATAAGAATGATTTGTTTTATGCATTAAGATGATGATGTGACTTATTAAGAAAAAAAAAACAGAATCTGACACTTCCTCTTCCCCGATTCTCTCACTAGAGGTAATATATCTAGGATATATTTAGACTCAAATTCTGTGGGGAAAGCCATATATCTGAGGGAACCTTCCATGGAAACCAGCATATTGAACTGGAGACTCTGCTACCTTGTTCTTATTTAGCGACTGACAGGTGAGAGCAGCATAGAGAGTTATATGCTCCCACATATATGTGGGATTAGGAACATGACAAGGATGTCCACTCTTGCCACTGTTGTTCAATATAGTACTAGAAGCCCTAGCAATAGCAATCAGACAACAAAAAGAAATAAAAGGTATTCAAACTGGCCAGGAAGAAGTTAAACTTTCTCTCTTTGCAGATGACATGATACTTTATATGGAAAACCCAAAAGGCTCCACACCTAAACTACTAGAACTCATACAGCAATTCAGTAATATGGCAGGATACAATACAAAATCAATGTACAGAAATCAGTTGCTTTCTTATACACTAAAAATGAAAATATAGAAAGGGAAATTCCAGCTACTAGAGCACCAAGAACCATAAGACACGTGGGAATAAACCTAACCAAAGAGGTAAAGAATCTGTCCTCGAGAAACTACACAACACTTATAGAAGAAATTGAAGAAGACACAAAAAGATGGAAGACCATTCCATGCTCATGGATCAGAAGAATACACATTGTAAAAAGGTCTATACTTGCTAGAGCCATCTATACGTTCAGTGCCATCCCAATCAAAATTCCACTGACATTTTTCAAAGAGCTGGAACAAACAATCCTATAATTTGTATGGAAACAGAAGAGACCCCACATTGCTAATGAAATGTTGAAAAAGAAAAACAAAACTGGGGCATCATGTTGCCTGAATTCAAGCTTTACTACAAAGCTGTGATCACTAAGACAGCTTGGTACCAGCACAAAAACAGACACATAGACCAGTGGAACAGAGTAGAGAGCCTGGATATGGACCCTCAACTCTATGGTCAAATAATCTTTGACAAAGCAGGAAAAAAAAAAAAAAAAACACAGTGGAAAAAAGAGTCTCTACAATAAGTGGTGCTGGGAAAATTGGACAGCTATGTGTAGAAGAATGAAACCCGACCATTCTCTTACACCATACACAAAGATAAACTTGAAATGGATACAAGACCTCAATGTGATGCAGGAATCTATCAAAATCCTAGAGGAAAACATAGGCAGTAAACTCTTCAACATCGGCCACTTCTTTCAAGATATGTCTCCAAAGGCAAAGAAAAAAACAAAAGTGAAAATTTATTTTTGGGACATCATCAAGATCAAAAGCTTCTGCACAGCAAAGGAAACAGTCAATAAAATAGAGAGGCAACCCACAGAATGGGAGAAGATATTCACAAATGGCACTACAGACAAAGGGCTGATATCCAAGATTTATAAAGATCTCCCCAAACAACACACACAAAACAGATAATTATGTCAAAAAATAGGCAGAAGACATGAACAGACACTTCTCCAAAGAAGACACACAAATGGGTAACAGACACATGAAAAAATATTCATCATCATAGCCATCAGGGAGATTCAAATCAAAACCACATTGTGATACCACCTTACACCAGGCAGAATGGCCAAAATTAACAAGACAGTAAATAACATGTGTTGGGAGAGGATGTGGAGAAAGGGGAACCCTCTTAAACTATTGGTGGGAATGCAAGCGGGTGCAGCCACTTTGGAAAACAGTGCGGAGATTCCTCAAGAAATTTAAAATAGAGCTTCCTTATGACCCTGCAATTGCACTACTGGATATTTACCCCAACAATACAGGTGTAGTGAAAAGAAGGGCCATCTGTACCCAATGTTCATAGCAGCAATGGCCACGGTCTCTAGACTGTGGAAAGAACTAAGATGCCCTTCAATGGACAAATGGATAAGGAAGATGTGGTTCATATATACAATGGAGTATTATGCCTCCATCAGGAAGATGAATACCTTTTTGTAGCCGTATGGACGGGACTGGAGGAGATTATGCTGAGTGAAATAAGTCAAGCAGAGAGTCATTATCGTATGGTTTCACTTACTTGTGGAGCATAAGGAATAACACAGAAGACATTGGGGGATGGAGAGGAGAAGGGAGTTGAGGGAAATTGGAGGGGAAGACAAACCATGAGAGACTATGGACTCTGAGAAACAAACTGAGGGTTTTGAAAGGGAGGGGAGTGGGAGGTTGGGTGAGCCTGGTGGTGGGTATTATGGGGGGCACATATTGCATGGAGCATTGGGTATGCTACATTAAAAAACAATGAATTCTGGAACACTGAAAAGAAATAAAATAAAATGAAAAGAATATATATGTGATATAATTATAATTACATAATTATATATCAGATGTAGATTATATATTAATGTAATATATGTGAGATTATATAAGAATTTAATTAATTATATAATATATATAAGAATTATTTGTTTTATGCATTAGGATGGTGATGTGAATTTATTAAAAAAACAAAAACAAAAACAAAATCTGACACTTCCTCTTCCCCCTGATTCACTCACTAGTGGTAATATATCTGGGATATATTTAGACTCAAACTCTGTGGGGAAAGCCATATATTTGAGGGAACCTTCCACGGAAACCAGCATATTGAACTGGAGACACTGCTACCTTGTCCTTACGTAACGACTAACAGGTCAGAGCAGCAGAGAGAGTTGTATGCTCCCACGAGTACGTCAGAAACTCGAACTTAGAAAAAAAATTGCATTTAATTTTTTATACCTTTACACACACACACACCCCCACTAGATTAATCTCACATTTAAGGCAGACATTCTTAATTTGATTTTTTTTTTCTAAAATATTTTATGCATTGAACTTTTATCTTTATGAACTGAAAAAAACCATGAAGGAATTAATTATCCATATTCCAAGACAGGAACAAATTCCTTATACTTCTCTCCTGTTCAGAAGGGGGTGTGTGTGTTCCTTTACATTTTTCTTTACATTGGATACACAAATATAAAATAATCTCTTTCACTGGGAGATAGTGATTCCATTATTTTAGAATTCTTTACAGGAAAAGGTATACAGAACTCACTCATTCTAGGTCCTTCTTTACAAGGAAGTTGGTGGACTTGTGCTAGCTTTTGTGGACTCTGTCGTGGGCAGCCCGGGTTCCTCGACCAAGATCAAGGCATTCTAAACCATAGATGTCGGGAGGTTTTCAGACAGCTCACAGCTGAGTCCGGCCCCGGGAACTTCCTCCAGGAAACAGCTCCATTCACTGACTGGTGCACTGGGCCTCAGTGAGGCACATCTCTGAAAGGGCCAGTGTGGTTCCAGAGCCCGGTGACATGGGCTGAGACCCCTACCGCGCCTGCCTCGTCCCCTACCGTCCCTCTGCCCAGTCCCACTCCCTTGGCTTCACGGGGCTTGCTGCTGGGAGGATTTCTAGTCAGCTTTCTGCATAGGAATCAGTGACTCGGGGTCCACTTCCCTGGGAACCCGACCTAAGATACTCTCTAACCACCAAAATGTATCTTGTTTTTAACCGAATTCCTCTGAATCACTTCTTAAATTTTCCACTGAAGTATTTCTGATGCAAGAGGAACACGAACTTGCATCTCTAGGGGAGTCTAAATAGGCTCTTAGCCAGAAGCAGTTCTCCACACGCTCAGCATTTCTCTTAAGTCTCTTGTTTTATCTAATGAAAATTCTCTATTCTACTACAGAATATATCCGTGCTTTTTTCTAATATAAAAAACTTCCTCCAGGTATTCAAATGAAATGAGCACTCTGGGAAGACGTGGCAAATTTATCTTCTGAATTCAACGCGATCTGCCGCAAAATCCCTTCGAGATGTTAAGAAAGTGTTCCTAAAATTTTAATAAATGTATTTATTCATGGGTGTCACCCGTGGAGTCAGCTAATCATTAGAGGTGATATCTTTGTCATACAGTCCTGTAAAAAATGAACAGTATTAATTGTTTTTTTTTATAACCAGAATATTCTCAGCATCATCTTAAACACAGATTACTGAATGAAAAAAAAAATAGTCAATCTGAAAAGGCTAAGTATTGCCAGATTCTAACTATATGATATTCTGGAAAATGCAAAACTGTGGAGACAGAAAAATGCTCAGTGGTGGCCAGGGGTTGGGGGAGGAGATAAATGAGTGGCGCGTAGGGGACTTTAGAGCGGAGAAATTCTTCTGTACGACACTGTAATAGTGGCTACGTGTCATGCCACAGACTGAATGTTTGTGTCCCCTTGCCCCAGTTTCACACCCTGGAATGTGATGAAATCTGGAGGTGGGGCCTTCGAGAAGTGATTAGCTCATGAGGGTAGAGCCCCCACAGAGATCAAAATAACTTTTGGCCCCTCCACCTTGTGAGCACACAGCAAGAAAGCATCGTCTAAGAGAAAGCAGCGACAATATACCTCAGAATCTGTATGCTAGCCTGTAACTCATATTTGATGTTCTGCTTCTGAAATTTCTATGTTCTAGTTTCTCCAGATCCCTTCTGAAATTCAACATTTAAAGTACACAATGCTTAAGCCCCCATGTTGCATCACCACTTCCTCATATCAGGGTGGGTAGGAGAAGAATGAATGAAACAATATGGAATTGGGAGGGAGACAAACCATAAGTGACTCTTATCTCACAAAACAAACTGAGGGTTGCTGGGGGGAGGGGGGTTGGGAGAAGGGGGTCGGATTATGGACATTGCGGAGGGTATGTGCTTTGGTGAGTGCTGTGAAGTGTGTAAACCTGGCGATTCACAGACCTGTACCCCTGGGGACAAAAATATTATATGTTTATAAAAAATTAAAAATTAAAAAAACAAATAATTGAGAAGGAAAAAAAAAGTACACAATGCTTTCAGGGCACCTGGGTGGCTCATTCGGTTAAGTGTTTAATGTCTGATTTTTAGCTCAGGTCATGATCTCAGGGTTGTGGGACTGAGCTCTGTGTGGGGCTCCGCACTCGGCGCTGGGTCTGCTTGTCCCTCTCCCTCTGCTCCTCCGCCATGTGCACTCTCTGTTTCTCTCCAATCAATCAATCAATCAATCAATCAAATCTTAATAAAAAATAAAGTACACAATATGATGAAAAATATAGAGTACACAGGCCAAGCACACTGACCCATTATTTACCAGGCCCAGTGAGCCACTTAGGCAGGTTGTTTAAAACCAGGGGAACTAAAGTGCAGGCCAGGGGTGCCTGGGTGGCTCAGTGGGTTAAGCGTGTGCTTTCGGCTCAGGTCATGATCCCAGGGTCCTGGGTTCGAGTCCCACATCGGGCTCGCTGCTCAGCAGGGAGCCTGCTTCCCCCTCTCTCTCTGCCTGCCTCTCTGTCTACTTCTGATCTTTCTCTCTGTCAAATAAATAAATAAAATCTTCTTAAAAAATGAAACAAAATAAAGTGCGAGGCCAGTGAACACACAAGGAGACAAGTGCCAGATCGGTCCCAAGTCTGGCATGCTCTGTTGGAAATGTGCATTGCTGTTCACTGCATAACAACATGGCCAGAGCAGAACAAAGACCTCCACCAGGAAGGTGAGCTAAAATAGCACATTCAGGGCTCACAGTGTCCTTTCCATATATCCCGAAGGGCTCCGTCAGCATAGATGAAAGTAAAAGAAAGTAGGAGAGAGAGAAGGTTGCACATATGGTGGAGACTGTGACAGGGAGAGACAGGAGCAGGAAAAAAGATACTTCAGGAGAATGGTGCTCATTTTAACAATAAGATTCACGGTTCAACTTAAAGGTACTTGTGGTTAAGTCACCATCCCTCAGGCTGTATCTGATGAGAGGTATTGGGTGGACCTGAGGTTGGGGCAGGAGGAAGCCAGAGGCCAGTGGGCAAGCCTGGTGCACTTGTACATGTGCGCGCAAACACACACACACACACCTGGTGCAATTGCACATGCATACACGCATACACACACACTATCTCCTATTAACCATAGGGGAAAGTGTCTCAAATGAATTCCAAGTCTAACGGGTGCTGAGATCAATAATGAGGTGAATCTCCTGCTGCAGTCTGCAACTGATTTACTCTCTGTATGTTAAAGCCAATGCAAGGCTGTCCCAACAGTAAAGCTATGCCCCCGCGCTACCTCCTGCCAAGGATGATTCCTCCAAGGGGAGAGGAAGTCCAGGGCGGGGGAGGGGTGCGGGGTACAGCCGGCATCACAAAGTGTGCTGACGTCACCGCCCTCTTGTCTTTGCTGCATGAGGAGAGCGGGAAGCACACGGGCATTTACTTTGGTGTGTTTCAGTAGAAAACAGGTTAAGACATGCTGCTTTAGAGTACAGGGGATTTGTATGGTCGTTTGTTTTGACAAGAGTGGTTCTGAAACCAGTGAAAAATCCCACCATGGAAGCTATTCTAGAGCCATCAAAAAAGGGCAGGTGCATCGCTGCGACCACCTACTTGCCAAGTCTCTGCCCGGTTTTTGTTCAGAGTGGTCATTTCACATGGAGTCTGGACAATCCAAACCAGAGGTGAAGTTTTGACCTTTGTTTGAAAATACAGTGACATCTTAATGTCCAAGGGAGCACAGGTGAAGTGTGGGCTCAATATTTCTTAAGTGGATGAATAATAAGGGAATGGTTTATAATAGTAGTTTTACTTTCCTTGATAATACGCAGTGAAATGACCAAAATGGATAAAATAACGAATGCACTGACTAAATGACTATGTCCATTGATTTAATTAGCCATGAAACAGGGTAGACCAGAAAAATAGAAACCAAGAAGTTCTCTCAAAAATAACCTTCCAATGTATTTTAGTAAATCTATAATTTAGCAACTAAAACTATCCTACATTCATACTGACACTATGGGTTTTTACCAATTGCTTCAGAAGGTTTATGGGATTTTTACATTAAGGACTTTGACAGACCACGCTCTCTTTATGAATAAATCTGCCCTTTTGGTTTTGCAATAAATCTCAGGATATGGTAGAAAAAACAAAAACAAAACACCTGGGATAAAAGTGAACTGACACTGTTAACTAACATTCAAATTCCCAGTAACTAAGACATTCTTCTGAACACCACAGTCTGCTTCATTCTATGTTCTACACGCAGTTATAATTCCTAATATTTGGGGGTATTTCTTTTGTCCTACAGGATGTTGAACTTCCTTGGTCACTCAGTTTGGGAAGCAATTGAAATATCTTTCTCATACCAATAAAAACTACTTCATACTGAAAATTTACAGCGAAACACAGTGAAACATTCTTATAATTTTCATATAAATTTAATAAGAGCCGAGAGTCCCAAGGATAATCAGATGGATTTTTATCTTTATGATTAATATGCTTAGTGAAGGCAAAATTGATTGCCTGTTTTGAAAGGAAAAAAAATATGCACAAGGAAGTTCAGTTTTAAAGAGCAGGAAGTAAGCTGTTGCCAAATATTGCCATATTTAAAGACATAAATGGTTAAACGCTCACTGTAAAATATATCGGTTATAAATGTGTGTATATATATATTTAATTATATATATACACTCACGCACACACGTATATATTTAATTTTAATTCTTTAGAACTCTTGGTTTGAGGCTATTTTGAGTTATAATTTTATGTTTCCTGAAGGACCTTCATAAAGTATAAAAATATTCATTTCTTTTTTCATTAATAATGGTTATCTCTAGTTTGGACTCTTAAGAGAATCATTTTGATCTACTTTAATTTCCATATCTAATAGCTTAAATATTCCTGGAAAGATGGAATGTGACCTCTGTTTGGACTAAAGAGAAACAGAAGGGTAGGGGTCACACAGAGACGTCTGGGCCGCATGCAGCGTATGTGAGAAGTCAGGAGGGCTTACACGGCTTGTCAGAAGGGCTACACAAACGAGAAACGTCAAAAGTCTGACAGAAGAGACCAAAGTCAGGGAAATCTAAAAGCTTCCAGAAGTTGGATCCAGCATGGAAGCTGATAAGGGCCTGAGAACAGATGCCAAATAGAAAGGCATCATTATTTTCAAAGGGAAGAGCTGCAGCCACTCAAGGCTAAGCTATAATAAATATAGAAGAAAGCTGAATGAATTTCAAAATGTATACAGACATACGTAGAATGTGTGTATGTGCATTTGTGCAAATACCGTGTGTTCACCCGTATGCACGCATGTACTCGCGCACATCGGTGGGTGGTTTGAAAGCACAGAGCTTTTCGCTAGTGACGGGGGGGGGGGGGGGGGCGGTGGGTGATGGGCACCAGAAGGGAAGCGCACACAAGGCTATGGAGGGGGGAGTACTCTACTGCCCTAGTTCCCGCTCCCGCCCCCCAGCTCTTACGGAGGTCACAGGCTTAAAAGAAAATCAGGAATACATTTAGGGAACATCAAGAGTTGAGGAAACAGGACCTAATTCAGAGGCCCCCAAAGAGTGATCCCTTTTACTCCACATCAACGTTTGCCACAATTATGGCCAACTCCTTCCTAAAGGAAAAACAGTGATGGTAATGTAAATGGCTGACATTGCATAAATGAAGAATTTTCTGCCATCAACTAACCTCAAATAATCTAAAACGTGTGTGAATGTGGGAACATATATAAAATGTTGCTGGTCATTTCTTTCTTGTCATGAAGCCTGGAGCCCAGACAGACCCTAGTGGATTAACCGATTCATTCCTATTTTATCATTTCCAGATGGTGTGACAGTTCCTGGTCGGACATATCTATGCTGGTGTGGCCTTAGCTATGCTCCGTGTTGGACCAGGTTGCGCACTTGACCTAATTGACTGCTGTTGTTCACTTGGTAGCTCTGGCCCACATTAACTGCAACTTTATTGAATAGTGAAAAAAAAAAAAATCCCCCAATGCTGAACTCTTGATTTCTAATTTTAGGGCCATTATTCTTAAATACATTCCTTTTTAAATTCATGCTTCATATTGCTTCCAGGTTACATTCCCCAAAGGAAGACTCCTGCTCAAAAAAATGGTTCTCCAATGCTTTACAGGATTAAGGGCTGAAGTACCACTGTCCTGATGCCTGACTCAGCCTCACCCATGTTCTCCCTCTTAAGCCTATAATTGCAGAGGAAATAATGAACATTTCAGATATGATGGTGTTATACTCTTTGCTGGCTGGGAAAGGACCAGGAAAGAAAATGTTGTTGGCAAGCTTTTACTTACAGAAATTTTGAGTATTTTGGCACCAATCAATTATTAGATTTTTGTCTAAGCATAGAAGGCTTGAGATGGAGAGTAGGAAGCTATCTCTCCATCACACACCAGAAATACAGGCACTGAAGGGAATCGAAAGAGTTTAAAGCAATCTGCAGTGAGAGAAGATTGTTCAATTTCATACACACTTAAGAAACACCTGCTGTACAAGTCTTAGGAAGGCCAAAGAACAGATGGATGATGTACTGAGGCAGGTGGTAGAGAAGACCACTCAGGGGTCAAGCAGAATTCTATGGTGGTCTTTCAGAGATCTCTCAGCTGAAGTGTCTTGACTACTTCTATGACCCAACCAGAAAAAAATGGCTGTGATGCCATCACTTCCAGTTAATAGGCCACTGGCGCTGGAGACAGAGAAAAATAGAGCTATGTTTAATTTAATCAATATTAACTTTTGAGAAATATTAATCAGTAGCTCACCTCTAAGCTCAGAGTGTTGTATGCGATTATTATTATTTTAAAAAAATGCATAATTTTTAAGATTAATTTTTCCCTCTCTGATGAAATGATTAAAAGTGATTACTTTGAAGTATATTGGGTTATCTTGCCCATATGGGATTCTACAGAAGGAAAGACTAACATTATGTTAATTATATTACAATCAGAAAGACAAGAAGGGGCAAACAGCAAAGTCTGGATATTCTAGAACTTGGACTTACTTCCTAATTGATCAATCATTTGCTCCACCAGGCAGAAACAACTGTCATTTCTTTAGAGCTGTTTTTACCAAAACCTGGTTATTTCCCTAACCTCATGTTTTCTGTTTTGAGCAAGTTTGTTAGTGAAAATAACTCATATGAATGAACCCATTTATTCTTCATTAAGCCATGAAAGTTGTGTTTTATTTGTTTTTGTTGTTTTCTATTTCTGTCACTTCCAACTATTCTCAGAGAGAGTAACCAGTCATTTCTGGGTAAAATGTTGTCACAGGCCAATAAGATGTTATCAGAAAAACTGTTATGAGAATTGTTGAAGTCACTTGATTTTTAATTTAAAAAAATCTTCTTAACACAGTTTGTGGATGTGTGTGTGTTTTTAGTGAAGCAGTGTCACTTTTTTATTCTATTTCTTAGGCAACAAACAAACAAACAAACAAACTTGTTTTCATAAAGTCTGGATGTTTTCTAGGTAACAACATATGTGTTCCAGGGAATTAGGAAAACCATGATAAAAGTAGACTCTAATACCCCAAGAGAACAAAACAGAGCCAGATAGATCTTGGCAATGAAAAACTCCCAGAATGTCTCAGACACACTTGGCCTGGTAAAACAGTTGGCCCTATTTCTGAGTGAAAAGAAAGGATTTAGCAAAGGTTATGATAATTTCCAAACATGACTAGGAATTTAGGAGTTGATTACTGCTTTCATATGTTAGAGAAATGGCTATATTACTACAACATGTTTTGTTTTATATAGATGTTATATTACTTATGCATTAAAATATATATTATGTTTATATTATAGGCCATACATACAGAAATATGTATGTTTATGTGCTAGTATCAGTGCTCACGTAAAAGCATTCACCTTTAAGACAGAGTTAGAACAATAACCTGTGGCTTATCTTCAGGTTCAAAGGGAGGTACTTGTCAAATCCAGCCAACCTAACGGAGTATGGTTCATAACGGGACTGAGTTTTTCATGGTTTTCATTTGGAACTTTCCCCCTAATTTAACAAAATTCCTTCCAGCCTGATAATAAGTAAGAAATCAAGTAAGAACCATTTCAGAGTATAACATGCAAGCTTCTCCAAACATAGGCAAGGGAGAACCCAGGTCTTGTTGGCATAAGCCTGCCTGGTCTTAGTTTTTAAAGCCATTTTCTGGTTCTTGTGTTTTGTTTTGTTTTTCCTTTAAATTTAATGTTCCTGCCTTCAGTAAAAAGGAATTATCCCATCCTTTGATAAACTGTGAGGGCTTCATAACCCACAAGAATAAATTTAAAGTCTAATAATATTCTCTAAGCCAAAAGTGAACTGGGGTTCACTGGTTACCATTTTCTTTCAGCTTTTTTGGTAATCACCAGTGCTCATTTTAAAATTAGGCTCATGATTCACTAACTGAATCAAAATTATAAAAATGAACCATACATTAAAATCATGTTTTAAATAATTTATCTATAATTACTATATCACTTCTGATATAAAATGAATGTCTATTTTATATCATGTGCTGACTTGGAATTTATTTTAGATTTTTCTCAACTTAAAAGTTAAAGATCACTCATTCTCACTAAAATTAAAACACACACACACACATACACACACACACACACACACACACACACACACCCAGAACAAGACAGTGACAATGATGATTTTTTACATGGACCAAAAAAAAAAGACAGAAAATAAGCCACGAATA
The DNA here is from genome assembly GCF_964662115.1 of Mustela nivalis. Lineage (NCBI taxonomy): Eukaryota > Metazoa > Chordata > Mammalia > Carnivora > Mustelidae > Mustela > Mustela nivalis. The sequence continues at coordinate 128,474,824 of NC_139026.1, read as the reverse complement.
TCATAAAACACCATGTAAACTATATTATAGGAGAGCTGTAAACTTCAAGCTAAGAGAATCTGCAACAGAGTTTGGCTTCCTGTGGGGAGTTTCAAGGATAAATTCATGAAAAATGCGGTTTTGCTCTGCCCTTCAAAGTAGAAAAGCATTTACACAAGAGGAGGTAAAAGGCAGGGCGTTCCCAGCCACAGAAGTAGTGGGTCCAAAGTCATGGAGGTGGAAGACTACGGGCATAGTTGGATAGAGGCAGGGGGTGCTATTTTGAGGTATTATTTCATAGACAGAGACAGATAAGACAAGAGTTGTACTAAAGGGTATGAAACTTATTTAGTAGGTAATTGAGAGCCTATAAGCATTTTTCTTCTTTGTAACTTGTATGAATTTGTGTATTTTGATTAGTTTCCCTTTTATTTCCCCTCTCTCTGTTAGAGTTCAGACAGATAATTTACTATTCTTGGTTAACTATATAATTTGGTCCATATGCTTCAGAGTATTCAAGACTGATTATGATTAAAAAAAGAACTGGCCATCATGCAGACCGGGATGGTGTGGAGGTTAGATATGAGAGCATAGCCTAAGGGACCCTGACGCATGGGCTTGGTCAAGGGTATGCTTCCAAACAACAATTTTAATTCTGACAGAATGACACAGGGACTGTTAGAGATCATTCAGAGTGATGACAGGGGAGTAGATAGACCAGTTTCCAAAGCAAGTTTTCAAAGACAGTGGAATTAGCCAGTTTTACCCTCTGATGTACTTTATCTCACTTGCTTCCCACTTGTTTTTCTGTGTTAGATTCTCAGTATTCTATTAAATTTTTGGAACTATCCCAAATCCTTTCAACAAACTTAGTTTCTACTTAAGTTTACCCAAGTCAGATTCTGTTGCTTGGGGAAAAAAAAATCATTATTGTGTTGAATAAGAAAGATGCCAGATCTACTTTTCTATAATAGGTCCTAGAAGATGAATTTGGTAGTTTGCTACCTGTCAGTAAATTAGATAAATCAGTAATGCAGCCATTACAGAGATTCTGGTGACTAATAAGGATGACTTGAACTAGAGTTTGAACAGTAAAATGGAAGCAAAGGGGCAGGAGGGGCAAAATCTATAGAATCTGCTGCCTGAGGTTTGTTTAGACTAAGGTAATAGAGGGGTTAAAACACACACACACACACACACACACACACACACACACACACACACACAACTTCTGCTCGTAAGTGCCCTTCCAATCCAAATCCAGGACAGTACACAGTAGATTCCCAACTAACCTGGCTGAAGGGCCGTCCTGCTCAAGTTCACCAACACACCGAAGAGTGAGGAGCCTTCTCTAACTGCAATGTCACCTCTGCTTTCCCCTGTCTGCCTTACCCCTGCCTTAACCCCTACCTGCCCCCTGCCTCCTTCTCTCTGTACTCTCTCCCTTTCTCCATCTCTCTCCATGCATTCCTTCCGCTTTCCTGATCCTCTTGTACAAACCCAGCCCTGCGTGATTTGGAAGGGACTTAGGAGATCATCTACTTCAGCTCCCTGATGAGGAAACATGGTCTAAGGAGTTATAATGATTTTCTCAGAATTGTACAGTTATTTAGGGACACATTCATGATTTAGACTCATGTCTCCACAATTTTAGTCCAGCTGTTACCTCCCCAGCACTCAGTACATGTTTATTCCAAATGTCATGTAACGCTTTATGTAACTTCTCTCCCTGGATCGTCAAGTGAATCCAATGGAACATGCTTCCTGGCATGTCACTATGGGGGCCCTGATACCCCCATTGGAGAAACACTGGTTCAATTGATGATTTTCTGAAAACATCTGCTTGAATCGATCACAAAGCATTGCTGTAAAAACTATACCCAAAGATTCTGGATTTTAGATGTGGGCTTGGTTGGAGGCACCTTTTTGTAGAAACTTACAGAAAGAAGACATGGTTTAATGCTAAAGATCTTACTGTTTATTCATTTGTTTGTTTGTTTTGAACTATCTTCAAAAGCAGAATCTGTCTTATAACATAGTGGACAAGAACCTAAGGCAAATGTTAGCAACTCTGTTCACACAACTAGTTATCCTTGTTATTATGATTATTTAGAATAATAATAACTTTTCAGCCCAAATTTCCCAGTCATTGTGTTAGACTCTGGAGATGAAATAAACAAGCTCCTCTTGCTCATGAGGAGCTCAAATTAGTGGGAAGTGATATATAAATGCATGAATGTGCATATATGTATGTATATATATACATATGTACGTATGTATGTTTGCATGTGTGTGAGAAGAGCTAAGAGTAAGTAGGGGAAGGAAAGAAATGGAAGATATAGGACAAGGAAGATTTTGATGGGACAGTGACTGGGAGGAACTAAGAGTGGAAATGACTGAGAACATTTGCTCTTGAAAGACAGAAGATTTTTCCTGAAACAAATGGTGACAAAAAAGAGTTTGGTTGTGGATATAGTCACATTTAGAGGTAGAAACAAGAGGTTAAGGGTGTTTGTTATTTAAGGGAGTTATTTTCTATTCAAGGGATATAAGAACATTGGCAGAGTGAAGGATGTTCAAGGGAACAGCTGGGAGATTTGAGGATTATTGTAGAAAATCAGTGCCAGGGAATGGGAAATAGATGTGTGTAGGACCCTTGACCACCAGCTAAGGTGATAAACCAAAACATTTAATGGTCCCAGTGAACATGATCAGCAGCAGCCTGGAAAATACAAATGGTTATAGTAACCCAATTTCAAAGACCAATAAAGCCATTATGACTGAATATGTCTTGGATATTTTTATTTATCCTACAGAGTTTGTCCAATAAATAAATGTGTTAATACACATAATGTACTTAGCAAGAAGCCTGGCATATAATTAGAACCCAAATTTATCTTTTAAAAAATTGGACATGGGGCACCTGGGTGGCTCAGTTAAGTGCCTGCCTTCAGCTTAGGTCATGATCCCAAAGTCCTGGGATTGAGCCCTGCTTCAGGCTCCCTGCCCGGCAGGGAGTTGCTTCTCCTTCTCCCTCTGCTCCCTACCCCCTGCTAGGGCTCTCTCTCTCTCTGTCTCAAATGAATAAAAATCCTTTAAAAAAAAAAAAGTTATTAATAAAAAAATGGGACATAAAATAATTTAAAGTGCTGACTGAGAATGGAATTAAAATGTCAGATCACTAGATCTAGGATTATTAGGGGAAAAAAAGTATAAAGAAACTGTTTTATGGGAGAAAACGGGAAGCACTGAGAATCTAGAATTGCATTTTTTTCTTATTAACAATGTTTGAAAACAGGTTTTGGAGGCGTAATTAGAAAGTAGAGGATATGATGATCAGATGAAAATTTTAACCCTAAAATTTCAGATAGGATGATAAGATCCAGTGTGGGAGCTGGTTATGAAGGAAGAATATTTATGAAGGTAACTGAAATTGAAAAGGTCAACACTATACATGGGCTGAGTAACCTGGAAGCTGAAATTGCCCAGGATTTAGGATCTAGAGAAAAATCACTGGAAGGATAAGAACCCAGATGTGTGGTCTTAAAAAGAAGAAAATTAAAAAAAAAACAATTTTAATTTTTTTTTTAAGTAATCTCTACACTCAGCATGGGCCTTGAACTTATAACCCTGGGATCAAGAGTCACATGTTCTACAGACTGAGTCAGCGAGGCTTCCCCAAAAGAAGAAACTTTTAAATAACTCTGTAAAAATAAACCTTTGAATGAGGCATAGAGTAGCCAGAAAGACAATGACCCTATTATTTAACACTGAAAATCTGAAGATTTTATAAAGAATAAACAGCCAGTCAAGCAGAAGCATCATAAATAGCAGAAATTCAGATTACAGTTAAAGGGATGATTTCTTATAAAATGTGTTATTGACAAGACTCTTGTTTTGACTAAGAGTTCTACCCTGTAAGGTAGAAACAGTGAGGAGAAGGCAAATAGCCCAGGGGATGGGGAAAAGCTAACATGGACAGAAAAGACACTTTGGAAGATGACAGGTGACCAGAAGAATCCTTACCTTGTGTAAGTCTTGTGAACCTTTAGAAATAAAGAAAGGAGACGATAATGCTCCTCTAATGAAACTAACTTTCCCCTACATCTCTTAAAGGACGGTAATCACGGTAATCTGGTTGCCTAGAGGGCATGAAAACTTGATGGTTAGGTTTATGGACAGAAAAACTTTACCCCCTACAACATACACTGATCTTCATTCAATGTATGAACAGTCTTAGGCCTGGAAACAAATGTTAATCATCAGGAATTCCCAGTTCTTCCATATGTGGATAGTAAAACAATCCTTGCACATCCCACCTACTAAGGAAATCACTTACCTCCAAAGACACATTCTGGGGTGAAAATGATGTCATCAAGGGCAATGAAGATGTCCTCATTTCCAGCCAAATCAGCTTCAAATGTCACTTTGAATGCACTAGTGCTGGAGAGAGGAACATGTCCGTATATCCAACCAGTTCTTTTACTTCCAATCGCTGACCACACAAGGATATTTAGTCCAGATTCCTCAATGGTATATACCTAAAAACGGGGGCAAAAGAAGAAAAGGCAACTCTTTATGGTTTGGATGTTAGAGATATATGGGCATCCTGGTTGTTAATGGAAGAATGGAGTCTGGCAATGGGACAGCACGACACCTCGGCTATAATACTTCCTTTCTGTACAAATTGGGGATAGAGAGTGAGTTATTTTTTCTTTAAACAGTCAGACCTTTGTTTGTTTTTTTTTTCATGTCAATTTCTGTGTATCATGGTAGGCATGGCCAAAACCTGTAACTATCTTAAGAATCTAAGAGCTGGAAAGCTATAAAACTAGAATCTCTCATGCTAAAGGACCATATTTCTCCAAGGCTGTTTCAAAAGAAGAGAACGCATATCGTACGTGAACATGGCCATATACAAGTCATTTTGAAAGCCAAAGCAATGTGCAGAACATACTTACTATTCTGACAAACAGGGTATCTTCCTGAATTAACTAACATCAATACCCAGGACTTTCCAAATGCAAGAACTCACAGATTCAACACAGAAAAGTGAAAGAGCAATAAAGTTAGCTTTGAAACCAATCACCAGGCCAAGTTCCAATAATCTTTTTGAACAGTAAAAAGAAATTCAAAACAAAACAAAAAATGTCATTTCCTAATGCACTTAAAAAAAAAATCTGTATTTTAAACAACAAAAACAGGCAAGGTTGTAAACCTATTTTTCTATACTACCTTTCTGTATCTAACTTTCAGTTATCATTTCCCTAGAAATGATAGTTATACACACACATACACACACACACATATAGCAATGTATGTTAGCAATCACTTATTATAACGCTTTCTTTTATATGGGAAAAATATCACTCAGAGAAAAGAAAACATATAATAGTAATTTTCTTCTATTACAACAGTGTTTTTGTCTAACAACATTTCTTCCTACTAAAAAATCCTACTTTCTCACTTTTTTTCTTGGTATCAAAATTTATCTAAAGATAATTTATCCATCAAAAGTTCATTAATATTTTATACTATCAGGAGAAAATAACACCACTCATTCTGTTGCATGCAATGATATGATATTGTATGGCATTCCAGAAATACTCCACCAAATTATCTAGAGCCAGAAATTAGCATGCTGCTAACTGAAGTTAGCAACTATAATGTTACTGTACAACTACAACTACAACTGTAACGTTCACTGTTGCAAAAAGTCTGTCAGGAATCCAGCTATTAATGGACGTTAAAAAAAAATTAAAAACATATCAAGATGATCATAGAGAAAGAAAAATAGAAAAACTTGCCCCAAATTTGGAAACCTGAAAAGTGAGATTTAACATCAATGGTAGAAAAAGCACACATTTTGTAAGCAAAAGCCCTTTTTACATTGATTCCTCAGTAGATGAAATTAACTAAAAGTCAGTATGAAGGGAATTTGGGTCAACAGAGTGTTTCCAATCTCAACAGAAGCAAACATTCATCCCAAAGCTCTAAGATCTGGTGGGTACCTATCTCTCAAATAAATACAAATTTCCTCCATTTTCAAAAAATTAAAAAAGGTAAGAAGCTTCCAATTCAATGTGATAAGAGGAAAACTTTATAAAGTCAAACAAAGTTGAAGTATCTCTTTTTTTCCTTCATAAATCCTGAGTTACAACTTAAAGATTTAAAAGGGGATGGCTTTATTTTATAACTTTTTCTACAAAAAGCAATTCAGAAAACTAAATTACATGAAGACACACCCAACACCTTTTGCTTTTTTTCAAAACCTTAGTATAAATGTATTTTATTAAGATATTTTTGTTTCTCTTTCAGTCATCTTAATTTTTAATTAAGCAAGCATGCTCTTGCCAAATTCCATCTCCCTCATGCTCCTTTTACTCTGCTTCTCCTAAATCCACCATGACATCCCCGGCCTGTTCTCCCTCCCACTGTGTCCCATCATGAGCATTAACTCTAATAGACTTCAAGCTATGGTACCCAATATTTCACCCTACTACAGTCCATATTCATTCTGATCAACTTCACTAATTCACTACTTAATTCCAATGAAACTTTTTGACAATCTCATGGATTGTTTCAATTGTAACATGAATTTATAATACTATCAGTGCATTAAACTGAATAATTGCTATATCCAGTGTTTCTGTAGCCACAATGGCCAATGGTAAAAATAGGAGGACCATTTAAGGGCTCCATATAATGCTGGGGTTTTTTGTGGTTTTTTTGTTTGTTTGTTTTTTGTTTTTGGCAAGTAAGAACCCTATAAAAGGTTAATATTATCTATTTCTGTCTTTCAATGAAAATAATATTCTCTGTCTTCACAGAAAATTTTTGTGATAACTGTCCACAAAATATTTTTTATTTTTCAAAAATCTATTATTTTGAAAAATAAAATGGCTAATATCCTTGAAAAATAATTTTAGTTTAATTTGTTTCAAATTTTATATTTGATTATACACATTTTACAAAAACCAATCTATGTTGCAATATTAACTTATTATTTGAAATAGCTTCTAAAATCAGCTGCTAAACAAATAATTTGGATACTGCTATTCTGATATTCTAAATGTTGGTTGGATACATAACCATTAATATAATTACATTATATTATATATTAAAAACAATCATTTTATCATGATTTTTATCATAAAACAATATGGATTCAAAGAAAACACATAAAATATAATGTATATATATTAAGTCAAGATTATATTATAATCAAGGATGATATAATTTTAACTGCTTATGATATAGGGCAGGGAAAACTTGAAGAGAACTTACTAAATCAAAACACAGAATAAAATGATACATGATTTAAATACAAATATTATAATAATATTCAATTAAATATATGGGAATTTTTTTTGAGAGGAGTCTCCTCAGCACTTATTTAGAGTGAGCATGCCTGGGGAGGAAACATTTGACAAAAGGTGTGATGCAGTAATAAAAAATATGAGTTAATGATTCAATTACAGAATAGTATGGAAACCAGAAAGCAGTTATCTTGACAATACCCAAGTATGTAAGTTTTCCTGGTGAAAAACTGCAAGAACCAGATTAGTAGATTTTCCTGAAGTTCCTCTCCTGCAGCCAGTCACAATCTCCAAATGCCTGGCAACACGGAAGGTAGGCTGGTGCTGACTTAACGTCTCCTAATGGACACGTCCAGATATCAGAGATACTTTATTCATTTCATTATGTATTTAACTTATTGAAATTAGTGTGTCAAATATAGCAGCAAGATGAAACCTTAGCTTTACTTGGTCCCAGTTACACTCAGCTATTCTGCTAGATGTCTTTCTTTCACCACTGATAGGGTAAATTAAGGAACTGAACTACAGTAAGTCCTTATCAGTGTACAGCTTCTCATGGCTTCATTTGAAAACACTCAGATTGATATAATATAAGAAAGAAAAAAATCAAAAGTAATGAAAAGGGAAATTTCCTTCAAAAAGAAGAGATTATAGGCATTAAACTTATTTAATAAAAGAGAAATAACATTGTCCATATTAATGAAAATTTAGCACAATCACGTGTGTTTTGTAAACTCTACTCCGTGTGTGAATGTAGGGTAGGACTACTGACCACCCTCTACAAATCTGGAATTAGAGTTGTAGAGCGAGATTAAATAATCCATTACTTGTACACGGCACAGGCTTCCAGTCCTCCATATGGCATATAAAATAGATCAGAAATCATCATACTGGTCCTAACAAGAAAACAGCTGAACTGAAAATCAACAACTCTTCTTAGATCTATCAGACACTTGATGTCACAGAGCCAGCATGACCACTTGTCCCCAAACTGGGAAGAATAATTGGCGGACACAAAGAATCACAGTTTACCGAGGCAGAAGCCCAGGGAAAGAAACGCTGTGGGAACGAGTAGCACGGTAGAAAAACCCAGACTGAAACTGATGAAAGGCTGGAGGCCCACTGTAGACAAGTTTCAAGTTAAACATTCTTAAAGAGCCCCTACACTTTAGTGAGTTTGACCTCTAGGAACGCCACCGGTTTCTTGTATTGTAAACTAGAGGAAAATTCCCTCAAAATTTTGGCAAATAAAGGGAAAAGTAGCCATTTTGAAATATACCCAAAGCATTCTGTTCTCCTACAGGACCTTCCCTCAAGACAAATGACTTAAAGAGACTGTAACTTACTGAGGTTTAACAAGACTGGAGAAAGGAAAATACCTAACTCTAGCTCCTAGTAGCATTCTAGGTGGGGAAAGGGAAAGAAGCAATTCCAGCAACTTCTAGCCTTCCTGTCTTACCTCAGGAGTGGAAATATAAACATACAAACAAACACCTGAGAGGATTGTGAAGGATACAACCCAGTGGCACAAAAAAGACTCACTAAGACCTAATCATAAGCCCCACAACTAAGGAGAGCTTCTGCGTTAAGAACAGAAGAACACAAGGGATACAGAGCACACTGCAGGCCTTGTTTAGATATAAATCTCCCTGGAAACCCAAAGACAATAGGAAAGACAAAAATAAAGGTAACAGGGAAATTATAACTGATATCTACAGTTACAGCAAAGAGTAAACATATCCTAACCTCTAGCCAGATACACATAAAACCCCACACTAAAGGCCTAACTCCTTTTACCCAGTACATCAAGTCAGTCTGTCAAAAAAGACAAAAAAACACAAATTGAAGAGACAGAGCAAGCATCAGAACCTGGTTTAGATATGGTAGAGATGTTGGAATTATGAAGAAAGGAATTAATACAGGTTAATAAGGTAAGGGCTTAAACATAAAAAGTAGACAATATGCAAGAATGGGTGGTAAGTATAAACAGAGAGATGGGATCTCTAAGAAATAATCAAAAGTAAATGCTAGAAATAAACAAAAATATTCTAACAGAAAAGAAACACACCTTTGAAGGACTCATCACTATACTGGACATAGGAGAGGAAAGCATGAGTGAGCTGGAAGATATGTCAATTGAAACTACCAAATCTGAAATGCAAAGGAAAAAAAAATGACTGGGAAAAAAAAAAAAAGGTACAGAATGTCCAAGAACTGTGAAATGCTTCCAAAAGGTGTAATATGTATAAGGTAAATACCAGGAGAAGCAAAATAACAGAAAAAATATTTAAAGTGATAATGAAGGATAATTTTCCAAAATTAATGATAAACAAAAAACCACAGATTCCTGAAAATTTGTGAACACCAAACATTTACCTACACCTTGGCATATGATTGCAGAGAATCAACGACAAGGAGAAAATCTTGAAAGAAACCACAGGGGGTTGGGGTTTGGGTGCGGTGGTGGCAAATACCTTAATTAGAGAGAAGAAGGAATAGGAATTATATCAGACTTCTCTTTAGAAACCATGCAAACAAAAAGAGAGTGAACTAAAAATATTGGAAGTATTTAAAGAGAGATAGAAAAAAAAGAGACTCCAACCTGGAATTCTGTACCCAATAAAATTACCCATCAAAATAAAGAATAAAGATTTTCTCAAACATGAGTTAAAACAATTTTTCATTAGATCTACTGCCTTGCAAGTAAAGTTAAAAATAAATTCTTTAGAGAGAAGGAAAATTGTATCATTCAGAAAATATAATCTACATAAAAATATTGGAAAAGAATAAATTAAGAAATAAAACATTCTATTTTTATTATTAATTGATCTAACAGGTAACAGTTTGTTACTGTAATAGCAGCAAGAATGTATTCAGTGATTTTAGTTGCGGGGTAAGTGAAATAAATGAACAGCAGCATGCTATAAAGACAGAAAGGAGGACCTGAAAATACTGTTTATAATGTTCTTGCACTACCCATGAAGTGGCATAGTGTTCTTTGCAAGTGGGCCTGGGTTACTTATAAATGCATACTGCAAATTCATGGGCTCAAATTTAGAAAAATAGAGTTTAAAAAGAAGTATAATCAATATGCTATGAAAGAAGAAGAAAAGGAATCATACAAAACAATTAAAAACAAAGGTAAAAAAAAGAGTAGAGAACCAAACCAAACCAAACAAAAACAAACAAAACAAAACAAAACAAAAATACCCAAAGGGGGTAAAAAAAAAAAAAATCAAGGTCAACAAGTATAAAAGAGAAACATATATGCTAGATAATTAATCTGAATACCAGTAATCACTTTAAATGATAGTTTTCTAAATATACCAATTAAAGAGCCTGTTACAGTGAATTAAAAAAAAAAAAAGACCCAACTATATGTTGCCTATAAGAAACTTGAGTTAAATATAAGGACACAGATAGATTAAAAGTAAAAGGAATAAAGATATACCATGTTAATATTAATGAAAAGAAAGCCAGAAAAGCTATATTAACTTTGGACAGAGCAAATTTCAGAGAAAGGAAAATTATCAGGGACAATAGTTCATTATAAAATGAAGAGAGTGGCCAATTCCTGAGAAGACATAACAGTCTTGCATGTGTATGCACCTAATACCACAATGTCAAATGCTTGGACAGTAACTGGAAGATGTGCAAGGAGAAACATATGAATCCACTCATATAGCTGGAGACTTCAACATCCTTCTATCACTAATTGACAATCAGGAGGCAGCAAATCAGTAAGGGCATAGCTGAACTGAACAGCGACCATCAACTTTACATTTATAGAATACTTCATGCAGCAACAACAGAAGACACAGCACTCTCAATTTTACAGGGAACACTCATAAAGACTGACAACTTTCTAAGCCATCAAGTACACTGTATCAAATTTGAAAGAACAGAAATAGTACTGTATATGCTCTCAGGTCACAATGGAATTTAACTAGAAAACAGTAACAGGAAGATATATAGGATATATATATCCTATATATAGGATATATTGAAGATTATATAACACACTTCTTAGTAACACATGGATTAAAGAAGAAATAATAAGAAGAAACCATTTCAAATTAAATGAAAATAAGAGTACTTTTATTTAAAATTTGTGGGATGCAGTGAAGCAGTGCTTAGAGGGAAATTTTATAGACTTAAATTCATATAATCGAAAGCAAAAAAATCTAAAATCAATCACCTAAGCTAGTTTTTTGAAAAGTATAATAAAATTGTTTATATTTGTTATTTTTATTGTAAATATATTTATTTATTATATTTATTTAAAATAAAATTAAACTTTTAGTCAACCTAAGGAAGCAAAAGAAGATACAAATACAAATATCAGAGATGAAAGAGGAACTATGATTAGTGATCCCATGAAAGGATAATAAAGAATTATTATTAACAACTCTATGTTCACAAATTTGATAAACTAGATGAAACTGCCAAATTCCTTGAAAGGCATATCTATCAAAATTCACACAAGGACAAATAGATAATCTCAACAGGCCTGTAATAATAAAGAAATTGAATCAATTATTCCAAAAGAGATAGCACCAAGCCCAGATAAATTCTACCAGACATTTAAGAAAGAGATTATACCGGGGCACCTGGGTGGCTCAGTGGGTTAAAGCCTCTACCTTCACCTCAGGTCATGATCCCAGGGTCCTGGGATCGAGCCCCGCATCAGGCTCTCTGCTCAGCGGGGAGCCTGCTTCCTCCTCTCTCTCTGCCTGCCTCTCTGCCTAATTGTGATCTCTGTCTGTTAAATAAATAAATAAAATCTTAAAAAAAAAAAAAGAAAGAGATTATACCAATTATATGTAATCATAACCAGAAAAACAGAAAAAGAGGAAACATTTCCAAATCCATTCTATGAAGCCAGCTTTACCCTAATGCAGGTGCTAGGCAAAGAAAACGCTAGAAAGAAAAATGACACAGCAGTATCACCCATGAATATATAGATTCAAAAATCCTCAGCAAATATAGGCAAATTGAATCCAATAATGTAGAGAAAGAATGACAAATAACGACTAGGTGAGATTTATTACAGGTGTGATAGGCAAATAAACACTGGGAAATTGACTGATGTCATCTATCATATCAGCAGGATATAAAAGAAACATCATATGATAATATTGACGACTGATATGCAGAAAAATCATATGACAAAATCCAACACCCATTCATGATAATAACTCAAAGAAATTAGAAATAGGAAAGAAACTTCCTCAATTTAATAAAGAACATCTACAAAAAACCTACAGCTAAGCCTATTCCTCATGGTGAGAAATTACACACTTTTCTGCTAAGATCATGAGATAAGCAAGTATATCTTCTCTCACTGCCTCTATTTGTACTGGAAGTCCTAGCTAATGTATACATAAAATAAAGAGAAGAAAAGATAAAAAGATATACTGATCAGGCTGGTTAGGTGGCACAGTTGGTTAAGCTTCCAGCACTTGCTTTGGGCTAACTTAGTGATCTCAGGATCCTGAGACACAGCCCCATGTCAGGCTTCATGCTCAGTGAGGAGTCTGCTTGCAATTCTCTTCCTCTGCCCCTCCCCACCTCTCTCTCTCAAATAAATAAATAAATAAATCTTTGAAAAAAAATATGCTGATCATAGAAAATAAAAATCCTTTGTTTGAAGACATCCAGATGGCCAACGGACACATGAAAAAGTGTTCCACATCACTCGGCATCAGGGAAATACAAATCAAAACCACAATTAGACACCACCTCACACCAGTCAGAATGGCTAAAATTAACAAGTCAGGAAATGACAGATGCTGACAAGGATGCAGAGAAAGGGGAACCCTCCTACACTGTTGGTGGAAATGCAAGCTGGTGCAACCAATATGGAAAACAGCATGGAGGTTCCTCAAAAAGTTGAAAATAGAGCTACCATATGACCCAGCAATCGCACTATTCAGTATTTACCCTAAAGATACAAAGGGGTCTGAAGGGGCATATGCACCTGAATGTTAACAGTGATCCGAAGGGGCACATGCACCCGAGTGTTTACAGCAGCAGTGTCCACAATAGCCAAACTATGGAAAGAACCTAGGTGTCCATCAACAGATGAATGGATCAAGAAGATGTGGTATATATATATATACAATGGAATACTATGTAGCCATCAAAAGAAATGAAATCTTGCCATTTGCGACAACGTGGATGGAACTAGAGGGTATCATGCTTAGCGAAATAAGTCAATCAGAGAAAGACAACTATCATATGATCTCCCTGATATAAGGAAGTGGAGATGCAATGTGGGGGGCTCGGGGGGGGCAGGAAAAGAATAAATGAAAGATGGGATTGGGAGGGAGACAAACCATAAGAGACTCTTAATCTCACAAAACAAACTGAGGGCTGCCGGGGGGAGGGGTGTAGGGAGAGGGTGGTGGGGTTATGGACACTGGGGAGGGTATGTGCTATGGTGAATGCTGTAAAGTGTGTAAACCTGGTGATTCACAGACCTGTACCCCTGGGGCTAATAATACATTTTTATGTTAGTAAAACAACAACAACAACAACAACAACAAAAACCTTAAAAAATGCTTTTGTTTGCAAAATACATGATTGTCTACATAGAAAACCCCAAAGAATCAGCAACAACAAAAACTCCTGAAACTATTAATTTACAGCAAGGTTGCAGGATACAAGGTTAATATACAAAAGTCATTCATTTTCTTCTAACCCAACAATGAACAACTGGATTTGAAATTAAAAACATAATACTACCTATAGTAGCCCAAAAAGTACAGGCTCCATTTGAAGAACATTATAAAACTGATGAAAAAAAAATGAAAGCTCTAATTAAATGGATGATATTCTGTAAGGAAGACTCAATATTGTCAAGATAGAAGTTCTTCTCAGCTTGATACATAGATTCAATTCAATCCCAGTCAAAATCTCAGCAAGTAACACAGAGGCAACTGAAAAACTCATTCTAAAGTTTATAAGGAAAGACAAAAGTCAGAGAATAACCAAAACAATACTGAAGAGTAAGAACAAAGTCCAAGAAATGACACGACTTGACTGTAAGACACTTCAAAGCTACAGTGATCAAGCAGGTGGTACTGGCGAAAGACTAGACAAACTGATCAAAGAACTGAAGAGAGCCTGGAAACAGACCCACATACGTACAGTCAACTGCTTTTTGATGAAGAAACAAAGGCAACTCAGTAAGGGAGATTAGTATTTTCAACAAATGGTATTGAAACAACTAGATCCACATGCAAAAAAAAAAAAAAAAAAAATGATCCTAGACATGGAACTTCCATATCTCATTCAGCAAAATAAATTAAAAGTAGCTCACAGACCTAAATGTCCACCACAAAACTCTAAAAGTTCAAAGAAGATAACATGGGAGAAAAATCTATGTGATCGATCATAAGTTGTTGTTTGGTTTTTTTAAGATTTTATTCATTTATTTGTCAGACAGAAAGAAGAGCACACAAGCAGAGGGAGTGGCAGGCAGAGGGAGAAGGCTCTGGCTCAGAAAGCATGATGTGAGACTCAATTCCAGGACTCTGGGATCATGACCCAAGCTGAAGGCAGATGCCCAACCGACTGAGCCACCCAGCCGTTCCTGATCTTGGGTTTTGAGATGACTTTTTAGCTATAAAACAAGAATATGAGTAAAAAACAGGTAAGGTAGACCTCATTGAAATTAAAAACTTCTGCTCTGTTAAGGACACTGTTATGACAATGAAAAGGCAACACAAAAACTGGAGAAAATATATTTTTTAAAAATTTATTTATCCCAGTGAGAAAGTGCACGTTAGAGAGCAAGTGGGGGGCAAGGAGCAGAGGGAGAGGGAAAGAGAGAATCTCAAGCAGAACACAGAGCCCTACTCGAGGCCCGATCCCATGACCCTGAGATCATGACCTGAGCTGAAACTAAGAATTCGATGCTCAACCGAATGAGGGCCCTAGGAGCACCTGGGGAAGATTTCAAAACACACATCTGATAAAAGGACTAGTATCCAAAATATGCAAGACGTTTAAGACAAAAATGAGAAAGTAACCCAATTAAAATAGGGACAAGAGATCTGAAGAGACCCCTCACCAAAGCAGTAATACAGATGGCAAATAAGCAGAGGAGCAACTCTCAACATCATATATCACCAGGGAAATGCAAACAGAAACGGCTAGCACACTCATTAGGATGGCTAAAGTCCAAATCACTGAAAACACCAAATCCCGACAAGGAACAACAGAAACTCTTTATCACTGCCGGTAGGAATGCCAAATGGGACAGCTACTTCAGAAGACAATTTTGCAGCTTCTCACAAAACCAAATAAACTCTTATCAGATGATCCAGCAACTGTGCTCCCAAAGGAGTTGAAAACTTATTTCCATACAAGAATCTACACATAAATGATTATAGCAGATTTATAATTGTCAAAACTTGGAAGCAACCAAGAGGTTCTTCAACGGGTAAATGGATAAACAAATGTTGGTGCATCTGTACACTGGAAGCTTCTTTAGTCATAAACGAAAAAATGAGCTATCGAGCCACAAAAAGGCATCGGGAAACTTTAGTGTTTATTTCTAAGTGAAAGAAGCCAATGTGAAAAGTCTAGAAACTAGAAAACCTCGAGATGATAACAAAGGAAAATATCTAGGTGACTTTGGGGTCTTTTTTGTTTGTTGGTTGGTTTTGTTCATTTGTTTTTGCTGTTTTAATTTTGTGTATGTGTTCTGAATAAGAGGTAAGTTTAAGGATAACAGTACGGGAGAGAGTGGGTAGATGCTAGGGCCTGTAGTAATGAGCTTCCCAGGAATAGACAGACAGACAGGAATTGTCCAGACAGATAAGTACACAGACAGAGGGACAGGAAAACAAAGACAAATGGGTAGGAGGCCAGGACCAGTCTCAGCAGCTGTGTTGGGGCTGCAGATCCAGTTCTGCCTGGCGACCTAGGAAATGGGCAGGGCTGGCATGGGCCTCAGTCCCTATTGGGCCCCTCTCCTCACTCGGTCTTATGCCTCCCCTGAAACCAGGGACTTTTGCATGTGGTTTCCTGGGGGAACAGAATGGTTGTTCTGGGAGTGCAGGGAAGGCAGAGGGTGAAGGCGCTTGGAGGCGCCCTGGGGAGGTGGAGGTGTGGGTGATGTGGGGGTAGCAGCAGCAATGGGGTAAATCTGCTCCGTTGGGGGCTCTGCAGCTGGGGCAGGACCCTCGCACCCTGCCACCGCAACATGGTGCGGACCAACACAGTTTCCAGTATAATTGTACCTTTATGGATTTCTGGAAAAGGTGAAACGATCTATAGACACAGTAAAGAAGATGAGTGGTTGCCAGGGGTGTTGGAGAAGAAGGGAGGGAGGAACAGGTCGAGCCCAGGGGACTTTCCGGGCAGTGACACCACTCTGTCCAGTACTGTCGACAGAAGTCATGACATCCATGTGAAAACCCCCGGAATGCACAGCACCAAGAGTGAACCCAATGTCAACTACAGACTTTACTAATAAAGTGCTAATATTGACTCATCCAGCAAAGCAAATATGCCACAGTGATGTAAGGTGTCAATAATAGTGCAAAATTGGAGAGAGGTGGGGGGGGCTCTATTGGAACCGTCTGCACAGGCTGCTCATTTTCTCTGGAAACCTGAAACTGCTCAAAAATTAAAGTATTAATTAAAGAATACTCTAAAAATCCAAATATACACAGTAGAGAGGCAATATAACTAGTGGAGAATTTTTCTTATTTGCTCTGATTCACTCAATTGTCTATTTTATTGGAAAAACACTAATGTCTCATCCATTTCAACACCAATTAAGCATTATTCAAATGGGTCACTTGGTCCTCTCTCTCTCTTTTTTTTAAGATTTATTTATTTATTTATTCATTTTAGAGAAAGAGAGGGAGAGAAAGCATGCATGCAAGTGGGTGGAGGAGGAGAGGGAGAGAGAGAATCTCAAGAAGGCTTCACGCTCAGTGCAGGGCTCCCCAGGGGACTTGATCTCATGATCTGAGCCTAACCAAGAGCCTCACACTTAACAGACTGAGCCATCCAGGCGCCCAGTGCTCTGAACACATCTACTCTCTCTTTGCTCCCTTCCCTTTCCATCACCCTTTCTATTTCCAATACTGGACATTTTTAAAAACCACGTGGCCCATCATCTCTTGCCTTGCAGATGTCAACTGCTTACCCCAGTACCCTCTTAAGAAGCATCTTTGCCTATTAGAGGCATGAATTATCAAAGTACTAGGTACATTAAGCTATCAAAGGAAGCCCTGAAGAACTCAATAATAATAGCAATTTTCTAGAACCGGGCCTCATAACATAGGTAATAAAAATGTCCTTCCAGAGGTATAAATACTTCTTCAAGATCTCTCTCCCCTCCCTCTTCTTCCGCATCTCACGACTCTCTCCCTCCATGAGGCTCCCTTGCCAGTCCTCCAAAACACCAAGGACATTCTCAACTCGAGCTGTTGCACTGTTTTGTTTTGTTTTGTTTTCTTGTCTGAAATATTCTCCCAGTCTGTCTCCCCTAGTTGCATGGCTCGCTCCCTGGTCTCTTTCAAGTGTTCACTCCAAGTTTACAATCTCAGCGTGGCCCACTGTGACCATCCCAGGCCCCACCAATCCTCTTACTCAGCCTCACTGTGTTACATGGTCTTTGCAAAGAGTATCCCATTTACTCACTGATCATGTTCCCTGTTTAATGTCTGTTTCACGGTGACAGCGGAAACCCTATCAGGGCAAGGAGTCTGTTTTGTTTATTTAGGTACGTCTAGAATACATGTATATAACAGGTGCTCTGAAAATATTTGCTAAAGAATCAAAGAATGGAAAAGTTCCACATTTCATAACTCCAGAGTTGGAGAGCATCTCAAGACTTTCTAGTCAAAAACTTCAGAGAAAACCAGGGAGAATGCCTGACTCCAGTTCAGGTTGGAAGCAGAATCTCAGGTTTCTCGCTTTGCAATTTTCACCTTAGCAAATCCATTATTTTGTTTGAAAAATAAATGTATCTACTTATAAGAATCAAGATCATGCAGGTACTGCACTAAGAGCTAACAAAGCTCTCATGGCTAAGTTTACAATTAAGTGCGTGTTCACACTAAAACATCACTATGCAACTTTTTGGGTTTGGAAGTCACTGAGTTATAAAGAAGCTACAGTGCCTTAAGATAAGGAATTTATCTGAGGTTAAACAGAGGAGCAGGTGATGAAAAAACAAACAAAACCCAAAAAAACTTGGAATGATCAGAATTTGAATCAAAGAACAATAGACAATTCAGCTCTGTCTTTAAAAGTTGAAGAGCAGACTGCCTGGGTGGCCCAGTCGGTTAAGTATCTGCCTTCAGCTCAGGTCATGGTCCCAGAGTCCTGGGATTGCGCCCCACATCAGGTTCCCTTGTGGGAAGCCTGCTTCTCCCTCTCCCACTGCCCTTGCTTGTGTTCCCTCTCTCTCTGTCAAATAAATAAATAAATGAAATAGTTTTAAAAAATAAAAATAAATAAAAAAATAAAAGTTGAAGAAATATATCACTCTTTAATACATTACACTTTTTTTTTTTCTTTGTCTTTCTCATTTGAGACAGGGGATTGAGAACTCCAGTCTGTTATCTAATATCTCAAAGCAGATGAGGTAAATTCATTTACATGAAACCATTGTTCAAACTAAAAAGAACTATCTAAAAGTGGCTGGTGATTATTTCTGGTATAGGAAGGCATTTCTGGTCATCCTTATCATATTTTAAAAGTGGGAAACTTTGCTTTAGTATTTGACTTACCTAGCAATAAGAAGGCTGAACAGTGTTACAATCAGAGGCTAGGACCCAAATTCTAATCCTGGCCATCCCAATACTAATTGGATATCTTAGACTAAATTATTTAATCTCTTTGAACTGCGACTTATCCTCTATTAAGTAGAAGAAATATTAATATCTATTTGATAAGTCTGTTATTAGATCTAAATTGAAATAATGTGTACAAAGTATATAAATGTACATAAAGTACTAACACTAAGTGCATTTCCTTTCCATTATTAATTCTTTACATGTTTGCTACTACACAACCTATTTCATCTATTCTGAAAAGAAAAAGTTCACATATTCGGATGAGTATGTTTGTGAGAATGTTAACTGGATGATTTCATTATGAAAAGCTGATACTCTTTGTGGGATCCCAAAAAATGATCTCACAGTACAATTTAAGATTTTTTCAGATTTTTTTACAAAAACAATGCCCGGGTCCTTATAAATAAAGGGAAGGAGGACCAAAGAGCTTTAGAAATGTTCTGCGTTTCCAGTCATTAGTAACTTAGGAAGCTGGGTCTAGGACACAGGTCTCCTACCTTCCAGTCAATTGCCTTTCCTGAACATCACTCAGTTTGCAGTAAACATCACAGGCTGTATCAGAGGGGAAAGAGCTGAGAAAAATTACAGCTACTACCCATGTAAACATTGAAATGGCTGATTTTTATGTAGCTCTACAACATTAACTTCACTTTCCTTGAAAGAGGCAGACTGTTTAGGAGTAATGAGAAATAAAGGACCAACCAAATGTCTCTTACTAGCAGAATGACCTGGGTAGCATTCGATGTTATGCTGATACTCACGTGCTTTTTCTCCCTCCTGACAAGACCAACTTTAAAATGCTTTCAAAACAACTTCCCTCAAAGTGAAGGAAAATTTAGACTGCAAAATAGCAAAGGAAAAAACATGGAACTGTAGCTGACTGACTTTTCTTTTAGTGTGTTCTACAAAACTGTAAATATAGGGAGAAGATGGTCTCTGGTTCTGATGGGCAACAGAAAACACGTATTTACCTCAAAATAATTCCTCAAATTAATTCCTCAAAATTCCTCAAAATAAATATAAAATATACTTACCTATATCCCTCAAAACTATTCCACTGAAAAGACAGAAAAAAATTCTAATATAAATCCCCAGAATCACTGGAAAATGAGGAGCACAGCTACCAACACACAGAAATAGTTTTTTAAGGACTTTCTATAGAACAAATGGAAACTGTTGGATAAAAATGCGTGAAATTGAAAAACTTGCAAACACCTGCAGGTGAAACAAAGAGGAACAAAAAATGTTCCCAGCAGAATTCTGGAATAACCCAGATTGATGGAGGCCATAGTGGAGGAGCTGTACATGCGTCACTAAATAAGTCAACACACCTCCTAAAAAAGCCAGGTCATTCCCTTGCATTAGAAGCCATTGATTCTAGTGTTTGTACTTAGGACATCCAGGATGGGTAATCACTGCTGACGTGGGAGATGTGACACAGGAGTCCATGAGGGGCCGATGGGATGGACAACTTTACCTCCCATTCCCCACCCCCAAATAAAGAAGTTACCAGGACACCATTAACATAAGCCCAATGGAAAACAGAACTCCTCCTCTACACTCAGAGCAACATATAACCAGAAATCCTGAATCAGGACGTGCATTCCCTCCTGGAGCAGTGAAATTTCTTACTGGGTCTGAGGGCAATAAAATGCATAGAGTAATACTATTCAATCTGGATTCATCTACTTATAGGAATAGAAAAGAAACAGCAATTAACCTGACAGTTGAGGAAAATTCTGAGAGAGAGACATTATATTAAACAGAACACTGAACACCATGAGGATGAGAATAAATGGGGAAAAATAAGGAAATGTAATTAATTCCCTTGAGAAACTGGGGCCTCCATCATATCTATGAAATAGGACAGGCTTTAAAATCAGCATTCAGAGTTCTCAGAAATTAACAACATGATTGCTAAAATAAAACTCTCAGAGAAGAAATAACTAGCAGAATCAATGCAGATTAAACTCCAACCAGTGAACTGGGAAACTAAGTAAAGTGATCCTTCTAAGACTACAGTGCCAGAGAACCAAGAGATGAAAACATGGAGAATATCTGTGAAGGGATAGCAAGGACAGATCCAGAAGTTTCTATGTCTGTCTCATAGATTTTTCTAGAAAGAAGTAATCAGATAAATTACAGATGAAAATCTCCCTGAGATGAAAAATGACAAAGGCCCATCAAATTGCTGTAGGGATTTATGACCTCTAAGCATAAAAAGAACATTTTCCCTGCTTCTTGACAGAAAAGAAGAATATGCAAAAATCCTGGAGCAGAAATAATCAGACATCTCTCTTCTATAAGGCAGGTGGATAATGGATGTTAGAATACATTGAAACAATGCTGTCAATTACTTACGGAAAAAATAAGTCTGACCCTAGATCAAACTACTTTTTAATATGGGTACATATGTATGTATACACACACACACACACACACACACACACACACACACACACACACACATTTTTTTTCCAGTCAATCAGGAAGTCAAAAAGCTTATCACCCATGCACAATTTCTGAAATGCATGAGCAAAGCATGTTGTTAGGGCTGAATGTGCCTCCTGACCCTAACAGGAGTCCCTAACTCCTTTAGGGTCCACATGTTGAACCCTAAACCCCAGTACTTTACAATGTGGCTGTATTTGGAGACAGGGGCTCTAAAGAGGTCAGTACATGAAATGGGGGCCATTCACATGGCCCTTAATCTAATCTTGCTGGTATCCTCAGAAGAAGAAATTTGGGCACAGGAAGAGATACGGGAGCTGCACACACAGGAAGAGATACTGGGGTTGCCCACACAAAAGACACACAACTCGAGGACATGGCAAAAAGGCAAACATCTGCACCAAGGAGAGAGGACTCAAGAAATCAAACCTGCCTGCACCTTGATCTTGGACCACTAACCTCCAGGATTGTGAGAAAATAAATTACTGTTGTGTAGGCCATCCAGTCTGTGGTATCTCCTTAAGGCAGCCTTAGCAAAGTAATATCAGCAAAAAAAAAAGAATCCAACATAGCGGATTTTGTAGGAATCAATAAAGAGTAGTGAGAAAAGATGCCTAGAAAACATACAGAATTATATAGTATAAACGTACACTTGGTAATTGTGTTCTCTTGAGGTCTACAGTGTTTTTACAAATATGACTGTCAAAAAGCAGATGAATTATTTACACCCTGAATCTAAGGCTCCAGCCAACAAGAATAAGACATAGGGCTATAGGAGAAGACGAGCTGGGGTAATAAAACTTGCCAAAGTTGTCTTTCATTTGAGGGGTGGGTGGAAACATGCAATTGATTTTCAGTGATACTGGATAAATATTTTAAACAAAGTGATCCTTCTTAAATCTTAATCATTAAAATCTTAAATAACTTAAACAAAGTGATTTGCTAAAACCTGTGTCCACTTTAGAAAGAGAGACCTAGAAAGTAAAATTTACTGGAAGTTAGGGGCACCTGGGTGGCTCAGTTGGTTAAGTATCCACCTTTGGCTCAGGTCATGATCTCAGGGTCTTGGGATCCAACCCCTGCATCAGGCTCTTTGCTTAGCAGGGAGTCTGCCACTCCCAATGCCTGCTGCTTCCCCTGCTTGTGCTCTCTCTCTCTGACAAGTAAAAAAAAAAAATCTTTTTAAAAATTAAAATAAAGAAAATAAAATTTACTGGAAGTAAGCAAAAATTCAGGAAATCTAATCAACCCTACTAAAGACTGGTATGGGGAGAATATAAAACAAATAAAACACAAATAGAAAACACACAAAAAATAGGTCTATATCATGATGAAACAATAACACATGTGAAAAGGACTGAATTCAATTATAAAAGCCAGAGATTCAGATTATGGGAAAAAAAAATCTAGCCATATGGTATTTAAAACTGATATAACTAAGCCAAGTATCATGGGATAGTTAAAAATAAAGGCATGGGTAAAGTACTAGTAAAATTATTTTTTACATTATTTAAAAAAAAAGAAACTTCCATATTATTAACTGAAAAAAATAAGATTTGGGGTAAAGTATAAAGAGGGACAACTAATATTGATAAAAGTTATGACTCTCCAAGCACATATAACTGTCTGGAATCTTTATACATTCAACAAAATGGCTCTGGAATATAAAAGGCTGAGAATAATGAAAACAAACTGTAACTTTCATAATTTCCCTGAAGCAGTTTAAAATACTATTTTCCTAAATTGACAAATTAAGTTGAGATAACAGTAAATATGTAGAGGAGTATGACTTAATTTATCTCTGTGCGTCTATCATCTCTCTCTCCATCTACTTATCTTTGTAGGAAGTAGTAATCATTCTTTCATACACCCAAAGAAAATTCACAAATAAACATATGAATTCCACATGTGGTAATGAAAGTATGTCAAATTAACAGGGAGAGGACACAGTAATGAATCAGTAGTATTGAAAGAACCAGCTTGCTATTTGGGAAAAAAAAAAAAATGAGCTTCTAACCTTTCACCATACCTACACAAAATGAATTATAAGTGGCTTAATTAGGTTAAACTAAAATTGAAATTATGTATTAACTAAAACAAATGACAAAACTTTGTGCTTTTTTAGAGCTTTTATTTACCTTTTTGAGACAGAAAGCTTATGAGGGTAGTGGGGGAGGTGGCAGTGGGAGAAGGAGAGAGAGAGGCAGACTCCCCACTGAGCAGGGAGCCTGGCTAGAAGGGAGTCAGCATCTGGACCCCAGGATCATGACCTGAGCTGAAGACAGATGCAGACACTGAACCAACTGAGGTATCCAGGTGCCTCAAGAATATTTTGTTATTTTACAACAGGCAAGGGCTTCCTGAGCATTAAATCTAGAATCTACTAGTAAAACAGATTCACAGATTTCATAAGATAAAAATGTAAAAGGGAGAGGAGTCAAGATGGCGGAGAAGTAGCAGGCTGAGACTACTTCAGCTAGCCGGAGATCAGCTAGATAGCTTACCTAAAGATTGCAAACACCTGAAAACCCATCGGCAGATAGAAGAGAAGAAGAACAGCAATTCTGGAAACAGAAAAACAACCCCTTTCTGAAAGGCAGGACTGGCAGAGAAGTGAATCCAAAGCGATGGGAAGATAGACCCCGGGGGGGAGGGGCCGGCTCCTGGCAAGCAGCGGAGCAATGGAGCACAAAATCAGGACTTTTAAAAGTCTGTTCCCCTGAGGGACATCGCTCCCGAGGCTAAACTGGGGCGAAGCCCACACGGGGTCAGCGTGGCCTCAGGTCCCGCAGGGTCACAGAAGGATCGGGGTGTCTGAGTGTCGCAGAGCTTGCGGGTATTGGAACGGGAAAGCTGGCTACAGAGACAGAGCTGACAGTAAGATCACAGCTGGGGGTTACCTTGAACCAGTCGCAGGCTCGGTGAGCTCGGAGCGCAGCCGGGGGTCAGGCAGATGGGAGTAACTGGGCGCTGTTCTCTGAGGGCGCACTGAGGAGTGGGGCCCTGGGCTCTCGGCTCCTCCGGGCCAGAGACCAGGAGGCCGCCATTTGTATTCCCGTCCTCCGGAACTCTAGGGAGAGCACTCAGGGAACAAAAGCTCCTGAAAGCAAACCAGAGCTGATTACTCAGCCTGGCCCCAGGTAAGGGTGGTGCAATTCTGCCTGGGGCAAAGACACTTGAGAATCACTACACCAGGCCACTCCCCCAGAAGATCAACCAGAAATCCAGCCAAGACCAAGTTTCCATACCAAGGAGTGCGGTTTCAATACCAAGGAGAGCAGCAGAATTCCAGAGGAGGAGAAAGCAAAGTACAGAACTCATGGCTTTCTCTCTATGATTCTTTAGCCTTGCAGTAAATTTAATTTTTTAAAATTTTTTATTTTTTCTCTTCTTCTGCTAAAATTTTTTTAAGTTTTACCCTTTTCTGTTTTAACATTTTTTAACTAGTTTATCTAATATATATATATTTTCTTTTTTATCCTTCTCTTTATTCGTTTTCTTTTTAAAATTCTTTTCTTTCTTCCTTTCTTTTTGTTTTTTTTCCTCTTTCTTTCTTTCTCAACCTCTTTTTATCCCCCTTTTACCCCCTCACGATTTGGAATCTCTTCTGATTTGGTTAAAGGATATTCTCCTAGGGTTGTTTGCCACACTTTTAGTATTTTACTTGCTTCTTCATATACTCTTATCTGGACAAAATGACAAGGCAAAAAAATTCACCACAATAAAAAAGAACAAGAGGCAGTACTGAAGGCTAGGGACCTAATCAATACAGACATTGGTAATATGTCAGATCTAGAGTTCAGAATGACGATTCTCAAGCTTCTAGCCAGGCTCAAAAAAGGCATGGAAGATATTAGAGAAAACCTCTCAGGAGATATAAAAGCCCTTTCTGGATAAATAAAAGAACTAAAATCTAACCAAGTTAAAATCAAAAAAGCTATTAATGAGGTACAATAAAAAATGGAGGCTCTTGCTGCTAGGATAAATGAGGCAGAAGAAAGAAAAAGCAATATAGAAGACCAAATGACAGAGAATAAAGAAGCTGAGCAAAAGAGGGACAAACAGCTACTGGACCACAAGAGGAGAATTTGAGAGATAAGTGACACCATGAGATGAAACAACATTAGAATAATTGGGATTCCAGAAGAAGAAGAAAGAGAGAGGGGAGCAGAAGGTATACTGGAGAGAATTATTGGGGAGAATTTCCCCAATATGGCAAAGGGAACAAGCATCAAAATTCAGGAGGTGCAGAGAACGCCCCTCAAAATCAATAAGAATAGACCTACACCCTGTCACCTAAGAGTAAAATTTACAAGTCTTAGTGACAAAGAGAAAATCCTGAAAGCAGCCCGGGAAAAGAAGTCTGAAACAAACAATGGTAAAAATGTTAGATTGGCAGCAGACTTATATACAGAGACCTGGCAGGCCAGAAAGAGCTGGCATGATATATTCAGAGCACTAAACGAGAAAAACATGCAGCCAAGAATACTATATCCAGCTAGGCTATCATTGAAAATAGAAGGAGAGATTAAAAGCTTCCAGGACAAACAAAAACTGAAGGATTTGCAAACACCAAATCAGCTCTATAGGAAATATTGAAGGCGTCCTCTAAGCAAAGAGAGAGCCTACAAGTGGTAGATCAGAAAGGAACATAGAACATATACAGTAACAGTCACCTTACAGACAATACATTGGCACTATTCATATCTCTCAATAGTTACTCTGAATGTTAAAGGACTAAATGCCCCAATCAAAAGACACAGGGTATCAGAATGGATAAAAAAACAAAATGCATCTATATGTTGCCTACAAAAAATTCATTTTAAACCCGAAGACACCTCCAGATTTAAAGTGAGGGGGTGGAAAAGAATTTACCATGCTAATGGACATCAGAAGAAAGCAGGAGTGGCAATCCTTATATCAGATCAATTAGATTTTAAACCAAAGACTATAATAAGAGATGAGGAAGGACACTATATCATACTCAAAGGGTCTGTCCAACAAGAAGATCTAACAATTTTAAATATCTATGCCCCCAACGTGGGAGCAGCCAACTATATAAACCAATTAATAACAAAATCAAAGAAACACATCAACAATAATACATAATAGTAGGGGACTTTAACACTCCCCTCACTGAAATGAACAGATCATCTAAGCAAAAGATAAACAAGGAAATAAAGGCCTTAAATGACACACTGGACCAGATGGACATCACAGATATATTCAGAACATTTCATCCCAAAGCAACAGAATACACATTCTTCTCTGGTGCACATGGAACATTCTCCAGAAGAGATCACATCCTCAGTCCTAAATCAGGACTCAACTGGTGTTAAAAGACTGGGATCATTCCCTGCATATTTTCAGACCACTATGCTCTGAAGCTAGAACTCAACCACAAGAGGAAGTTTGGAAAGAACCCAAATATATGGAGACTAAACAGCATCCTTCTAAAGAATGAATGGGTCAACCAGGAAATTAAAGAAGAATTGAAAAAAATCATGGAAACAAATTATAAGGAAAACACAACGGTTCAAAATCTGTGGGTCACGACAAAGGCAGTCCTGAGAGGAAAATATATAGCAGTACAAGCCTTTCTCAAGAAACAAGAAAGGTCTCAGGTACACAACCTAACCCTACACCTAAAGGATCTGGAGAAAGAACAAGAAAGAAACCCTAAACCCAGAAGGAGAAGAGAAATCATAAAGATCAGAGCAGAATTCAGTGAAATAGAAACAAACAAACAAACAAAAAAAACAAAAAAACAATAGAAAAAATCAACGAAACTAGGAGCTGGTTCTTTGAAAGAATTAATAAAATTGACAAACCCCTGGCCAGACTTATCAAAAAGAAAAGATAAAGGACCCAAATAAATAAAATCATGAATGAAAGAGGAGAGATCACAACTATCACCAAAGAAATACAGTCAATTATAATAACATACTATAAGCAACTCTATGCCAACAAATTTGACAATCTGAAAGAAATGGATGCATTCCTAGAAACCTATAAACTACCACAACTGAACCAGGAAGAAATAGAAAGCCTAAACATACCCATAACCAGTAAGGAGATTGAAACAGTCATTAAAAATCTCCAAACAAACAAAAGCCCAGGGCCAGACGGCTTCCCAGGGAATTCTACCAAACATTTAAAGAAGAACTAATTCCTATTCTCCTGAAACTGTTCCAAAAAATAGAAATGGAAGGAAAACTTCCAAACTCATTTTATGAGGCCAGCATCACCTTGATCCCAAAACCAGACAAGGATCCCATTAAAAGAGAGCTATAGACCAATATCCTTGATGAACACAGATGCGAAAATTCTCCCCAAATACTAGCCAATAGGATTCAACAGAACATTAAAAGGATTATTTGCCACGGCCAAGTGGGATTTATTCCAGGGCTGCAAGGTTGGTTCAACATTCGCAAATCAATCAATGTGATACAACACATCAAGAAAAGAAAGAACAAGAACCATATGATACTCTCAATAGATGCTGAAAAAGCATTTGACAAAGTACAGCATCCCTTCCTGATCAAAACTCTTCAAAGTGTAGGGATAGAGGGCACATACCTCAATATTATCAAAGCCATTTATGAAAAACCTACTGCAAATATCATCCTCAATGGAGAAAAACTGAATGCTTTTCCGCTAAGGTCAGGAACATGGCAGGGATGTCCATTATCACCACTGCTATTCAACAAAGTACTAGAAGTCCTAGCCTCAGCAATCAGA
The DNA here is from genome assembly GCF_964662115.1 of Mustela nivalis. Classification (NCBI taxonomy): domain Eukaryota; kingdom Metazoa; phylum Chordata; class Mammalia; order Carnivora; family Mustelidae; genus Mustela; species Mustela nivalis. The sequence continues at coordinate 128,446,509 of NC_139026.1, read as the reverse complement.
CAAGAAAAGGAAATTAAAGGCATCCAAATCGGCAAAGAAGAAGTCAAACTATCACTTTTTGCAGATGATATGATACTATATGTGGAAAACCCAAAAGACTCCACTCCAAAACTGCTAGAACTTGTACAGGAATTCAGTAAAGTGTCAGGATATAAAATCAATGCACAGAAATCAGTTGCATTTCTCTACACCAACAACAAGACAGAAGAAAGAGACATTAAGGAGTCAATCTCATTACAATTGCACCCAAAACCATAAAATACCTAGGAATAAACCTAATCAAAGAGGCACAGAATCTATACTCAGAAAACTATAAAGTACTCATGAAAGAAATTGAGGAAGACACAAAAAAATGAAAATGTTCCATGCTCCTGGATTGGAAGAAAAAATATTGTGAAAATGTCTATGTTACCTAAAGCAATCTACACATTTAATGCAATTCCTATCAAAGTACCATCCATCTTTTTCAAAGAAATGGAACAAATAATTCTAAAATTTATATGGAACCAGAAAAGACCTCGAATAGCCAAAGGAATATTGAAAAAGAAAGCCAAAGTTGGCGGCATCACAATTCCGGACTTCAAGCTCTATTTCAAAGCTGTCATCATCAAGACAGCATGGTACTGGCACAAAAACAGACACATGGATCATTGGAACATAATAGAAAGCCCAGAAATGGACCCTCAAATCTATTACAACTAATCTTTGACAAAGCAGGAAAGAATGTCCAATGGAAAAAAGACAGCCTCTTCAATAAATGGTGTTGGGAAAATTGGACAACCACATGCAGAAAAATGAAGTTGGACCATTTCCTTACATCACACACGAAAACAGACTCAAAATGGATGAAGGACCTCAATGTGCGAAAGGAATCCATCAAAATCCTTGAGGAGAACACAGGCAGCAACCTCTTCGACCTCTGCCGCAGCAACATCTTCCTAGGAACAACGCAAAAGGCAAGGGAAGCAAGGGAAAAAATGAACTATTGGGATTTCATCAAGATCAAAAGCTTTTGCACAGCAAAGGAAACAGTTAACAGAACCAAAAGACAACTGACAGAATGGGAGAAGATATTTGCAAACGACATATCAGATAAAGGACTAGTGTCCAAAATCTGTAAAGAACTTAGCAAACTCAACACCCAAAGAACAAATAATCCAATCAAGAAATGGGCAGAGGACATGAACAGACATTTCTGCAAAGAAGACATCCAGATGGCCAACAGACACATGAAAAAGTGCTCCATATCACTCGGCATCAGGGAAATACAAATCAAAACCACAATGAGATATCACCTCACACCAGTCAGAATGGCTAAAATCAACAAGTCAGGAAATGACAGATGCTGGCGAGGATGCGGAGAAAGGGGAACCCTCCTACACTGTTGGTGGGAATGCAAGCTGGTGCAGCCACTCTGGAAAACAGCATGGAGGTTCCTCAAAATGTTGAAAATAGAACTGCCCTATGACCCAGCAATTGCACTACTGGGTATTTACCCTAAAGATACAAACATAGTGATCCAAAGGGGCACGTGCACCCTTTATAGCAGCAATGTCCACAATAGCCAAACTATGGAAAGAACCTAGATGTCCATCAACAAATAAATGGATCAAGAAGATGTTGTGTATATATACACAGTGGAATACTATGCAGCCATCAAAAGAAATGAAATCTTGCCATTTGCAACAACATGGATGGAACTAGAGCGTATCATGCTTAGCGAAATAAGTCAAGCAAAGAAAGACAACTATGATATGATGTTCCCCTGATATGAGGAAGTGGTGATGCAACATGGGGGCTTAAGGGGGTAGGAGAAGAATAAATGAAACAAGAGGGGATTGAGAGGGAGACAAACCATAAGTGACTCTTAATCTCACAAAACAAACTGAGGGTTGCTGGGGGGAGGGGGGTGGGGAGAAGGGGGGTAGGATTATGGACATTGGTGAGGGTATGTGCTTTGGTGAGTGCTGTGAAGTGTGTAAACCTGGCGATTCACAGACCTGTACCCCTGGGGATAAAAATATATTATATGTTTATAATAAATAAAAAATTAAAAATTAAAAAAATAGAGTACATTTTGGGGTCTATAACAAATTCGGGTTTTGAAATATGATTCCCATGCTTAAAATCTATGTGTGATATTAAAAAGAAATCGAATCTCAAAAAAAATGTAAAAGAAAAGGTGCTTTAACTTTGAATATGTTTTTTGTTTTTGTTTTTGTTTTAAGAAATCCAATTGTGCTTGGGACCTAGACTTCTAAGCAAAGCTGACCTTTGGTTCTTTCTCAAGGTGACTTTCCATCTTGCCCCTTTGTAGGCAGGTGTAAGAAATACCTACTTTTGCAAATTCCCACATCTCTGTCTTAAAACTGTGACTTGATTTTAATTTTTAGCAGCAAATATCTTTGACTTGAGGTCACTTTTCTTTTTCTGTTTTTCTGATATTCTGAAGGCAAAGTCTAATCTGACGGTCAAATTAGATTAGCTCCTTCTCTCAAGTGTCAACCTTTCATTTCTGGGGGCACCTTCCCATTCTGGTAATTTATCAGTCATTTCATAGCAACTTAACAGCCAGGTTTTTATCATCCTAGTTAACTTTTCTGTTATCTACAATGGAAAATACACAATACATGTTGGCATCCTTTTCTCTACCTGAGCTATCAAAGTTTTATTGCTGTGAAGATCTGTACGCCTGTCTTTACTAAGCTGCTGATACAAGCCTAGGATTCTTACTATGTCTTGGGTGACATGTGTGTGTTTGAGGCATGTATAACCCCTACGTATGTGTAACCCACTGCAGTGTCGGAGGTGGTAAACTGCCTCACAGAACTGCACACTGGATACCACTTACCTTTCTCCTCTACCCTGAGACCTATCAGATTAAAATACAGGATACTGATATTATATAGGGAGAATTGTGAATCGATTCTCAAAAAGGGAGGAAACTGCTAAAACATACTTCAGTTCCTTTCAACTACTGTTCTCGATATGACCTGTGCCACACCAGTGTGCACAACACATTTAGAACTACTGATATTTTACTTTCCATATTTCTGCTTAAAATAGCATGAAATGCTCAAATTTAGAGTATGATCCAGAATCTTCCCTACAAGTCTGTTTAGAAAGCAGAAATTTGCTAAGTATGTTCAACAGCTCTTACCCTCATCTCTCTACCTTTTATGCAAGGGGACATTTGCCCTATTATTTCATGTCTTAAACATTTAATGGGTATTCTCAAAAACTTCCTTCATAAACTGGGTGCCGTCACTTGTATGGACGGACACGCTCATGAGGTTCAGCGTTCAACACAAATGAGAGAGCAGCGGTTAGCCTGGAACATCGGGTAAAATGTACTTTTAAAAAGAGTAAAATTAAGTGTACCTGGGGGCTCCATCAATTAAGCATCTACCATTGGCTCAGGTCATAATCCCAGCATCCTGGAATGGAGCCCCACATTAGGCTCCTCCCTCTGCCTGCTTCCTCCCCTGCTTCTGTGCTCTCTCTGACAAATAAATAAAATCTTTAAAAGAAATTTTTTAAAGGATAAGACTATATATAGAACACTGATGGTGCCTCCGAACAACTTTCATAATAATATATCATAAAATATGTATTTTTTAATGAAGCATTAATAGCAAAGAAAATGAATAAAAATCTATAAATTGCCTTAAGCATATGCTATGCAAACTTGTATCTATTTGATTTTGAATATGTATTTTGTAAATCAAATATACATTAGACTTTTATGAATATATTTGCTCCCCTTTGGAAACTTACTATTTTTGCTCATTTTTCTTGTTATTCAACATAGGACTGGATGAATTTCTGCATCTGACTATTTACATGATAATTATGCCATTTTTTGGTAAAGTCTGCAAACTCAAACCAAATCTATACTGAAAACTATAATATGCAGAACATATACTAGGCAAAGCACCTTTGAAAGAATAACTATTGGTCTAACATATTATTTTGAATAATAGAAATACAGAACATAAAATATGCCAAAAAAAAAATACCTTCTAGTTCTAAGATGCAGTAGAGCAGAGTAATTAAAAGCACAGACCAGGGCCAGAGGATCTGGGGACACCCTGGCCTGCCATCTCCTAGCTCTCTGACCTTGAACAAGTTCCTGAAGCTTTCTCCATCTCATTTTCCTAATCTGTTAAAATGTAGATAATCAGGGTACCTGGGTGGCTCAGTGGGTTAAGCCGCTGCCTTCGGCTCAGGTCATGATCTCAGAGTCCTAGGATTGAGCCCCGCATCGGGCTCTCTGCTCAGCAGGGAGCCTGCTTCCCTCTCTCTCTCTCTCTCTCTGCCTGCTTCTCCGACTACTTGTGATTTCTCTCTGTCAAATAAATAAATAAAATCTTTTAAAAAAAATTAAAAAATAAAATAAAATGTAGATAATGTCAGTATTGTCCCATTGGAGTGTGAAGACTACACATACACACACGCGTGCACACACACACAGAGGACTTCAAACACTGGGTGGTACAGTATTCATCTGATATTTTTCTCAGTCTTTTTTTCCCCTCTGTTCTTACTATCTCCATAAACATCACATCAAAACAAACAAAATTCACAAACAAGGGTCCACAAGAAAAACCATTCCCTGATTGGAACATTTACATGCCAAATTCCACAGGGTTTAGCAGAAATCATTTGTTTAAAACTCAACACTAAGATAAAGATCATTTCACACGGTAGGCTGACTGTTTTGAAATATGAACAATAGGCTTCTTGAAGCCCATTTAGATCTATTAATTCATCTGTTATCACTGAAGGAAACTTTAGGAAGTAGTTCATTTTTTCCCCCTCTGAGCAATTAGAAATTTCTGTAAATTAAAAAAAAAAAAAGTTATGAAAAGTATCAATTGTAAAAGTTCCCTATTCATTTCCTTTCTGTGCCTTTACAAATGAGTCCAAAATAATAAAAAAGATATTAGTCATTTTTAAAGAAACTCTTTCCCTGTGACAAACTTTACTTCTTTTTGTCAGCATTCAATAATTCACCTGAGTTGGCTAAGTATCAAAACAAGCCAGAAGCTAGGAAGCCGAACTAATGGAACTAAGTCATCTCATGGGAAATTATTTGGTTCACTTAGGGCTCTTTTAGCAATGTGGATCAAAAAGTGACCAGCACCAATTTAAGGAGTGCTTTTAATTTTATATGTAGGGAGGTGATTGAAAGACAGAAAAAAAAAATCCTGATCTAAAAAATAAAGTATGTATTAGTATTATCCTCTTATTTTCTGAGCCTTTGAATCAAAGGACACTGATGCCTGTGTGAACATTTTATTATTCTGAATATTATCCATTTATTACTCTGAATATTATTCCTTGACTATCAGGCTTCCATGTTCCTATAAAATACAAGCCTTTTCTATGCAACCTATTTTGCCAACTTTGCAGGCTGGGGTAAATCTGAATATTTTGGCTTTTTACCCTAAAAATTAATCAGAAAATCATAATTGGTTTTCACTCTGATCTCATTGACGGTACGTCTTATCTGCTTTAGCTCTATATGATGCCCTTCATTAATACACTAATAAAATGAAAGCATGTTTTATTTAGAAAACAGTTTTTTATGCCAGGTAAAGATCTAAGCATTCATTATTTATAGAAATTACTTCCCAATTTATCCTTAGCTTCGACTCTAAGCAAAACCTGGAAATCACCTCTAACTTGCCTCTTTGTTTCACTGCCGGACCTCTGGCCACCTACCACCCACCAGTCCCCATTTCTTCCCACAGAACAACTAGATAGATCTTCTAAACTTTCAAATGAGGTTATATTATTCCACAATTAAATACTCTCTGTCATCGACTGAACACGTCCCCTCAACCCCGATTCATATGCAGAAGCTCCGATTCCCAGTGTTCTGCATTTTGGAGATGAGGTGAGGTGTTTGGGAGGCAATCAGGTCAGTAGTTACCCCCCGCCACACACACACACAATGAATGGGATGCATGTCTTTATAAGATGAGACAGGGAGAAATGATCTCTCTGTAGGTGAGCATGCAGTGAGAAGGCAGCCGTCTGCAAACCAGATGGGAGAGGTTCCACACCAGGAACTGAATTGGTCAGTACCTTAAACTTGGACTTCTCAGCCTCTAGTAAATTTCCATTGCTTATGCCACAGTAACCTGCTGTAGCAGCCCAAGATGACTAAGACCCTCTTCAATGACTTTCTGTGGTTCCTGGAAGTGTTCCTAAAAGACCCCCGTCTATAGGAACTGACTCTAGCCTGCTTGGTCATGATTCCCCTGACCCCCACCCCGACCCCCCCCTCATTTATTTTGCTCCAGCTATACTGTCCTTCAAATACCTTATACGCTGAACTTTCTCTAGCTTGTTTTGCCTCCCAAGAGCATTCTTACTCCCGATGTTACCAAGGCTGGCTCCTTCTTTTTTTTCAAGCTTAAATTCAAATGTCATCTTTCCCAAAGACTTCCTTACCATTCAGTATAAAATAAAACTCTTTCAGCAGACCAGGAGTAACTATTATTATAGAAACCTGTTTTATTTGCTCCAGAGTATTGCATCACAAGTTGAGGTTTTCATATTTGCATTTCTTTAAATTTATTTTCTGTCTTCCCCAACTGAAGGGCAAGTTTTTAATAAGTCAATATAAGGAGGACAAATTTAAGCTGACTGGAGCTTGCTCAAAATTTTTCATTGTGTTACAAGTTATTATCTTGAAAAGATTTGTGTTTTCTTTGGAGTGGACACTGTATCAGACTGGCCCAAGCTAGAAAATATAGACTAATGTATTTCAAACAGAAAAACTTTAATGTAGAGCACTGGTTACAAAGTTCATTGCCAGGGAAATCATGAAGCATTCTAGAGATTAATCATTATGTGTAGGAAACACCTCGAAAACCAGACAGTCAAAGGGAGGGAGTTACTGGAACTGAGATTGTGGAAGATGGAGTTTGGCTTATTTGGTGGAGGCAGGGCTGAACTGGAACAAGCTGAGTCATAAATGAAATGCAGTTAGAAATTCAGCAGAGGGGGGTGCTGGAGATGGGGGAGGTAGGGAAATGGGGAAGGAGGGGGAGGGGGAAGGAGAGGAGAGGAGGAGGATGGAAAGGAATGGGGGGAGGGAGGGAGAAAGGGATAGGGAGAGAAGAAAGGCTTGTGTTCCAGCTTTCCTGTCTTTGGCCAATGGAAAGCACTGGCCAAACCTATCCGGGAAAGCAGAGAGCAAAGCAGCCTGGGAAGTGTAGTTCTCTTGGGTACAGAACAAAGCACAGAAGGGCTGGGGATGCACAGCACTTAATACAATTGCATAACATGTGTGCTGACAAGAAAGCATTCTACCACAAACTACAATCTGAAATCTCTCCTAAGAATGCCCAGCTATTTCCAGGACCCTCTACTACAACTTCACCCTGGGGGGGTATTTTGCCATACCTTTTCTAAAGGATTTTTGCAATCAATTTAAGAAATGGTTTGAGATTAGAACAATTATGATGCACCATGTGCTCCAGAACCATACATAGAATTTTCCAGACCAATAGCTGAGAAAGTGAGACTTGCCCCTTATGTTTGTCAATGACATAAGGATACATTATGAAAATGGTTTCTTTTAGATTTCTGTAAAGCCTAGGACTTTTCAGTAGCAAGTAACAGAGAATTTTACGGGCTCAGACAAGGTAGGATCCAGGATTTAAACAGAACAAATACTGTTCATTTGTTCTGTTTCTTCATATTTTTTTTAGTTGGAGTCCTTCTTATGTTAGCTTCTTTCTCAGTGTGTCTCTCCACATTGGGGAAAGATGGTCTCCAAGAGCGCAAATGTAGTCTATCTCCTTATGACTTGTAAAACAGAAGAAAGACAAATCATCCTATAATCTGCACCAACTACTGGAGAAGATTATGATCTGGGTCAGCTGTGGAGGCGATGCAAGAAACCTAGAGTGACGTCAACCCTATCAAGATGGTCTGGAGTGGGGGAGAGTGATTCCTCTTCACAAACCAGATGTCCTGCTAATCCCCCAGCACTATTCTTCCCAGTAGACCTCTCTGAACACCGGAGCATAAAAGCATCACCATGCGTACTTGCTGCCTCTGGTAGGAAAACCAAAAGTCACCAAAAGCTAGGTATCAAAAATCAAGAGTGGAGGCCAACATTTCTTTTTGACGTTTACATGTTTCCCGAAATATGGCTCAAAGCAATGGGTAACTTAAGTAGTTGCCTCAGAAGCTCACAAATGAACTGCTCGGGGTGGGGGTGGGGGGTGCAAAAATATTCAGTCTGACCAACCAGCTGGTGAGGAGCTCAGAGACGTAAGGATGCTCTTTTTGAACTAAGGAAACAACATTCTGAGAGTTAGTGACTGGCATCAACTCGTGTTCTGTTGAAAGGTCTCTTGGCCTTTCCCTTGGTATTTACTTCCATAAATAACCACCACGGACTTGCGTCCTCTTTTACCGCAGCAAGCTGCATTTAAAACATCGGTAGAAATAATGCGCTATGGAGTCTAAGGTTAGCAGTTATAAATTACCCTAAGTAAAATCGACCATAAGCAATAGGCTAAACTGCTGAGGTTTCAGGTACTGTATCTAAAAACTATGAAAAAAATTCCAAAGTTGTCAAAGGATCTTCATTTACTTGTTTCTAAACTGTTAAAAATGATCTTTCTCTGTGGTTTATATACACTGCTTTTCAGGAAAACAGACGTGCTTGGAGAAATCAGTACAAATTCTCTACTTTATTTGCATGTTTGCATTTTTACTTGAAGAGCTCTCTTTTCTGTTGCTGGCTAGAATGAATAAGGCCCTTTTTTCCCCTTTCTCTCTGTTCCCAGGTTCCTCCCTAGACTTCCTCCACAGACTGCAGAACACCTGTGAAACCATGCAGGGTAAGGGATGTCAGATTTTTGAAATCAGATTTTTCATTGATTTTGTAATAGAAAAGTTACTAAGCCATGTTGAGCCTCAGTTTTTAAACTATAAAATTGGGGTGAATATACTAACTCATGAGATGAATGGTGGAATTAAAGCAGAGAGCAGATACAAGTTCATAATACCCAGTTACTAAGATCACTTAGTAACTGCTACTGTTTATAAGGGATGATGTTTGAGATACAGACAAAGATTCCTATTGTCTTTATTCAGACAACAGGTAGTTGTATAATTACAAAGCAGTAACACCAGGTATTGTGTTCTGATATATAAATCTTACCATTAGAAATCAGGATTTCCAAATTGTTTCAGGCTGATTGAAACGCTTATGGATATTCCAGACAATGAAAAGTAAAAATGCAGTAACCTGCTTCTTCAAAGACATTTGCATCTGATGCAGATTCTTGTCTTAAATTAGTCAAAAATGGAGCAGACAATGTTATTTTTCAGGTAAGCTGAAAGATGCTTAAAATTGTAAATTTCTTTGCTTTTACCTTGTCTGGGGAAGAAAATTCTTTTTATCATTATCCCTGCCATCACATTTCGGCATTTTTTCTAAGTTTTTAGTAGAAGATGCATGAGAATGTGCCCGTCCTCTTTTATCTCTAGATGATGTTTTCAATAGCACACACCATAATTGAGTTCAGGTGGCTGCCTTGAATGAGATAAATCTTGAATGAGATTAAGATGAATGACAGCACTGCTGGCCAAAGTCCCACTGTCCCAGAAAGAAATGAGAAATTAATGGACTCAACACCCTTGTTGTGTGATTAAAAAAAAAAAAATGTTTAAACACATGCTACGAACATTTCCGTGAAAAAGTTCCTGCCTTCCTTTCGTACCTTTAATACCCCCATACTCCTGGGATCAACCATGTAGAACCAGAACCGAACAGCACATATTCCGAGACTTGCTGGAAAGTACTGGGAAGTAGTGATTCTTGCCGTGTGTCCTTCTTTGTGTCCAGATGAGCTGACATACAGGAAGTGCCGGCCGCTCCCTTGAAATAGACAAATACAACTCCTTCAGCACAATGATAGGTGCCATAGCGTGAGGCAGAACATATTGAAACCATGAGCAAACTTCATGCCTCCCACCCCCACACAAACACACACATGTCATTTTCTTTCTGTGGAGTCACAAATCAATGATGTTTCATTCTTTTGACCCAAAAAGAAAAAACAAGAGGAAGAGGAAGAAGGAGAAGGAGAAAAAAGAATGTCACTGTGATTACATGATTCACAAAATTCACCTGAGTATGTGACTCTGACCAAAAGTGATCGAATATCTGAGCTCACTCTTTAGGTACATTTCTTTTCTTCTAATATGCTCAAACCTGTCTGTCTATTTCAAGTTAGGAAAATATTTTGTATACTGTGTGTAGAGCAGGGACATGGGGTATTGGAGGCTGATTGATAGTGTATCTCATTTCCAGTTTTTCTGATTCCCACAATGACCAAAGTAGTAGCGAATGGCAGTAAGAGTAAATGAAATGTAAACTTGAAAGTCACCATGCTGAGCGATAACTTCTATTCTCTTCAACTGCAGCCGTACATGAAAGATCTCTCCATTGAAACACAAATGGATTTTTTTCTACAGACATCACTGTCAAAATTCATCATAACTACTGTCCTCTGCATGGCTTTTATTAGGAAAGAATGAAGATAGATAGAAAGATAGATAGATAGATAGATAGATTGATTTTCAGTGCTAGCATATAATAAAGTAAATGACATTGTGTACTAACATATATATGTGTGTGTGTGTGTGTGTGTATGCTTTCTTAGGTTAAATGTTTATTTACAGTTTTAAATCAAAGCTATTAAAGTATTTTCTAATTAAAATATTCTCCCCCCGGACATTTTAGTCCTGTTACTGAGATATATGGTTTTCACTCATCAATGGTACATTAATAGTACAAGAGGCTTCTTTTATGAAGCTTTCCTATTTAAGAACTTGTTGTCAGGTGAAGTTAGTACTCTCTGAGGAATCAGTATATATGTTGTTACCTTTATTCCTATGGCACTGTATTCTTCAATGCAAGGAATACGCATGCATTACTCCCTTGAATAGAGTTAAGAACAGAAGCAGCCGAAGAGAATTGCAAAAGAGTTAGATGATCACATTTACGCCCTCTAATGGTTTAACTTTTCGTCTGTTCTTGTTCACAAATACCATTATTTCACCAAATGGATTGTCAGTAAATATAAATAAGTCAAGCTGAGAAAGACAACTATCATATGATCTCCCTGATATGAGGAAGTGGTGATGCAACATGGGGGCTTAAGTGGGTAGGAGAAGAATAAATGAAACAAGATGGGATTGGGAGGGAGACAAACCATAAGTGACTCTTAATCTCACAAAACAAACTGAGGGTTGCTGGGGGGATGGGGTTTGGGAGAAGGAGGTGGGATTATGGACATTGGGGAGGGTATGTGCTTTGGTGAGTGCTGTGAAGTGTGTAAACCTGGTGATTCACAGACCTGTACCCCTGGGGATAAAAATATATGTTTATAAAAAAAATAAAAAATTAAAAAAATATATATAAATATGTGGTTAATAAGACAGGCTGGTTGGAATCCTCATGAAATCATTAAGGGGTTACTTGTTCTTGTATCCACTTAAAAAAGGGAGTTGAGAGAAATTACAGAGTTCCAACCTCCCCAGTACATGGAATTTGCGTACTATTAACACTTGGCTTTAGTGCGGTACTTTGTTACATTCACTGAATGAGCCTATACTGATGCATTATTATTGACTGAAGTCCATAGTTTACGTCAGGTTCATTCATTCCCGTGTGTGTTTCACGGGCTCTGACGAATGCATAACGACATGTCCACCACTGCTCTATTGTGCAGGAGAGTTTCTGTGCTTTAAGATCTCCCATGCAGCCCCTCTCTATCTCTTCCTCCCACTCTCCCCCATCAAATGCCTGGCAACCACTGATCTTTTTACTGTATCCGCTGGTTTCCCTTTTCCAGAGTATGATATGCTTGTAATGATTTAGTATGTAGCCTAAGTTAGCTTCTTTCACTTAACAATATGCATTTAAGGATCTTCCATATCTTTTTTGTGGCTTGATAGCTTACTTCATTTTATCACTGAATAAAATTCCTTTGTATAGATGTACCACAGTGTGTTTATCCATTCACCTATGAAGGATATCTTGGTTTCTTCTAACTTTTAGCAATTATGAATAAAGTTCCTATAGCAACTGTGTGCATGCTTCTGTGTAAGCCTGTTTTCATTTGTGTATATACCAAGGAGCACAACTGCTGGATCTTATGGTAAGTTTAGTTTTGTAAAAATGGATCTTATGGCTATGTTTAGTTTTGTAAAAAATGCCAACTCTTCTTCCAACGTTGGCCGTACCATTCTGCAGCCCCATCAACAAGGAAGGAGAGTCCCCTGTCCTCTTTATCCCCATCAGCATTCATGTTGTTAGTGTTTTGGATTTTATTTTATTTTTTTTTTTTAAAGATTTTTTATTTATTAATTTGACAGAGAGAAATCACAAGTAGATGGAGAGGCAGCCAGAGAGAGAGAGAGGGAAGCAGGCTCTCCGCTGAGCAGAGAGCCCGATGCGGGACTCGATCCCAGGACTCTGAGATCATGACCTGAGCCGAAGGCAGCGGCTTAACCCACTGAGCCACCCAGGCGCCCCAGTGTTTTGGATTTTAGTTATTATACTAGGTATGCCGTGGTATTTCATTTCAACTCCATGTCATTTCAATGTGCATTTTCCTGATAACATATAATATGGAGCATTTTTTCTTATACTCATTTGCCATCTATGTTCTACAGTGGGTATCTGTACAGATCTTTTGTCTAATTTTTTACTTTTTCCTGTTAAGTTTTAAGAATTCTTTTTACATGTTGGACACAGTCCTTTCTCAGATATGTGTTTGCAACTATTTTCTCCAAGTCTGTGGCTTAAGTTTTATTTTTCTTAATAGTGTCATATGCAGAGTGGAAATTTTAATTTTAATGAAGTGCAACTCAGCAATTTTTTCATTCACAACTCAAGCTTTTAGTATTGAATCTGAAAGCTCATCACCAAACTTAGAGTCTCCTAAATGTTCTCCTATTTTGTCTTCTAGGAGTTTTACAGTTTTATATTTTACTTTAAGATCTATAATCCATTTTGAGTTAATTTTCATGAGAGGTTTAATTTCTGTATCTAGATTTTTTTTTCATATGGATGTCCAATTGTTCTAATACCATTTATTGAAAAGACTATCCATTCTTTGTTGAACTGCCTTTGTTCATTTGTCAAATATAAGTCGATCTTACTCATATGGGTCTATCTCTGAGCTCTCTGTTCTGTTCCATTTCTCTATTTATCTATTATTTTTCCAATATTACACTGTCTTAATTACTATAGCTTCATACTAAGTCTTGAAATAAGGTATTATACTTCCTCCAACTTTGTTTTTTTTTAATACTTCAATATTTTGTTGGCTATTTTGAGTCTTTTGCCTCTCCATATAAACTTTAGAATCAGTTTGTTGCTATCTATAAAATTATGTTCTGGAATTTTGATTGGAATTACCTTGTACATATACATCAAATTGGGAAGAATGGACAGCTTCAAAATACTTATTCTTCCTGTCCACGAACATGGAGTATCTCCCAGTTTATTTAGATCTTTGATTTCTTTCATCAGAGTTTATATTTTTTTCTCATGTAGAACCTGTACTTATTTGTTATATTTATACTTAAGTATTTGTCTTTCTCTCTCTCTGGTATTAATATAATCATCATTGTGTTTTAAATTTCAAGTTCTAATTGTTCAGGGCTAGCATATAATAAAGTAAATGGCATTTGTGTACAAACCTTGTATCTGATAACATTGCTATAACTGTTTATTAATTCCAAGAGTTTTCTTCATGGTGTATAACTGCATGTCATCTGCAAACAAACACAACTTGCTATCTATCTTTGTAATCTTTTGTTTTCCTCACTTGCCTTACTGTATTAACTAGGAATTCTGGGATGATGTTGAATATGAGTGGTGAGAACAGACAGCCTTGCCTTACTCTGCTCTTACCCGGAAAGTACCTAATTTCTCACAATTATAAATGTTTGCTGTATGTTTTCGGTAGATATCTTTTTTCAGCTTTACTGAAGCATAATTGACAAATACAATTGGAATTCATTTGAAGTGTACAACATGATGATTTGACATTTGTACACACTTTGAAAGGCTTCTCACAAAGGAGTTCATCCATGCATCACCTCACATATTTACTTTGTGTGTGTGTAGGTGTATGAGAATGCTTAAGATCTACTCTCACAGCAAACTTCAAGTATATAATACTGTATTATCAACCATAGTCACCATAAAAATATGGAATATATCACAAATTCATGTGTCATCCTGTGGAAGGGCCATGCTAATCATCTCTGTATCATTTCAATTTCAGTATGTGCTGCAGGAGCAAGATATTCTTTATTAAGTTAGAGACGTTCACCTCAGTTTTTAGTTTACTGAGGTATTTTATCACAAATGGATGTTTGGATTTTTTCAAATGTTTTTTCTGCATCTATTGACATGATCATTTAATTTTTTGCTTTACTCTGTTGATGTGATGGATTACATTAATTAAATTTCAAATATAAAACAAGTCTGACATACTTGAATAATTTCCACTTGGTTGTGCTGCATATATATGTTTTCATTAGATTGGATCCGCTAATATTTTGTGGAGAACTGTTGCATCTATGTTGATGAGATACTGAGTTTTAGTTTTCTTTTCTTGTAATGTCTTTGTTTTTTATTTCAAATCCTCGTCTTATTTAGAACAAGGCAGAAAATGCTCCTTTTGTTTGTATTTTCTGGACTATATATAACTGGTTTCATTTCCTCTTTAAATGTTTGGGAGAATTCTCAAGTGAATCCAGTCAAGTCTAGTGATTTCTGATTTGGAATATTTTTAATTATGTAGTCAATTTTTAAAAAAGATTTATTTGAGAGTTCCTGAGTGTGTGGAAGTGGGGGGTGGTGCTGAGAGAGACAGAGAGAGAGAGAATCTCCAGCAAGCTTCCTGCTTGAATGTGGAGCATGAGTAGGGCTCAATTCCACAGCCCTGAGATCATGACCTGAGCTGAAATCAAGAGTTGGACATCTAACCAAGTGAGCTACCCATGCACCCCTCCAAGCAATTTATTTTTACAAGCTTGTTTAGATTATCTATTCCTCATGTGATTTTGGTTGCTTGTGTCTTTGAAGGAATTGGTCTACTTAGATTACCAGATTTGTGGGCACTCAGTTGTACATAATATTTTTCTATTATCATTTTAGTGTCATTTTAGTGCCTATTATCACTTTAGTACCATTTCTATTATCATTTAGTGTCTATTATCATTTTTGTATCATTTAAGTAGTGATGGTTCCCCCTTTTATTTCTGATAATTAGCAGTTTGTGTTTTCTTTTCTGTTTAGGTTTATATATCTAGAAGATCTTCAATTTTATTAATCTTTTCAACAAACTAGATTTTCATTTTGATTTTACATATGATTTATTTTGATTTTTATAATTTCAAGTTTTTACTTAAATTTGAGTTAGTTAACATAATAGTGTAATATTAGTTTCAGGAGTACAATTTAGTGACTCATCACTTACACAGAACTCATCAAATGTGCCCTCCTTAATACCTAACACTAATTAACCCATCCCCCAACCAACCTCCCCTCAGCAACCCTCTTTGTTCTCTGTAGTTAAAAGTCTCTTACAGTTTGCCTCCCTCTCTCTTTTCCCTCTATGTTCATCTGTTTTGTCTCCTAAATTCTACATAAGTGAAGTTATATAGTATTTGTCTTTCTCTGACTTCTTTTGCTTAGCGTAATACACTCTAGCTCCATCCACATTCTTGCAAATAGCAAGATTTCATTATTTTTTATGGCTGAGTAATATTCCATTATCTACCTGTCTATTCATCTATCTCACTTTTTTTATCCATTCGTCAGTGGATGGATATTTGGGCTCCTTCCATGATTTGACTATTGTTGACAATGCTGCTATAAACATCAGGGGACAGGTGCCCCTTCGAATTTGTATTTTTTAAAATTTATTTATTTGAGAGAGAGAGAGAATGAGAGAGTGAGACAGAGTGATCCCAAGCAGGGGGAGGGGCAGAGGGAGAGAGAGAATCTCAAGCAGACTCCCTGCTGACCGTAACTCTCAGATCATGACCCGAACTGAAATCAAGATCAGATACTCAATGAACTGAGCCACCCAGGAGCCCCACTTCAAATCTTTACTTTGTATCCTTTGGGTAAATGCCCAGTAGTACAGCTGCTGGCTCATAGGGTAGTTCTGTTTTTAACTTTCTGAGGAAACTCCGTACTGTTTTCCACAGTGGCTGAACCAATTTATATTCCCACCAATAGTGTAAATTCCCTCTTCTCCCCATTCTTCCCCATGTGCTGTTTCCTGTGTTGTTAATTTTAGTCATTCTGACAGGTGTGAAGTGATATTAGTTTTGATTTGTATTTCCTTGAGGATGAGTGACATTGACCATCTTTTCATGTGTCTTTTGGCCATCTGCATGTCTTCTTCAGAAAAATGTCTTTTCATGTCTTTGGCCCATTTATTAACTGGATTATTTTCTTAATGATTTCCTGATTTCAATTTTATAAATTACTCTTCTTTTCCTAGTTTCCTAGGCTTCAAAGAAATTATCAGTTGAAAATATTTCTCCTAATGTATTCATTTGTTGTTAAAAATTTCCCTCTATTCAGCAATCAGACAACAAAAGGAAATTAAAGGCATCCAAATCGGCAAAGAAGAAGTCAAATTATCACTCTTCGCAGATGATATGATACTATATGTGGAAAACCCAAAAGACTCCACTCCAAAACTGCTAGAACTTATACAGAAATTCAGTAAAGTGTCAGGATATAAAATCAATGCACAGAAATCAGTTGCATTTCTCTACACCAACAGCAAGACAGAAGAAAGAGATATTAAGGAGTCAATCCCATTTACAATTGCATCCAAAACCATAAGATACCTAGGAATAAACCTAACCAAAGAGACACAGAATCTATACTCAGAAAACTATAAAGTACTCATGAAAGAAATTGAGGAAGACACAAAGAAATGGAATAATGTTCCATGCTCCTGGATTGGAAGAATAAATATTGTGAAAATGTCTATGCTACCTAAAGCAATCTACACATTTAATGCAATTCCTATCAAAGTACCATCCATCTTTTTCAAAGAAATGGAACAAATAATGCTAAAATTTATATGGAACCAGAAAAGACCTCGAATAGCCAAAGGGATATTGAAAAAGAAAGCCAACGTTGGTGGCATCACAATTCCGGACTTCAAGCTCTATTACAAAGCTGTCATCATCAAGACAGCATGGTACTGGCACAAAAACAGACACATAGATCAATGGAACAGAATAGAGAGCCCAGAAGTAGACCCTCAAATCTATGGTCAACTCATCTTCGACAAAGCAGGAAAGAATGTCCAATGGAAAAAAGACAGCCTCTTCAATAAATGGTGCTGGGAAAATTGGACAGCCACATGCAGAAAAATGAAATTGGACCATTTCCTTACACCACACACAAAAATAGACTCAAAATGGATGAAGGACCTCAATGTGCGAAAGGAATCCATCAAAATCCTTGAGGAGAACACAGGCAGCAACCTCTTCGACCTCTGCCGCAGCAACATCTTCCTAGGAACAACGCCAAAGGCAAGGGAAGCAAGGGCAAAAATGAACTATTGGGATTTCATCAAGATCAAAAGCTTTTGCACAGCAAAGGAAACAGTGAACAAAATCAAAAGACAACTGACAGAATGGGAGAAGATATTTGCAAACGACATATCAGATAAAGGACTAGTGTCCAGAATCTATAAAGAACTTAGCAAACTCAACACCCAAAGAACAAATAATCCAATCAAGAAATGGGCAGAGGACATGAACAGACATTTCTGCAAAGAAGACATCCAGATGGCCAACAGACACATGAAAAAGTGCTCCATATCACTCGGCATCAGGGAAATACAAATCAAAACCACAATGAGATATCACCTCACACCAGTCAGAATGGCTAAAATCAACAAGTCAGGAAATGACAGATGCTGGCGAGGATGCGGAGAAAGGGGAACCCTCCTACACTGTTGGTGGGAATGCAAGCTGGTGCAGCCACTCTGGAAAACAACATGGAGGTTACTCAAAATGTTGAAAATAGAACTGCCCTATGACCCAGCAATTGCACTATTGGGTATTTACCCTAAAGATACAAATGTAGTGATCCAAAGGGGCACATGCACCCGAATGTTTATAGCAGCAATGTCCACAATAGCCAAACTATGGAAAGAACCTAGTTGTCCATCAACAGATGAATGGATCAAGAAGATGTGGTATATATACACAATGGAATACTATGCAGCCATCAAAAGAAATGAAATCTTGCCATTTGCAACAACATGGATGGAACTAGAGCGTATCATGCTTAGCGAAATAAGTCAAGCAGAGAAAGACAACTATCATATGATCTCCCTGATATGAGGAAGTGGTGATGCAACATGGAGGCTTAAGTGGGTAGGAGAAGAATAAATGAAACAAGATGGGATTGGGAGGGAGACAAACCATAAGTGACTCTTAATCTCACAAAACAAACTGAGGGTTGCTGGGGGAAGGGGGTTTGGGAGAAGGGGGTGGGATTATGGACATTGGGGAGGGTATGTGCTTTGGTGAGTGCTGTGAAGTGTGTAAACCTGGTGATTCACAGACCTGTACCCCTGGGGATAAAAATATATGTTTATAAAAAATAAAAAATTAAAAAAAAATTTCCCTCTATTCATTTTCACTGAATCTGACAAATTTTTATAAGTTATATTTGCTTTTTCATTTAATTCACAATAGTTGAAAATTTCCTTTGAGGTTTTTTTTCTTTGGTTTGTTATGTTATTTAGAAATCCACCCATTTAATCTTCAAGTTTTCTGGAATTTTCCAATAATTTTTGTTACTGATTTCTACCTTAATTTCATTATGTTCTGAGAGCTCATATTGTAGGATTTCTTTTAAGTTTGTTAAGATGTATTTTATGGCTCAAATGTGGGCTATCTTGGTGAATGTTCCATGTGAGCTTGTGAAGAATGTATATTCTGCTGTTGTTGAAGGATTCTATAATGTCAGTTGTATCCAGTTGGTTGATGGTGCTGCTCAGCTTAACTATGTCCTTACTGATTTCTGCCTGTTGGCCCTACTCTTGACAGAGGGGTGCTGAAGTCTCCAGCTGTAGTAGTGGATTCTTCTTTTTCTTCTTGCAATGCTATTAGGTTTGCTTTGTGTATTTTGGTGTTCTGAGGTTAAGTGCTTACACACTGAAGGATGTTTTGTCTTCTTAGAGTAATGACCTTTTTATCATTTGTTAATCCTCTTTATCCCTCCATGTTCTCCTTCCTCTGAAGTCTTCTTTGTCTGAAATTAATGTTAATATTTTTCTCCATTCTTTCACTTTTTTCCCCATTCATTCATTCATTCAATGTATTTATACTGGAAATGGGTTTGTTACTGACAATACATGGTTCTTCTGTTTTGTTTTAATCTTCTCTTAGTCTTTTAATTGGTGAATATAGATAGACTAGCAACATTTAAGCTGATTATTGAGATAGGTGGATTAACATTTACCTTATTTGTTAGAATTTGCTATTCACTGGTATTATTCTTTCTTTCTTTTTCTTCACTCTTTTTCAGTCTTCTCTGATCTTAATTGAGCATTTCATATGATTTCATTTTTTTATCATGTCTTAGCATACCAATTACATATACATTTTTAATCTTTTCTAGGGTTTGACAGTGAGTTTGCAATATACATTACTACTAGTCCAAGTCCTCTTTAAAATATCACGATACCACTTCATGAGTAGTGTAAGAAACATACCAGATTATTTTCCCAGTAAACTCTCCCATCTCTTATCTCTTAGGTCAGTTGTTT
The DNA here is from genome assembly GCF_964662115.1 of Mustela nivalis. Classification (NCBI taxonomy): domain Eukaryota; kingdom Metazoa; phylum Chordata; class Mammalia; order Carnivora; family Mustelidae; genus Mustela; species Mustela nivalis. The sequence goes on along the minus strand of NC_139026.1, from coordinate 128,426,632 downwards.
GTTTTTGTTTGTTTGTTTGTTTGTTTTGTTTTGTGTTTTTAGGTCCATTAGGTGCTAATAAAATAGTTTCTCTTGAGGGCAGGTTTGTTATGAAAAAAAGAAAGTTCTGGGAAATGTTCAAAATGGCTATTTCTTCCCTCTACCTGCTGAAAGCAGAGAGGAGCTTCCTCTGATCTTCACTGTGAAAAACTGACAGGGTTCCTCCAGGTAAAACTTACAAAAGTGTAGGGGCTTCCTAACACTGAAACCCCCTGGACTAGCTCTCCAACTCATCCACATTGAACCTACAGCAATCCATCAGTAATGGTGAGGATGTCCTGCCCTGTCTGGACTCCTGTTTGGCCCCATACTAACTGGAGCATCTGCTCCAGTAAGTTGTGATTCTCCATTTCCACTTGCTTGTCTCTAGTTTGGGGGCAGTGGTGTGTGTGTGGAGCTCTTAATTCTCTAATAAATTTAAAAAGAGTTGTTGATTTTTAGGTTGTTCAGCTTTTGGTTTTTTTCTTATTATGGGGAAAGAAATGATGACTTCCTAGCTCCTTACCTGCCCGACCAGAGACTGAAAGGGACTCACATCTACTTTTTTAATGATTTATTTAAGAGAAAGAGAAAGAACATGCGCCTGTGCACAAGTGAGTGCGGGGAGGGGCAGAGGGAGAGACTCTGCAGCAGACACCCCACTGAGCTCCAGCTGGATGTGCGGCTCCAATCTCACAACCCTCAGGGGCTCGATGCTTAACTGATTAAGCCACCCAGGCGCCCCTATTTTCTTTTTAGGTTCCTTACTGAAAATATTTCCATTCACTTAGAACACTTTATAAAAGTCTCACAAAAAAAAAAAAAAAAAATCTTAAGGAAACTACCAAGGAATATGACATGTGAACGGATGCTGCGAGATTTTCCTCCATATAAAATAGTAGTGGAAATAACCTGTTAAGTTTCATGGCTTGCACCATTGAACTGTTTTCTCTCCTCACTGTTTTATGAAATACATGTACTAGCTAACATTGGATTAGGAAAATTGTGCACAATATTTTAAGTCAGACACAGAAAAGTTTGCTTTCATATTCCTTTGCAAGGATGACATGTTTGTTTTCTTATTTGGAACAGGAAGACAGGCATGTGGCATGTGCAGCCACGATAGACCTAGACGCCATCAGTCACATCTCCTACAAACTGTGACTTATTCATTAAGAACACACATTTGTTAAATCTACATTCTCGGATTAAAGAAGAAGATCTAGGTGTTCCCTCATTTTATAGCCTTTTATGTCTGTAAGGATTCCCAATGCACTTGGAGAACAATATCAGACAAACCTTACTATGTTATCCTGAATAAAGAAAATATAGTATAGTCCAACTCACTATAATAATAATGTATACAGTTAAGATGAAAGCATGGAATCTAATCATACTATACTGGATGCGAAGAAATAGCCTTGACCTAGTTCCAAATAAGAAAAATTAATGGTCAGTATGTGTGTATGAAACTATTCTGTATTTCATAGCTCAGCTCTTAAATAGTATGACATATATAATGAGAAGTAATATACCTCCATCTCAAAAGCAAATCATGTTTAACCCTGACTTTAAATATACATATTTCCATGCTGTACTACTAACCTGATATTGAATGTCAAACATTTGGAGCAGTGAGAAAAGAACTGATTGTGTCCACTGGCATAAACTTAATCCATTTTAAAACTAGAAATTCTGAATTAAAATCTTGTATTTTAATTTATTAAAATACAATAATGTATTTTACAATGTAAATTTATTCTTCTAACTACATAAATACACTAATCCTTTACTAACACAGATGTTTCTTTTGAATAATTTTAATCATGCGATACTTCTTTTTTAAAGGTAGGTTTTAAGTCTGCACAACAAAATGAATACAACCTAACCAAATTCTCCAGCCTTAGTCATTGCCTATAGGCTCCTCGTGGAACCCCAGTCACAGCATCCTCAGGATCTCAATAATTTTTTCATAGCACCCCAGGAGGAAAGCAATATCTTGGTTTTGTTATTATTAAGTCCTTAAGTCCAAACAACTTAAAGCCTATTAAAATACTAACAACACCGCGGGCATTCAAAAAACTAATACATACAAACTGAAAAAAAAACAAAACAATTCTTAAATAACCACGATTACTTTCCACTAGAGAGTGTATTCATTAGGCACTGCCCAAAGTCTCAAACCTTGAAATTACATTGAACATCACCACCTTCATTTCCTATCCCATTTTTGTTTTCCCCAGTACTTACTTTAATCATAGCAACTACCATAAATCAGCTTAGCAAAGATATGACATCATTGAAAGGAATGTAGAACAATATAATGGTTGCATTTTAGGGATATATTATGAAACTTAATGTAAAAAAAAAGTAATTCATGGGGGATGATAAATATCCAGGATGTTTCACTGCAGCGTATTTATTTCAGTATAAGGCAATGTTCTGTAGGGCTCAACATCAAAGGTAAGCAATTCCAATTATTAGTTAGGGGACTGTGGGTGAGCTTTCAAAGTGTACCCCTCCTAGCCTCTCCTGATTTGCATATTCAATTTGGTCTTACAGCATCCTGCAGTGGAACACAAAAGTCAGAAAGTCAATTCCTGGCTGATGTATTAATGCATGCAAATGTGAACTTTTAACCATTTTAAAATTTAAGAATAGAAAACTATGCCTGGAAATTTAGAAGCAACCATTGCAAATTTGGTATTTTGGTATTTTTAATTCTAGAACTCTAGTATCTAAGCTTGACTTTGTAAGGGGAATAGACTTGTTGCAATGACATATTTTTTCCTGAGAATCACAAAGGTGAAAAGTTGCTTAGCCTCTTGAGATTATTAATAGAAATATGTGAATTATCCAGGAACTATGTACTATATCACAAAGTTACAAAACCTTACACTGAATTATATTTTCAGAAATAGACTCATTCTTTATCTAGCAAGCTCAGACTAGACCTACTTTCAAACATTTATAAATTTTAGGTTGCTTCATTGAGAACTACCTATTTATATCTAGCAAAATCCTTGGGGAAGGTCAATCAAGCTTCCCACACGAAGTTCAGAATTTGTTAAAGCAGATAAGAAAGCTTAAAAGTCTCAACTGCCACAACATATTTAGAATTTAATGGTAAATCATTGAACCAGTTGACTTTGTTTACATGTGACTCTGTGGAATGATCAACCACCTTCATTTCCAATTCTACATTTATTTTTCCCAATCCCTACTTTTCCCAACAGTCATGGGACAGATTTTTACAGAAGCAAATTTTTTTGATTGTCGGTCTGATTTTAAACTGCTTTATGGCTTTCTGTTGGCCATTGTAAATTAATTCTCATATATTATATTAGAATGCCTTTAATTAGGTTTGTAAAACTTTAATACTGCCAGAAGCAGTACTCCGGATCGTGGGCACTTACTAAATATGTCTGAATGTTACCTCTCTCTACACTCTGCCTCCTGATATTTTCTGTACCTTTCAGTGTAACACTTCAATTTTGTTGGTACAGGTTTTAGGATTATAAGTTCTTAGGATTCCTAGCATACAGATTTTATATGTCATATGTTAATTAATTACAATCAGGCACTGGAAAAAAGTTTCTCATCAATATTCAATTTTTACCTTAGACACTCTTTAAAGAATTACACACATTCTCAAAAACTGGAGCCACTTAGTGTCAAAGACTATAAATTCAGCATCACTTTGTTCGGCTCTCCATTGTTACTTGACAGGAGAGAGCCAAAATACATTAGCCACATTCAGAATCCAACGGTGTGCCTCACAGACATTCTTTTTCACTTTGGTGTTAGCATGCAGTAGAGACTCTAATTTGTCCTTTCGATGTGATTAGCTACAATCTTGAGTTTTTGGAAATGTTTCGTTGAGTCATTATGTCATAACATAATAAATTTGACATTTCTTTTATAAAAAGACAGTTAATACTTTCCAAAGAAAGCTATATTTTTTCAGCTCCAGTGCCCTCGGAAGAATCATACTCACTTCTACTAGGGTCAAACCATAAAAGACAATTTCCCACTTCAAGTGATCTGAATTCACTTCCCGCTTTAAATTGTAAGCAATTTTAGTCTTTTTGGTTTTTTTCCCCCTTGCTCATAAAATAAAGCTGCCTAATGGTTTTTGAAAATGTGATGCAATATGCCTCTCTTCCAAAATAGCAAATGCCCCCTTGTTCAGAGTTAGACTTACTTAGCTTGGGTCCACATCCTCTGTAATTTCTGCCTGTCCCTCGCTCTACAAAGAAAGGGGAGGGGGCACAATGATTATCAGCTGAAATGCCCTCATTCTCTTTCTGTCTGCAAGTTTTAAAGACTGTGAAATGTAAACATGCTCAGAGAGAGAACAAAAGTTTTCCTTAAAGTTGTCAAAATGGCAACCACAGATCCAGTGCCTCTGAAGTCAAATGAAATGTTTTCATGGCATTTGATGAAAATGTCTGTCATTACATCACTTCTATTTGCTTTTTGAAAGGCTGTACAATGAATTGATTTGGCATTTCTTTATTTCTACCTTTTCTAACAGTTTATTCTTCAGGCATTACTCCTCTTAAGAATAATTATTACTTATTAAGAAAAAAACAGGGTATCTCATTGTAAGGCTATTTATTATTGCCAAATCTTGGTGCTATGAACTGTTTCCTTCAGTAATCACTAACCTGATCTAAAAATGAAGCTTAACACTGAGACACGCCAAAACACAATCTATTCATCGTAGGGATATAGTCACCTTATTTTAAGAGATTTTAATTTGCTCAGGGATAAGTATACCTCAATCCCATGAAGGTGCCTTATGAATGGAGTTGTTGGCACTTTCAGGAATGTAGCTGGAGACAAAGGATTCTGACTCTCTTAATCTTCATAATGCAGGAATGCTGAAGAACCTCTTTTATGTGTTGTTGTCAAGATGTCTAGAGAAACAAGCATTTGCTTAATAGCATTTGTGTAACTTGATTTTATTTGCCAAAATGAGATTAAAAAGAAAACTTGTTTCCTTGTCATATAGGAAGGGAGAACTAATAAAGCATAAATCCTTTAGTTAAATGATAAATGGTATGAACTTTGACTTTGTTTAGATTTCAGACCCATTTTACCTGAAAGAGTGTGGAAAGCAAACAAGAACAGAAGAATTTCCTTTCACTGAAACAGAAAACAGTTATTTTAATGAATATGTAATGAGCAGAAACCTTGGGCTGGCTGGCCCTATGGTTAAGCCTGCAGGTACCTGAGCTGTTGGCTTCCATTCAAATCCTGACATTACCACTTATTTGGTATGTGACCTTGGGCAGCCTATGGAAATTCTCAGGATCAGAAGCATGAAGAGATAATTATAGTCAGTACCTTACCTCATGGGGTTGTGGTAAAGATTAAAGGATACACTACATGTAAAGTGCTTAGAACAAAGGTGTAAATTAGTGCTACTCTCCTGGAAATTTTAAAAAAAATAGATCGAAAGATGATTCTAGTAGTAAAAAAAAAGACAATCAATCACAAGTTATTGACTGGATGACTACTACAAGGAAGGTGCCATGTCTTGCATTTGGATATTAAGGAGAAAGACAAGTTATAGATCAGAACACATGAAACATACTCAAAAGAATCTGACAATGAAAGCTAGCAGTACGTACTATTTAGAAGACATATTACAGGCCAGACTACCCAGCATACCTTACTGGTACTTACAAGCTTTGTGACTTTGGGAAAATCACTGAATCCTCACGGTGTCTCATATCTACCCTCTGTCAGATGGGCGGTAATAATAATAATAATATACAGCTCACTGGGGTTATTGTGAGCCTTTAATGCCAAATATTGACATAGGCTGTAAATGCCATCTAGTTCATCTAATAAAAGATGACTTAAACTGGATGACTAAGAAAAGAATTTATAAGAGACCTATCATTATATTAAGATATTAAGGAATATAATGGAGATGGTAATAGGCAAAGAAAGTAGGTTAGAGGGGCAAAAGTTCATTCTTAAAAAATCACTAAGAGGTTCTTCCTGGTTTCTAGTCTAGCATGTAAGAAGCTTAGAGGCACAGCCTCATCTTTACAACAAAAAAAGCCAAACTAAAAAAAAAAAAAAATCAAAAACTCTTCTTATATCTATGAGAGAATTAGAGTAGACATCACAGGGAAAACCACTGGAGACAGGAAGGCAGATACAGAGAATCACAATTCACTGGAGCAAAACCGCAGGAGCAGGAACCACAGATGGAGCCGGCCCTGGGTGAGGAAAAGGGAAACCGCAATGAACAGACTGCCGGAGGCTCAGCATGGAGAAGCTCGGGAGATCGGAACTCCATGGGGACAAGTCTTAAGGGCATCCCCAAAGTCTTATTTCCAGAAGCCCTACCAAGTTCCCACAGTGAAGATGGGAGAAAAATCCCCTTTGTTTCTTTCTGGGAGAGAGGAAAAGTAGCCATTTTGAAGTATGCCTATTTTTCTTAAAAAGGTCTAGAATTCCTATCCCCTAAGAGAGAGGGAAAACTGAGAAGTACTTGTCAAGGGCACAGTAAAAGAGCACAGGCTTACTGAAAGATTGTAACAGATCACAGGATTATGGAGGGTTCCTAGTGCCGTTGACTTTCACACTCAACACCTCTTCACCTTCCCACCCCATCCACAGGCTCCTATATTCCAGTGGGGGCTGCAGCGGAAAGGATGCCCTCTCTCAGAGCTTACTGAGTCACTAGGGAGGGGTGCCTGGGGGCTCAGTCCGTTAGGTGTCTGCTTTTGGTTCAGATCATGATCACGGGGTCCTGGGATGGAGCCCTGCGTCGGGCCCCCTGCTCTATGGGAAGTCTCCCTCTCCCTCTGCCCCTCCTTCCTGTGCCAGTATGCACACTCTCTTGTTCTGTCAAATAAGTAAATAAAATCTTTAAAAAAAAAAAAAAAAGAAATTCACTAGGGAAACCAAAAGACAAGGGAGCAGCCGAGGGGGACACCAGTAGACATTAAAACCTTCTGACTCCTATAGATCCAGCCAACAGTAAATAGTAAATGACCTTACTTCCTACCGGATAGACAGAAAAGTTCACACCGAAGACCTCTTTACCTTGATTGCTTTTACCTGGTACACTGTATCCACTGTCAATAAAAAAATTACAAGCCACGCTAACACAGTGATATGACCAAAAGATGACATTTATAACTCCCAGAGCACATTTGAGGAACAAGAACACAAGAGTTTGTAGGAGAATTAAAATCAGAAATGTCACTTGGGGAAGAATATAGAAAGCCCTTAATGCTACCCTAAAAGTCAACGGAGAGCTTCTGATGATTTTCAGGACTAATAGTCCTCATCCTGAAACATTCATCCTGTGTCAGTGAGAAGAGCGGCCTGGTTTAGGAGAGTATTTGCACTGGTGATGAGTTTTCTTGACACTGGCAACAAGAGCCCAACAGTGACGTGATGACAGAAGTGAAAATGCCAAGTAAAAACATGTAAATTGAGAATGAAGAGTTCAATGAATTGGAAATTGAGAAAGACTTGTGTTAAGTAACAATAATGTCAATAACAGAAATATTAGGGGCAGCAGGAGGAGATCCTTTCTGAAAGGAAGGTAAGCTTGAGTCTGGATACGTGACTTGCAGACACTGGAAATTATCCCACTGATAACAGATAATGTGAGATTAGAACATGGAAATAGAGACCAGAGGTATGCAGAAATTAGCAAAGTTTGAACATTGAGAGAATGAAAACTCTGTGCAATCAACAAGTGTAGGAAGAGATTTAAAATAGTAAAAGTAGGAATACTGAGTAAGATTCACAATTGGGTTTTACAAGGAAAAAGAAAAAGCATCAAAGACACATATTAGGAAATACATATCACAGTCCACTGCAGGTGAGAACTTCCAGGAAGCTGCGCATTAAGCAGTAGTGCCAAGTGCAACATGAGAAGAATCAGAATAATGCAAGAAGAATTACGAAATCCTAAAGTCCTCAAAGGAGCTAGTACTTAAGCCCCATGAGAGCTGGTATGTTTGGTAAATGTGAGTCACTAAAGTGTTTAGATCCATGACCCAGAGTGGACGGCCAAAAATTATTTGCTGAGGAAATAATATTTTTGCAGAAGATAAACTGCAGGGAACCAAAGAAAGCATATATAGTGTAGTAGAGAGTATAAACACTTTTTTGTATTGTCTCATCTTTGAAATATAAGAAAAAACAATAGTACTTAGAAGTGAAATTGAGGTTAGATTTCTTTTTTTCAAGATAAGAAAACTGTGATGCTTAAAGGCAAAAAGTATGATAACAGTAATAGGCAGTTTAAGGATACTTAGAAATACAAAAAGAAAAGTTTTTGAGAAGACAGAAAGGATTAAGTTTAATGGTTCATTATTTTACTGAGAAATAAAGTCAACAAATACATAGGAGTTTGGTGAATTCCTTTTTGGGAAACTATAATGCCTGGATACTTGTAAAATGATGGAATAATTGACCTGAAAATTATGAAAGAAGATACTCTCATATTTGAGCAATAATGCCAAAAAGCATTATTTTTGGACATGAAAATTGCTAATATCATAAGAGGACTGTGTGTTACTATTTAATGGATGCACTTTGTTAATATACATAATGAAATATTCTGAAGATAATAAATTGGATTAAATTATTATAATTGTTACTGCTTTGCTTTCTAAGTACCTTCCACTTAAACCAGATTGGAACCTGTGAATAGATCATCTTTGGAGGTCCCAGCTGGAAGTGTGTGAATTCATAACCAAGAGACTGCACATCTTTAAACAGATCCAGAGATGGGCACTTTCCAGTATTTCTTTAGTTGATTCTAGTGTTTTATTCCCTTTGTAGACAGAAAAGCCTTCTCTATGGTGTGGGCAGTGTAATACAGAATAGGGCTGTCTCACAGAAACATACTGTGGGCCATTTATGTAGTCTTAGTATTTTCAGTAGTCACATTTCAAAGAATAAAAAGAAATGGGTGAATTTTTTGTAATTTATTTTATTCTGTATATATTTTGTAATATATTTTATCTAACCCATGAATCCAAAGTGTTATTTCAATATATAAATAATTGTTGATATCATATGATCTCCCTGATATGAGGAAGTGGAGATGCAGTGTGGGGGGTTTGGGGGGTAGGAAAAGAATAAATGAAACAAGATGGGATCAGGAGGGAGACAAACCATAAGAGACTCTTAATCTCAAAAAACAAACTGAGGGTGGCCGGGGTGAGAGGGTGGTGGGGTTATGGACACTGGGGAGGGTATGTGCTATGGTGAATGCTGTGAAGTGTGTAAACCTGGTGATTCACACACCTCTACCCCTGGGGCTAATAATACATTATATGTTTAAAAAAAATAAATAATAATTGTTTTATATATATATATATATATATATATATATATATATATATACATACACACACACACACACACACACACTACATATATACTACATATATATATACTACATCTTCGAAGTCCAATGTGTGTTTTATTCTTATAGCACATCTCAACTTGCACCAGCCACAGTTCAAGGGCTCAGTAGTTTGTGTAGCTACTGGCTATTATATGGGACAGTGTAGGCTATAGAACAAAGTCTTTTGAGTCACAGTCTGATATTCAAATCCTCCAGCTCAGTCATACCCATGACTTGATCAAATTTTTTAACCTTTCTAAGAATTTAGCATCTTCCATGTCACAATGTTTTAAAGATTAAATGAGATAACATCTATATCACCTTTTACACTGCCTGACTCTTAGGAAATATTTAACTGCTGTTACTTCCCTTTCTCTAGATCCCTCTGGAATTTCTCCTTCTTTTGTCTGAAAAAAATTATTTGTTTGGATTTGAGTGAATGGATAAGAAGAGCGACTGTTTGACATCCATTCAGCCCTTTATAAAACTGAAAACAGGAACACAAGGCCCCCTCCTTCTAGTGGCTACACATGAAAATTTCCTTAACTTACTTCCTCCCCATACCCCCATAATTCCTACACCACCCCGCACTGGTCCTCTCCTGATTGATCCTTCTTTTACTGCTCTGTTTCCTTTCTCCCCCATTATTTTAATTTATAATGCTTGACACTGATTTTCTATCCCTTTCTGTTACATTAGCCACGAGGTGGCAGAGATCCTTCTCCGATCTGACCTACAAGTATTCTAAATACCTAAAATAGTGGCTGGCAAAAAATGAACTCATCATTTGTGAAATGAATGAATGGGGGAAAAACATTTTTTTACCATGCCAATGCATATAATTTTATCTTCCATTTCGTCACATGTATCTTTAAAGTGATGGGTGAAGCATCACACAAATCACATTTCTTGTTAACACTCTTCTCATACTTTAATGTAATTATTATTATTATGGTTTATTAAGAATTAACTCCTCTTAGTGTATCCAGAAGGTATCCAATTTTAAACAGAAATCTCTTCTGAACTGGTATCATAATAAATGCCAGTGTATTAGTAAATGATTAGATAAAAGGCAGATTTATAAATTAAATCCTTTGATATATCTCTGTGTCCTTGGAGGATCTAGCGAAGATATTATTTCTGTTATTATCATTTTTGTTGTCTTCAACTTCTACCTGTTGACAATTCTCTCGGTGTTTTCTGATTACTCCGTTCTTATTTCACACTAGACATCATATTGTCAGTTTTTTCACTTTGGGTAAGTCACACTCATCTCTTGAGGGAACAATTTTGTTTTTGGAAACTTTCACACTTCTACCAAAGTAGAAAGAATAGCATAATGAACTTCCCCCAACCCAAGACCTAGCTTCGACAAGTTCAACAGTGGTCAGTTTTGTTTCCTCTGTCTTAACACCTACTTCCTTAACACCACTAATTTGAAAGTAATGCTGGATATCAATTACATCTCCTTTAACCACATCAGTATATATTTCTATAAGATTAGGATTAATTTTTTCATAACTAGCATTTTATAATGAAAAATAACTGTATTTCCTTATTGTAATTAAATTTTTGATCAATAGGACACAGTTTATATTAAGATATATTAATATTAAGTATAGATAAGATTGTTGGAATACTATATTGGTATTATATATACATTCCTATATTTTAGTATCATTTTGCACATAAAAATGGTTATAGTCCTATAGAGCATGTTGGGGTAAAGAGAGGTAGATAATGGGTCTTGCTGGCATGTATCTGATTGGCGGCTTTCATCCTAAATCCATGAGAAGCTGGGCGAGCTCACCCGGATGGGGCTTCTACAGCTCAGTATGAAATACAGCCTTCTAAAGAGCACGGAGAAAATATAACGAACGTCCGCTACACCGAGCCATCCATCTCCTCCAGGGGCAATTGTTCTCTTTTCACATCCCCATTTCTCTCTTTCATGGTATTGGTTGTCTTTGGTTGCCTGCCGACTCTTGGTTAGGCATTGAAACTTCTGAATGAAGGCTTTCATTGCTTAGTGTAGGCAACTTGGGAGAATTTCCACTGCTGTTATAGAGAACCATCTTCCTGGAAGGCTTGTCCCTCGGGAGAATGAAAAGTAGGTGTGCTACAGGTGCATTGGGGGTGTAGGCCTCCCCGTAGTTCGCAACTTCAGCTACATGCTAAAATCACTTGAGGAATTCTTAAACGTCCTAATACTCAGGCCACAATATTAACCAGTTAAATCAGGATCTGAGTGGGTAGAGGCAGATAATTTGCATTTTTTTTTTTTTAACTCTTCAGATAATTCTAATATGCAGCCAAGTCTGAGAACCATTTACTTTGGTTAAGTAAGTAAGCAGGCAGGCAAACTGTAATGCCCCAATTTTTTTTTTTTTTTTTTTTTTTTTTAGGATTTTATTTATTTATTTGAGAGAGAGAGAGAGAGAGTGTGTGTGTGTGTGTGTGTGCTGCAAGCAGGGCAGGGGCAGAGGGAGAGGAGAGAGTGAATCTCAAGCAGACTCCATGCTGAACCCGAGATCATGACCTGAGCCAAAATCAAGAGTCAGATGCTCAGCTAACTGAACCCCCCAAAATCCCCTTAGTGCTTTTTTTTTTTTTTTTTAAATTCTTGGATGGAGTTATCTTTATTTCCCTGCATATTTACAGTGTTGATCCAGTGTAACTCCACACATGACTGTGCCTTTATCTTAGATTGTAATTGTCTCACGATAATCTCTCCCCACTCAGATGTCTGCTTGTCTGTACCCGGCAGCTCTCTGATTTTAGTTTGTGAGAAAAAGCCCTTCTGTGGTCACGGGAGGAAATGCGTGGCTGGGGCCAAGTTCCCAGCTCTGCCGGGTGATCTGAGTGCTGGTTTCCAGTGAGTTACTCTGAAGAGTTCTTCACAATCTTTCCTGGTATTTGTATAAATCGGTTCAACCTGCCATAACAAAATACCACAGAGTGGGCGCCTTAAGCAACAGAAGGTGATTTTCTCATTTCTGTCCAAGAGGTGCTGGCAGGGGTTTTTTCGTGAGGCTTCTCTCCTCGGCTTAGGGGCTTCTCCTGGTCTCCTCACAGGGTCTTTCTTGCGTGTGTGCACATCCCTGGTGTCCCTTCCTTTTTTTATAAGGACATCAGCATTAGATTCAGGACCCACACTTAAGACTTCGTGAATTACCTTTCTGTCCCAACTCTGAATGTCGTCACACTGAGGGTTAGGGCTTCAACGTACAAATTTTAGAGAGACAGAATCCTGTCCATAACAGTATTTTTACCTTGATTTTAGACTATTTATACAGCTTCCTTGGGAAGACCTACAGTGAACCATATTTCCCTGGGCTGGAATTTCTACTGTTTTATCCGTTCATTCTGATCCGATTGGCCTCTCCCCTGCTTCCTGGAATATCTCAAAAACTGCTGGTCCAATGATCAGATTTTAAACGTGATGGTTTAAAAAAAATGTGTTACGGTACAATTATTATCTTTCTCATGTGTATGAGTGCATGAGTGTACATGAGTAAGATCAGATCAGAGTGAGCATTCTGGTAAACTGTGAGTGAAGGCTGGCTTCCGTATCTCTAACTCCATATCCTTGGCCAAGCCCCAACCTCCCAAGTGAATGAATATGAGGGTCTCCCTCTACTCTATTAGAGACCAGAGTGAGATGGTAATATCCCCCAGACTGAAAGAGAAGTTAAGTGGCCCCAGATAGAGAGGAAGGAGATTCATGATTTACAAAAGTATCTAAGGTTAACTCCTAAATTACAACCTCACACTCTCTCTATAAGATCCAACACAATAGTGAATACACATTAAGGACAAAGCCTGCTCCTGGGAGGTCCTGGAGTGGGCTTGGGTTAGGCTCATACACCAGGGGTTCAGTTCTGGCTTTGTTATTCTTTATACAGGCTTAGACAAGTCATTCAGCTTTTCTGGTTCCTCACCTGTGGGAGTAATAATAGTACCTGCCCCATCTACTCAAAAAGAAGTACCATTATCATCTGCCTGTGGCTCTGTCAACCCACGTTATCAATTAAGTTTTATCTGTTGAACACCTAGTACTTTAAATTGTCACTATATACATTAGAGCATTAGTATCACTAAGATAGTTTTAGAATATTTTTTGACCTTGTGTTGTGAATATACAATTGCACAATAGTAACTTCCTGTGCCTTACATCAGGCAGTGTATTTCATTCCAGTTACTTTACAAACATCTCCTTAACTCACACCCTTAGTTACCAACACACTGTGTATTTACTAGGCACTCAGGAAGTGCTTGTTGCATTAATTAATCCAAAATATTTTCCTGTTAATAAACACAGAAGGACACAGACAAGTAACACGAGACCTACACAAGTATTATCAAGTGCCTTTCCGTCTTCAATGCTGGAGGGAATTTAAAAACAGCAAAAAGATGACTCTTATCTTTCCCAATTTTAGAATTTAATTGTGGATATGGTCAATTATACCACAAAAAAGAAAATAAAGTTGTGAAGAAAGGGGGGAAAAAAAAAGAGAGACAGAGAGAGAGAGAGACGGCAGCTTTTGTTTTATACCTTCATTAGTTTGTGTTACCCAAATGTCACTCTTGCCATTAAAGCCTGTATATACTAAGCCTAAACACTATTCATGTGCACACGAGAGTGGATTAATGTCTGTAGTTTTCCTCCACAGCTTCCACAATGGCTCCAAAAAGGCTCATAAACAGGCCTGTGATGAGCATTGAAAACATCCTCCTTAAGGGTCTAATGCTTCATCTTGGTGACAATAAGTGAAAAGATCCATAAATACAGTTTTAATTAACAGCAACGTTGAGATGTTTAGAAATAGACCGTAGCCTCCTTGAATCAGTTGGCCTTCTCGTAAAGAATTTTGTTTTTCCCAGGGGGTCCAAATTAATTAATGTCCTTTATTTAGTGGCCCATTGTTTCAGGGAGGCCTACACAAGTTCAGTGAGCCACATTAGTGTATCAAGGATGATCTAATCGGGCTGCTTTGAAGCAAGTGCTCTGTAAAAATACACTGTCTCAAGTAGTGATTAACAAGGAGGATAATAAAGTATTCTGTCAGAATGATTACTTTTCTTTATCTGTGGACAACATTACTTGTGTACAATATGGCATAATGACCAGATTCAAAACTTTTCAGGTGGCCTTTCATGAACTCACACAACTTATAAAAGTTCAAAAAAGAAAATAAAAGCAGCCATTAATAGTCTTTAATTGTTCCATTAAAAGGTATCAATTGATCATTCATGTTTGTCTCTCTGAGCAATGCACAGAACATTTCCCACGTCTGCTGATTATACTTTTATCTTTTCCTAGACTGAGCCTCTGAAACTTTTGTACCCTTAGAAGCATTATACTAGCAGATGTCCTCCCCGGTTTCCAAATTCTGTCTTAAGGAAAGATTTCTGCAGATGTTATCAGGAGACCTCACAGACATTGTATCTAAATGGGACTGTTGCGATCTTAGCAGCAAAAATGAAAACTGGATTATTTCTCAAAAGTTCTCAAGAAAGAGAAAGTATTTATCCTCAGGAACTATCATAAAAGTAAAAAAAAAAAAAAAAACCAAAATTTCATCTAAATGTATTTTCACTATTGTGATGTTTACTATAAGTGAAATTGTTAGGAAATAATTTAAGAGTTTACCACTAGATAGTTTTTATAAATTATGTTATATCCAAAAAGCAGAATATCATGTTAAAAATATTTTGTAACAGATGGAGCTAGAGGGTATCTAGTGACTAGAGGCCAGGAAAACCGGCAAATATCATACAGTGCACAGGACGTACCACCGTAACTCATTAGGTCACCTAAAACATCAACTGTAGCCTGGGGCACACACCCCAGGCATACTCGGATCTCAGGGCATTTGGCACTGGCTGTTCCTCTGACCACAATACTCTTGACTCAGGAATCCAAATGGCTCACTAGTCATGTCCTTCAAGTCTTTTTTGAATGGCATTTTCCCACCACAGCCTAACTGACCAGCCTAGAAACTGTGATCCTTCCCCAGCTGTAACACTCACAACCGTCCACATGCCTTCTCAATCCTACTTCTTACTCCACTCAACTTCTAACGGACCCCATACTTTATTTCCTTACCATGTTGAATCAGTTAGCTTTTCCCTCCTTCTAGAATGTGGACTGCACTGGGGCAGTTGAGTTTTCCTCACTAACGTATCCCCAGCACCTAGAACAGTACCTAGCATTCAACAGGCCAATTCTTGAATGAATGAGGGAACAAATAAATGATGGTATGAATGAGGGACATTCATTTTATTTCCGATTATTTTCAACTACAAACAATGTTGAGGTAAATATCCTTATATACATGTGCTTATGTGGTGATCTTTTTATTTCTATATGGTCAGAATGCTTTCCAGAATGGAAAATTTCCCAGAGAAGCAGGAGTATCCTTCTCTGGCCACCTGTTTCTCCATTTCTCTGCCATCCAATGGTAGTTTTTAAAAACCTTTCCCCATCTTTTTATTTTGATTTGTATTTTTCTGATAACTTGAGGACTTGAGCATCATTTGATATTTTTGTTGATTATTTGAATGCAATCACCTGTGAATGAGTTATGCAGATCTTTTCTGGTTGTTAAAATTTTCATCTCCATTAAGTCTATAAGAGTTATCTATATGTATCCAACTTGTAATTGACACACAAAAATTTTTCTAACCTATTGTTTTCCTGTTGATTTTGTTTATGAAATTTTTAGGCCACAGCTATAATTTTTTTTTAAGATTTTATTTATTTATTTATTTGACAGCAATCACAAGTAGGCAAATAGGCAGGCAGACAGAGAGAGAGGAGGAAGCAGGCTCTCCATGGAGGAGAGAGCCCAACGTGGGGCTTGATCCCAGGACCCTGGAATCATGACCTGAGTGGAAGACAGAG
Organism: Mustela nivalis; assembly: GCF_964662115.1. Taxonomy (NCBI): domain Eukaryota; kingdom Metazoa; phylum Chordata; class Mammalia; order Carnivora; family Mustelidae; genus Mustela; species Mustela nivalis. The sequence goes on along the minus strand of NC_139026.1, from coordinate 128,410,307 downwards.
GCTTTAACCCACTGAGCCACCCAGGCGCCCCTACAGCTATAATTTTTCACCATCATCTTTTCTTTTGTGGCTTCTGGTCTTTTGGAAGTGAGATTCTGTCTTTACATTACCCATGATTCACCCTCTGTTTTCTTGCAAGAGTTTTATTGTTTTTACTTGTTGCATTTAAGTCTTTAATTCATCCAAATATATTTCTGTCTATAAAATACAGAAAAGTAAAATACACAAAAAAAGTCATTTTCTTTTAGCTATGTACCCAGATATGCCAACTCCATACTGAAAAAGACTATCTTTTTCCCCCACTGAACTGGTCTCTGTTTTGTATTAAATCCTAATTACCAACCTCAGTGTCCTGATGGCCTATCCTGTTCCATTAACTTATCATCTAGTGTACACTAACTTCATGCTTTAAAAAAACTAAACAAACAAAACACCCAAAAACCACACTTGGTGAGGAAGAGGAAATACAATCTGGCAGGTCAAATGAAGTAAGAATATTCAATTTGGAATTGAAATGCGGGCCAAATGTCAAGCAAAAATGAACTTGTAGGCTGTAATGGAACGTCGTAAAGTTTTCAATCTGCCTGAATATATAAATAATACAAGTATTCTTCTCTTTTTGCTAGTCATAGAATGGCTGAGACAATCTTGCATATTTTTCCTTTAAAGCGTCATTTTAATTAATTCCATTATAATCTTGTCCTTTATCATTGTGCCTATGCTTCAATTGTTTTGAGTGATAGTGTATTAGAGTTCTCCAGAGAAGCAGAACCAATAAAATGTATATGAATCCAGAAAGACATTTACCATACGGAATTGGCTCATGTGATCAAAGAGGCTGGCAAGCCCCCGGATCCACAGTGTGGGCTGGCGGGCTGAAGACCAGGAAAGTCAACTGAACCCATGACATCTGCACGCAGCGCTGAGGGGAATTAATTACTTCCTGCTCAGGGAGGCCAGTCCTTTTTTGTTCCATTTGGGCTTTCAACTGATTGGATGAGCCCCACACCCCTTTCCCACATTATGGAGGGTAATCTTCTCAACATTCACTGATTTAAACTCTAACCTCATCCAAAGACCACCCCCCCCAAGCTGACATGTAAAAGTAACCATCACAAATACCTCAGTTTTTTTTTTTTAATCCCTAAGAAAAGCTAGATTTTATCCCTAAGAAAATGTAGACAAATTTTATCCCTAAGAATAGTTGTCTCTAAAATGATTATTTTTTTTATCCCTAACAAAAGTTAGATTCCAAGGTGGGGGGGCATACAGAGTAGGCAAGACTTCTGGGTAAAAGTAAATGAGAATATAAGCTTACTTCTGCTCTGATCCTATTACCTGGCAGAGCATTAAGGATTCCTTTAACCTCAAATAACAAGGAGGAAGAAGGCAAACCCTGTCAAGAGTTTGTTGATGTCCATTCCTTCCATCACCACTTACCTTTTATGTCTCAGCCCCTACACATCAGAGGGACTGGAACAACACTGGTGGCCAGCTGCTGGCTACTGGGGCCACAAGAGAACTCCTCCCATTGTTAACTTCTGCCTACGGCAGGCATTCATCTGAATGTCCCTTACTTTTTGAGTAGATAAAACCTGTGAGTCTCTTAAAACAGGAGTCATGGATTTCCTTGCTGTAGCAATGTCAGTTCTGGGTCTAGTCAATAATTCAGAGGTTACAAAGGACTCACTCTCTTTTCATGAAGACTATTGAGCTCTGCCCACACACACACACAAGGAATGTCATCTGATATTCACTCAAATGGTGAGGGCAGATTTCCAGGGGTGCATTACTTGGCCTGGGGATCTCTGTTAGACTTACCTGGGGTGTGATCCAAGTCTGGGCTCAATGTTTCAGCAGGAATTCTGGTGCCAATGACCCAGTCCAAGTCATCTTCAGAGTCCTGAGTAAGACTGCAGGCTGTTGTCCAGTTTCCTGAAGTTATTTCAAAATTGCAACTTCCTGGTGTGCTTGTATAATGGCCTAAGGAAAGGAAGATATTAATAGAATGTTCTGGAAATTTACACTACACTTGGTATTATACTACATTTGTGATGATTTAGAATTAGTGCCTGCCTATTTTACTTATTAATCAATTTAAAGAACTAGGACATTGGCATTCATTGGTAATTTTAATTGTACAATGTACATGGTAGCTTTTTTTTTTAATCAGAAAGTCTAGAGGCAGTGCATGAACACTGTCATTTATCCATGAAGGCATTGTATGGATTAACTAATAATATTATAGATGATAGATAAAACTGTGTCTACACATAAGCAATGAACATAATATTATGATAATACAGGTAAGTCAGATCGACTAAATCAATAGCTTCAATTGTCTCGAAGTTCAGTTCAGTCCCTGTGTTCACTCTGGTGTTTGAAGAGCACAGACGATTAGAGGGGCAAAGTCATTAGCTAAAAAAAGGTGCCTTTGGAGAAGTAGTAAACTGTAGAGGACACACACTCTCTCAGGATACCCTACTAACCAACCACATATAACATTTCAGGGCTAGTCACTCAATATTGAAAAAAGTTCTCTTCTAAGGGTTGATTGATAACTCATTAAAAATTAAGTTATTCATAATGAGACAAATTACCAGATAATAGCTGAATGTCTACTACTTAGTCATCTGTGAAAAGTACCATCATAATACAACTGATATCTGCTTTCGTTTTTAATTTTTTTCACACAGCAGTTATTATCTTTGAGCATTCACTGTAAAAGTGTGTTGTACAGACAGAATGATTGTGTGATTTAACCACTGTGAATGAATTGAGATTGTTATTGACTTTTCCTTCCTTTTTAGAGAGATGACATTTATGTTGCTTTTAATATTTCTTCTCCAGATGGTTTCCCGTTCATAACTTCTTCTTAATGTAAAACTAATACTAGCATAAAGAAACTGCATCAGGAGAAAAACTTGCTGTTAAAATGGATGACAAACATATCAAAAACAAAGTTTAAAAAAATTGTACAGAAAATGTTCTGGATTCCTGACAATATTCTCTTTAAATATCAGTATTTCACTACTCAGGCATGACTGCATCTTATCCTTAAAATCTAGAATCATTTTTAATTATGTACATTTCTTTCATTCGACATGGTATATAATGCATTTAATTTTAGATGCTTATTTATGGGCTCTCTATATCCCCTCCTTAGGTTTATCATTCCAGTTTCATGATATAAATAGGTTTATAATGTGCTATCAGTACAGCTGAAAGAAAGAAATCTAGTTCTCCAGGTGTTTAGCTAACATAAGGGCAAACATGCAGAATCTTCCAGTATAAATACAAAATGGCCATTGTGTGTTCTTTAGAATGATATCATATTCAGGTTCTGCACTATTGTATTTCTATGTAACTGACTCCCTAACACACAGAACCTATAAAATCATTGTTCTCTATCTTTTTTGATTCTCTGTAACCACCCTTGAACCTTCTGTTCCACCTTATCTAACATATGACTTTATGTATGACTCTAAAGATACCAGTACAATCACGATAAATTCTATTTCATTCTCTCTACCTCAAAATTATGTCACTTTTTCCTTTCCCTTTTGTAGGGCTAATCTCAGCTTAAGATTTCAACACCTTATCAAGCATTCTATAGCTATTAGCATTCTATGGCTCCATTTATTTCAGTTAGAGAACTTTTCCAGGTCCTTCAATCTCACATTTTCTACCAATTCCTTTCTTGTAACTTGTAAACATAACCAGGGTGCCCCTCTTGATTTAATTTTATATCCTTAAATTTCTTGCTCTGTATACCTTTCACTCAACCTTTCCCACAGCCCTTCACACTTTAATGCAGATGACCTACAAATCTACAGCCAGGATGGAATGCAGGTGTATACCTTCAAACGTTTGTTGAATATTCCACTTGGAACATACAACTGTTGTCTCAAAATCAAAAAGCCTAACATGAACTCATCATTCACCTCTCCAAATGAGTTCTTCTCAGAGATTACTGATTAAGTTCAGAGCATGAATCTTCTCTTTTCTTAAAGATTCTACCTTTGGGGCTCCTGGGTGGCTCAGTGGGTTAAAGCCTCTGCCTCCGGCTCAGGTCATGATCCTGGGGTCTGAAATCAAGCCCCTGCATCAGGCTCTCTGCTCAGCAGGGGGCCTGCTTCCTCCTTTCTCTCTGCCTGCCTCTCTGCCTACTTGTGATCTCTATCAAATAAAATAAATAAAATCTTAAAAAAAAAAAAGATTCTACCTTTGAAGTTATCTTTGGTTCTACATTCCTCATTTCCATATTCAGTCTATCACCAACACTTTGTCGGTTCTCTATTTGAAAACTTAATTCTCTCCTTCCCCTGAAGTTTATAACCTCTGTCCCAGTTCCATTGGTCCAAGCCCCTGATTTATTTAAGAGCCTATTTTTTTTTTCAGTGTAGCCTTCATTGATCAACTTTACAAACCCAAACCACATTAATCTTCTTTAAGAACGCTCTTGTGTTATTTCCATGGCTCAAAATATCAGGTTTTTCATACTAAACCCCTTACCTTGCATACAATAACCTTTACTTTGATGCAAAACGTTTTGAAACTGAATCTTAAAATGACCTCTGTGCCAACTAAATTTTTCAGAACATTATCTCTTAAATAAAAACCGATTTTTTTTTTCAAATTTTATGTTTAAGATTACTTTCCTCTATTTTTTGAGTGTTTTCCTTAGTTTTGGGGGGGTTCATTTATCTGTCATTCCTTCTCTCTCTTGTAGAGGACAGAAGTGCTATTTTATTTGACAATCCACCCTCTTTCATTCAGATAGCCAGACATGACTTAAAGGTTATCTAAGCAATCATGATGGGCAATGTTTTCTCTTTCCTCACCTTGATTAGTTTAGCCATAGTCTTGGGATACAATCTAGACATTGAGCCTTACTGTGGAAAAGGCACCTAGGAAAAGATTGCCTTTTTCTTAAAAACAAATCAAAAGAAAGAAAATCCGTTTATTCTTTCTCAGGCTATCACTGTAAAGATATGATCCTTGGGACCAAAGAGATTATATGGGTAGGGTAACTAACTTTATTACAAAGTCATTTACATGAAAATAGCCCTGGATAAAGAAGGAAGGAGTCCATGTAGTTCTAATGTTTTGATAACAGAAATTGCTAAAATCAACCAACTCTAGGATTCTTGCTTTTGACCTCTTGCTACAGGAGATAATATAGCTTCCTCACTGTATTAATTAAACATCGGTTGGTTCCAAGCAACTGAAAACCCAAGTAGTAGAAGCTGAAACAGACAGGAATTAATTCATCTCAGTTAAAAAGAGGCCAGGAAGTTGTCTGTTTAGGGTTGGTATTGTGGTTCAGCTGTGTGGTTGTGAAGCACATATTTTCCATCTGTTATTCCTGTCACCTTCTCATCCTCCTGCTCATTCATGGTTGCAAAAGGACTGTGGTACTCCCTAGTATCACATGTGTTCAAGGCATTGAAAAAAGTGGAAGAGGAAAAGAGAAGCGACTTTTCCTCTAGTCTGGTGTTTTTCCTTCTAAAGAGATACCTTCCCCAAATTCCCATGTATACGTCATTGGCCTCCAGTGGCTACAAGGAAGTCTGGAGAAGATGGTATTTGTCGTTGGTCGCAATGCCACCACAAATAAAATTGGGAGTTCTGTTTTTAAGAAACACAAAGGAAGGCCAGGCAACCAACAGGAATTACCATGATGCTAGGCTGGCTGATGTTGAAGTTTCTACTGTAATATTTAGTAATGTATCTTCTTCATTCCATCTAGTAGATCACAGTTGTCTTTGAATGTTCAACTTCCGTCCTATCTTTCCCTTTTCAAAACACGTCAGAGTATTGTGCACGTGTGTTTTATGGCACGTAACAGTGATTATAGTTATTATTACTCATTTAGAAATTCATTACTTTTTTTTAAAAGATTTTATTTATTTATTTGACAGACAAAGATCACAAATAGGCAGAGAGGCAGGCAGAGAGAGGGGGAGGCAGGCTCCCTGCTGAGCAGATGCGGGACTCAATCCCAGGACCCTGGGATCATGACCTGGGCCGGAGGCAGAGGCTTTAACCCACTGAGCCATCCAGGTGCCCCTCATTACTTCTTTATTGTGGATTGTCACTATAAGTGTTTACCATTGAATTACTATAAACATTACTATGTGGGCAGTATTCCTACTGCCCATAGTGGTTCCATATATAGCTATTAAATCATAAATGATATAAGGAACTTCGTAATATTTCTTGATAATGATTATGTGGTCAGTATTTTCAAAATGGTTATTGCTCTTGATAAAGTATTTTCTAAATTGTGATCTTTGTCATGATTCCTCGAACAGACTTAAAGTATTACCACCACCGTCTCAACAAATGGCATTTTCCCAGTAGTATGGTATTCCAGCCATACAGTGGTATGGTCAGTGTAAAATTGATCAACTTATATATTTTTAAGAGCTGGCTCCATAATTATTTTTAATTCATCACATTCACATATTTGCCCTATTGAGCTATACCACCATACATAATACAGGGATATTTAATACTTTCTCCTCAGCATGAAATGGCTTCATAGAGTGCTGCATTGAGAAGGATTTGGAAGACTTTGGGTTCAGTGGGAAAGAAGGCTCTGACTGGATAATCATGTTTGTAGCTGCTGTAAAAGGCAGCAGAGTATGCACCCATCTGCATACACCCTGCACATCCCTAGCTTAAAGTACAAAGCAATTAATACAGGCATTAAGTAATAATTTTCTTCCAAGTAAAAAAAGAGCGCATTTTGGGACTTTATGGTTCCTTTTAAAAAAATTGATTTCATTTATTCCAAACCAGGAATTTTTCTAACAGGAGTTAGAGATACAAAATAAAAATTTACCTTTGCTTATAACCTACAGTAAAAATTTACTTTTGAGGAATTGCTGAGTTTATTTTCTGGTAAGTATATAAGGTATATATAATACATCCACTTTGACTGACAAATTTCAAGAGAGTATAAAAATAATGAATGGAAGAGGCTGACATTATCAATCCTAGAAGACTGAACAAATACATTCTTTATATCATTTAATTCTCAAAGTACTCTATAGAACGGATGGGATTCTAGCTAAGATAAAGATGAGGAAACAAGTCTCTGAGAATTTAAATAGTTGCTGAACATGAGAGGGCCAACATCAAAATGAAGATTTCAGTTTAATAAACCAAACGTCCATTTTTTCCTTATTTTTCTCCAAAGGCCATTTTGAAAATTTTGTAATTTATTTCATCATCCACAACAGACTATCTGATTGCAGGAATCTAACCCTGATGTCTCCAATGTATCCAAAAGACTTTCAACATAAAATACTGATAGGGGCGCCTGGGTAGCTCAGTTGGTTGAGCGACTACCTTTGGCTCAGGTCATGATCCCAGATTTCCAGGATCGAGTCCCGCATCGGGCTCCCATCTCCTTTGGGAGTCTGCTTCTCCCTCTGACCGTCTCTCTCATGCTCTCTCTCACTCATTCTCTCTCAAATAAATAAATAAAATCTTTAAAAAAAAATACTGATCAAGTCACTTTGCAGAATCAATAAGTCACCCGTGTATACCCACGTGTGCCGTGGAGTGCTCCTTTTGGATGTCAACAAAGTCTGTCAAAGGTCTTAAAGAAAATGACCATTTCATTTGTCAACATATTGTTTTAATTTTAATAAAATCAAATTCTGCATGCGGTTGTCTACCAAAGCTGAAGGCAACACTAACAAATATGAGCATGCAACTGACTCAGGTTCTGAAAATCAAAACTGCCTCTGTGTATTTTTACATCAATAGGTCAAGTAGCTGTGAGAAAAATAAAAATCATATAAAGCAGTCTGAGAGGAAAAATGAGTGAAGCCAAGGGTTGGGGGTGGGGGACGACAAAAAGCAGCATTCACATTTGAAAAACCAAAATCGCAACTATTTGGGTTGTACAAGCCGATATTTACATTTCACGGGCACGTGCACACACGTGCGCGCGCACACACACGCTTGCCTTCATCTGTACTGTCCAAATGTGCTGTGATAACCTTATTATGAATAGTGCGTGTTACATCTCAAAAGTAATCAGAATTCTTTTATAACCAACTTTTTCAAAAAGCAAAGAACACCGTATTTTGATATATCCCCTGTATCCCCACCTAGGAGAAAGTGAGTTTCTGAAATCTAAGACAATGTCTTACTCATTTATATATATTCAACACTTAGAAAGCTTTTCCCAGGGGCGCCTGGGTGGCTCAGTGGGATAAGCCGCTGCCTTCGGCTCAGGTCATGATCTCAGGGTCCTGGGATCGAGTCCCGCATCGGGCTCTCTGCTCAGCAGGGAGCCTGCTTCCCTCTCTCTCTCTGCCTGCCTCTCCGACTACTTGTGATTTCTCTCTGTCAAATAAATAAATAAAATCTTAAAAAAAAAAAAAAAAAGAAAAGAAAGAAAGCTTTTCCCAGCCCATACTAATAATAGGAACAAATGGAAGAATGTAATTTGTATATAAATATTTTCAATACAGGTGCATCTGGAAGTGAGAGGAGGAACATTTACTGCCTATAACTATTTTTCTTTGTGCACACGACAGCTCTCCTTCCCCTCCCTGGATTATGTATGTCAATGTCACCTTGTTCAAATTATTTTTCTTTTAGAAAATTCATTTTCTTTTGCTGGTGATTTTTTCTTTGACTTTTGATTGGATATTACTTATTTTCATATGCAACCAATGAATCGTTGACTACTACACCAAAAACTAATGATACTATATGTATATAGGATACATATATACTATAATGGTACTATATGTTGATGATTTTTTAAATACTCTCTACTTGTTATGTCTGGTGGGGAAAACAGTGATTTTACAAACGTTTTGGAGCTTTTTTTTGAGCTTCACTGGAATCAGTTCTCTATAGTCAGAATCAAAAAATGTATTTTTGGGAGTACTTTAAAAAAAAAAAAACTAAGTTAAACCTAAATAGAAGCTTATAAAAAAAAGAACAGTAGGAAGTATCTTTCAATATATTATGAATTTCATTTGAGAATGTATATATTATAAAGGTAATATATAATAGTTTATAAAATTAAGATTATAATACTGTGGCATTGGTAGTACAGTTTTAGGAAGTGCCAGTGATTTTTCACTCCCTTTGACACTTTGATTTCAAATTAAAATATAGCATTAATGTTGAGAAATTTATGATAAGTGAATTAAGTCCATCACAGCAAGAAAAATACTATATGGTTCCAAATACTGGTGTTAGATAGCCAGATTGTCAAATGCATAGAAACAGAGAATCAAATGGTGGCTTTCAGGGGCTGGGGGAGGGAAATTGGAGCATTAATTGTTTAATGGGTATAGGGTTTCAGTTTTTCCAGATGAAAAATGTTCTGGAGATGAAGGGTGGTGATATCTGGACAATAATGCCAAAGCACTTAATGCCACTGAACTATACAGTTATAGAAATGGTTAAAACGGTAAATTTTATGTTATGCACATTTCACCACAATTTAATGAAACTAATAAACACAAAAGAAGATAAAATGAACACTTCAGAAGCATCATTACTATAAGATCTTGAGGAATAAAAAGAAAAATTTGAACATGACTTCTATGATACTCCTTTCCTGTACATGCATGAAATTGTCCCAAAGGTAGAATCTACCCCCACTTTCTCTGTTTGAAGCTAGACATTTTAATTTGCATGACCACTAGAAAGATCCAAGAGTGACCTTCTAGAATTTCCGAGGCTAAATCATATGAATTCTTCCTGTTTTTCCTGTGGCTCTTGGAATGTTTGCTCTTGAAAGTATTTACTCTGGTGAAAGCCAATCCCATTCAAGATATCTGATGGTCCTGTGATAGTCCTGTTATGGAAAGCCCAAGCCACATTAGATAGCCCTGGAGAACGAGATGCTATGTCAAGCCAAACAGAGAGATCAAAGAGTAAGAATGTGCCAAACCCGGAGGGGAGGAAGCCATCTTGAAAGTGACCCTCCAGTTCCAGCGATACCTGCTGGGAGCCATGTGGATGAGAAACAACCTGCCTTGCTGATTCCTTTCTGAATTACTGATCCACAAAATTGAGCACAAAATGAAACTTTTTTAGGCTACTAAAGTTTAGGGTAGTTTGCTATGCAGCAAACCCTAATTGCAACAGGTAGCTTATATGGTAGTGAGGTTCCCTATGAATGCCCATCAAAAAGAAATACAAAAAAAGAAAAATTCTTTGGATTTAAATACATGCTCATATTTTAAAACTACATACTTGGTTTTATGCATGACTTCTAAAAATCACTTGACTTAAAGTTTGAATAAAATAACCAATGTGGCCAATCTAGTTCCGTTTTCCCAGAGCAATGTAACTGATAAAATTAATCATTTACTAGTATTTATTTGAAGTGCTCATTTTTAGACTTATCTATAAAATCAATCTTCTGGAAAAGGAAATAAAAACCAATGAAGAAATGTAGACCAACAGGTCAGTTTTGGCGATTAAAATTCTGACACCCTCCTCCCCCTGCAGTTCTGCGCTATGACATGTTGAGAAATTTTTAGGACAAGATTTGCTGTGGTGTTTAGTATGGGGATAAAACAGTGGAGCAGGCTGAGATTTGGATGTGTGGATAAAGAAGCTGGGAAAAATGTTTTTAGTATTTTAAATCTCCTCTAGTGCACGGAAAAGAGTATTTCCTCTCCATCATCAATGCCAATATGTTACTTTCTTAATGTAGTAAAATCTGTGCTGAACGGGCTGCATGAGAGCAGACAGATCACTTACCACAGTGAGCTTCATCAGACCCATCAGGGCAGTCTGGCTTATAGTCACAGACAAGGTGGGACGCAACACACTTCTTGTTGTGGCACAAAAAATCAGTGGCTTCCGGGCAACTCTCAGAAGTCTCTCCCACTGGGGAAAAATAATAAAAACAAAGTCATTTTTATAATATTTCTTTAAAATTCTAATATCCCTTTTAGTGGTTTTACAGATAACACTTAAGTAAGTTATTGGTTTTAATAGCTGTCCAAGGCAGGCTTCTAGACACCTCTCCGCTCTCAGTCTCACAGCCAGTTTTCCAGCAAATTAAATAGACTGTGCTTTCAAAATCATCCATTGCCTAAATCCAACATCTTAATCCATGCACTAAAATGTTTTGATTTGGGTGCCAGCTTAGTTTGCTAGTCTCATTTTCTGCAGCTCTCCTGGTAAGCACCTGCAGCTAAACCACAGTACGCCCTACTCCTTAAGGGCTCATGAAGAGGTCACATGTTCATTTCTCCGTGTGTGCACATCTGCTACCTCCTTCACCAACTTTGGCCATTCCTTCTTGGGCTCCTGGTGGTCTGCTCAACCTCAAGACTCCAGGAAACTGTTCCCCTCTCCCCTTGTTTTGCCTTTTCTTTGCCAGCCACGCCCCAGGTGGGTATGCTATGTTTCATGGCACCGGAAGAACCCTTCTATTCCTATGTTAAATGTTTACCACCTCATAGAGGAGCTGCATTACAGCTCTGTCTGCCCCTCCAGTTTCCAAGCCCCTTAGAAGCAGGAGTTTGGGTTGCATTTTCTTAAGCCCAGCATAGCTTCTAATCCATAGTTTGTGCTTACTAAATTCTGGCTATAGTAACTGAAGGCATAATGGTTTTATCTAAAGGGAGTTTAGGAATTAGCATAGAATTTTCAAAGCAATTCATACTTTTTAATTGAAATATAATGAACATGCAGTTATATTAGTTTCACGTGTACAATACAAAGATTCACAATTCTACACATTACTCAGTAGTCATTAAGTGTATTCTTTTTTTTTTTTAAAGATTTTTATTTATTTGTCAGAGAGAGCAAGCGAGAGCGAGCACAGGCAGACAGAGTGGAAGGCAGAGGCAGAGGGAGAAGCAGGCTCCCTGCGGAGCAAGGAGCCCCGATATGGGACTCGATCCCAGGACGCTGGGATCATGACCTGAGCCGAAGGCAGCTGCTTAACCAACTGAGCCACCCAGGCATCCCTCATTAAGTGTATTCTTAATCCCACTTACCTCTTTTCACCCATCCCCCAACCCCTTCCTCTCTGTAGTCATTACTTTGTGCTCTATTTATGAGTTTGTTTGTTTTCTTTTTTTTTTTTTTTTGCTTGTTTGGTTTCTTAAATTCCACCTATGAGTGAAATCATGATATTTGTCTTGCTCTGACTGACTTATTTCACTTAGCGTTATACCCTCTAGTCCATCCATGTTGCTGCAAATGGTTAAATAATATTCCACTGTGGGTCTGTACATATGTGTGTGTGTGTGTGTACACTCACACACACACACACACCATATCTTTATATATAGGGTATGGTGTGTGTGTGTATTTACACATAATATATATAAATCTACACACACACCATAATCATTCATCTACAAATGGATATTTGAATTGCTTCAATATCTTGACTATGTAAATAAGGCTGCAATAAACAGAAGAGTGAATATATCTTTTTGAATTAGTGTTTTCATTTGCTTTAGATAAATATCTAGTAATGGAATTACTGTATCATAAGGTATTTCTACTTTTAATTTTTTAAGGAACCTCTACATTGTTTTCTGCCATGGCTACACCAATCTTCATTCCCACCAATGGTGCATGAGGGTTCTTTTTCTCCACATTCTTGCCAACACTTGCTATTTCTGTTGTGTGTGTGTGTGTGTGTGTGTGTTTTGTGGGTTTTTTTTTTTTTTTTGTCATTCTGACAGGTAAAAAGTGATATCTCATTGTTTTGATCTGCATTTCCCTGATGGTTAGTAATGCTGAACACCTCTTCATGTGTCCATATGCCATACATATGTCTTCTTTAGAAAAATGTCTGTGTCCTCTGTCCATTTCTTTAATGTGATTATTTGGGTTTTTTGGGTACTGAGTCATATCAGTTCTTCATATATCTCAGATATTTATCCCTTATCAGATATATCATTTGAAAATATCTTCTTGCATTGAGTAGATTGCTTTTTTTTGTCTTGCTAATGGTCTCCTTTGCTGTGCAAGAGCTTTTTATTTTGGTCTAGTACCAAGAGTTTAATTTTGCTTTGTTTCTCTTGAATGAGGAGACATGTTGAATGGAAAAATGTTTCCATTTTTCCAAAGAAATTTCCAAAAAAATTACTGCCCATATTTTCTGCTAGCAGTTTTATAGTTTCAGGTCTCATATTTAGGTCTTTAATCCATTTTGAGTTTATTTTTCTGTGTGGTGTAAGAAGTGGTCCAGTTTCTTTCTTTTCCATATAGTTGTCCACTTTTCTCAAAATTATTTCTTGAAAGGACTATTTTTCCCCATTGTATATTCTTGCCTCCTCTCTAGCAGATGACAATATAAGTGTGGGCTTATTTCTAGATTTGCTATTATGTTTTATTGATCATTATGTCTATTTTTGTGCCATTACCATACTGGTATGATTATTACAGATTTGTAGTACATCTTGAAATCTGGGATTGTGATACCTCCAGATTTGTTCGTCTTTTTCAAGACTGCTTCAGCAACTCAGGGTATTTTGGGGTTCCATATGAATTTTAGGAATATCTGTTCTAGTTCTATGGAAACTGTCATTGGTATTTTGATAAGGATTGCTTTAAATCCATAAATTGCTTTGAGTGGTATGACCACTTTAACAATTTTCACAGGTAGGGTCACCTGGGTGGCTCATTTGGTTAAGTCTCTGCCTTCAGATCAGGTCATGATCTCAGGGTCCTGGGATTGAGCCCCAAAGCATCGGGCTCTCTGCTCAGCATACTTGTGATCTCTCTGTCAAATAAATAAAATCTTAGAGATGCAACATGGGGGGGGGTGTTGGGGGGTTAGGAAAAGAATAAATGAAACAAGATGGGATTGGGAGGGAGACAAAATGTAAGAGACTCTTAATGTCACAAAACAAACTGAGGGTGGGCAGGGGGGATGAGGGGGTAGGGAGAGGGTGGTGGGGTTATGGACATTGGGAAGGGTATATGCTTGTGCTATGGTGAGTGCTGTGAAGTGTGTAAACCTGGTGATTCATACACCTGTACCCCTGGGGCTGATAATACATTATATGTTTGTAAAAAATAAAAAATAAATAAAAAATAAACAATTTTCACAGGTAAATTTTACTAAACATTTAAAGAATGAATACCAATTCTTCTCCAACTATTCTAAAAAAATAAAAGAGGAAGGAAAGTTTCCAAATTCATTCTATAAGACAAGATTTATTGATATTGAAACCAGACAAAGAGATATGTAGGCCCATATCTCTGATGAGCAAAGATGAAAAAATCTTCAACAAAATATTAGCAAACTGAATCCAGCAACATGTGAAAAAATTGATTCACCACAATCAAGTGGCATTTATTCCTGGGATACAAGGATGGTTCACTATTCATAAATCAATCAACATGACATCAGATTAATAAGAAAAAGGACAAAAACCATATGATCACCTCAAGAAATGCAGAATAAACATCGACAAAGTACAACATCCATTTATGACAAAAATTACCAACAAAGTAGGTTCAGAGGGAACATATACCTCAACATAATAAAGGCCTTATATGAAAAATCCACAAATAATATCATCTTCAAGGGAGAAAAAGAAGATATTTTCATCTAAGATCAGGACAAGGACTGTCTACTCTCACTTTTATTCAGGGTAGTACTGAAAGCCCCAATCACAACAATCAGATAAGAAAGGGAAATAAAAAGCATCCAGATTGATAAGGAAGTAAAACTTTTACTATTTGGAGATGACATGACACTATATATAGAAAACACTAAAGACTCCACCAAAAAACTGTTAGAACTAATAAATGAATTCAGTAAAGTCAAAAGATTAATAAATTAATTAAAAAAACTAATATACAGAAATTTCTGCATTCCTATACACTAATAATAAAGTAGTAGGAAAAGAAATTAAGAAAACAATCCCATTTGCAGCTGCACCCACAATGACAAAATGGGAGGAAACTTAACCAAGGAATTGAAAGACCTGTACTCTGAAAACTAAAAAACATTAATGGAAGATATTGAAGATGATATAAAAAAAATTGGAAAGATATTCCATTTCCATAGATTGGAATAACCAACATTGTCAAAAGTCCATATTACCCAAAGCAATCTTAGCAATTTACATATTTGAGTATCATTTTAAATCACAGGAAGTCCAATGATGATACTTTATACCTTCACAGAGATGTGCATTAATGGTCCCAAACTATTTTTAATCTAGTTCAACAAATTAAATAAAGCTCACAATTCCTTTGTTACAGATTATAACAGGTACATAGCTGATGCGCCTGAGATAAGGGTAATTTACTCAAAGTTAGGTAGTATTTCCATGAAGAAAAAGAGTAAATCTCTTGATAAAAATGCAAGTTTTAACTTCTATAATTTCCAGAAATAATTTACCAGTAAAATATAGTATAAAAATGAAGAAGGAAAAGAAGGCATCTAAGAAAATGGCAAGTAGTTTAAGTATGGGCATCAGCAAGAAGAATTAAAGGTCATGTTCACTGAGTGGTTTATAGAAGAAGCTTTGCCATATAATTTTTAATTAACACTAGTGAGAATTTATAGTTAACTCAGAGCAGTATGTGGGTATTATTTAGTATGCAACTCTATGCATCAGGGATTATTTTATTTCTCCATGCCATAGGCTGTGGAGCCCTATATAATTACTCCACAGAGGAAATGTGTTTTGACTTTAAATAATTCACTCTTTAGTTTTTAAAAAGGACTAGAATGGACTACATGTCTAAATGAGGCTCATTTCCTTAACAATATAGAGTAGCAATGACATGAAAAGAAATCAAGTCAGCTCTTTGCACTGCAGTAAAGCAAGCAAAGACTAAAATATCTATAGTTTAGACATCATCCCAAGAAAAAAGAAAAGAGCCTACAATTCTAAGAGAAGTAGATCTTCTTTAAGACAAGAATATAGACAGACAGTTGTTACCAAAAACACGGTGAGTAGAAAAGGCAGATTATGTTAGTGGGACTGTCTTACACATATTCAGCGACTTTCAGGTTTATTCAATCAAAATGATAAAAGTAGTACCTCCTACCTGGCTGACAAATATGTGGGATGAACAATAATCTCACAGATTCCACAGTTAATGCTATAAGAGTGGAAAGAACAGTGGTGCTCATAATAGAGGGTTGAGATAATAGGGCTGGCAGAATTGAGCATATGAAAAAAAAAAAAAGAACTAGAGTTA
The DNA here is from genome assembly GCF_964662115.1 of Mustela nivalis. Classification (NCBI taxonomy): domain Eukaryota; kingdom Metazoa; phylum Chordata; class Mammalia; order Carnivora; family Mustelidae; genus Mustela; species Mustela nivalis. The sequence goes on along the minus strand of NC_139026.1, from coordinate 128,394,119 downwards.
ATATTTTTTTTAGGAAACAAAAAAGTTAGGGCACCTGGGTGGCTCAGTCAGTTAAATATCTGACTCTTGATTTCTGCTCAGGTCATGATTTCAGTGTTGTATGATCGAGCTCCACGTCAGGCTCTGTGCTGAGCATGGAGACTACTGAATATTCTCTCTCTGCCACTCTCTTTGCCTCTACCCATCCCTCCCCTGCAAAAAAAAAAAAAAAAAAAAAAAAAGAAAGAAAGAAAAAGAAAAAGAAAAAAAAGGTGGCAGATTCCTAAAGACCTAAAACCAAAGCATGATAAATCAAAAATCCTACAATGAAGAAAAGGTCTGTAGAAGAATGTAGCTGAGATATTTAAAGATTTTTATTTATTTTATTTATTTGACAGAGAGAGATCACAAGCAGACAGAGAGGCAGAGAGAGAGAGAGAAAGGGAAGCAGGCTCCCTGCTGAGCAGAGAGCCTGATGTGGGACTTGATCCCAGGACCCTGAGATCATGACCTGAGCCAAAGGCAGCAGCTTAACCCACTGAGCCACCCAGGTGCCCTATAGCTGAGATATTTAATGCAATAAAAGGATGATGCATATGTTAAGACTAATCTGCTATGGATTGGAACAGACTGTCACCAGCCTGAAAGTGACTCCAGTTTAAAACTGGCTTTATTCTGCTTTGAAACAGAACTGACAATCAAGAAGCTCTCGCCCCTTTAAATTTCTATTTGGATTAAAAGTTTCATTATACAGAACTAATCGTTCTGTAGATTGTATTTGCCAGCAAACATGAGTTTTATCATCTTCTCAAGTGATGATATTCAATATACCCTCCATTGCAGACAGTAAATTTCACATGGACACACATCTTTCAGCACCTTCATTTCTCCTACAAAATATACTAATCATATGAAGACATAATAGGCATATTCCCTGCCTTTGAAGACAATGCTATTTAGGTGGTAATGCCATGTCTTCTCAGGTGCCTCTGTTCTGACCACTTCTCAGATTTACCTTGTTTTTGGTGACTTTTCCTAGTTGGAGAATACTGGCCAAGTCTTTCGTAGCATGCCTTTCTCCTGAAATTTGGGTTTGTTGTTGTTGTTGTTGTTTTATTTGTTTTCCCCTCATGATTAGATAGAATTAATGGTTTGGGGGAAGAAAGACTACAGAGTGTTATTTTCATCAGGTAGTGACAAGGGTATAAACTATTAATAGGACTTGGTAGTGCTCCTGTTGACATTGTTCACCTGGCTGGTGTAGTGCCTGCCATGATTCTCCACTGTAAGGTCTCTTTTCTATCCCTTTCCATACTGCATTCTTCAGAAGGGAATCACTGGGTGTAGGCCACATCTACAGTGATCTACAGTCCCCCTCCTTCACGGCAGGGAATCTACATAAATTAGCTGGAATTCTTATTCATGGAAAATGTTTCTTCTCTCTCGTTTACTTATTTATTCAGCAAATATTTATTCGGATAATCTGAATATTCAGTAAATATTAGTATGGACTCAAGAATATCTTATAATTTGAGTCACAATACAATGCAACTTTATCTTATTGTCCAACTTGTTCCAACTTTGACCAAGAGGAGCTCTTTCACTTGGCTCCTCGGTTCCTTTGATATACCCACCGATGTAGGTTTCTCTTTTTGCACACCACCTTATCTCGTAGCACTGCAAGTTGCTTCAGGCTCATCTTGCATGTTTTCTTGTCCAGTCCTAGGATCAGCCATCAGCCATTTCTCTAAGAAATGATAGGTCCTTTTTTTTTAGCCTTTTTAAAGATTTCATTTATGTATTTGAGAGAGATAAAGCAAGAGAGAACAGAGTAGGAGGGAGGAGCAGAGGAAGAAGCAGACTCCCCACTGAACAGGAAGCCTGATGCAGGGCTCCATCTGGGACCCTGGGATCATGACCTGAGTGGAAGGCAGACACTTAACCAACTGAGCCACTCAAGCTCCTCGCCCTGGTTCCTTTTACTGGAAAATGTTATATGAAACCAAGCTCTGGGTACTAGGTTGCTCCTTGCCACTGAGATGTCATTGTTTCTAAGCTCTAATGACTTGAAAAGTCATGCTATTTTTTCAGTTAAAAAAATCATCAGTATTATCTCCTCAACTAATGTCTTTCCTTAAGTCTCTGTTTTCTACCTCTGGAAGTCCTATTAGAAAAATGTTGCATTTACTCCTCTGATCCTCAGTGTCTCTTAGTCACTGTCCTGTTTTTTTCCCCTCTTTCCTGTGCTGCATTCTGGTGAGTAAGATCATATATATTTTTTATATGTATATATATAAAAAATATATACACATGTGTGCATAATATATATATATATATATATATATATAAAGATTTATTTATTTAGAACACATGCAAGTGGGGGGAGCAGAGGGAGAGAATCTTCAAGCAGATCCACACAGAGGGCAGAGCTGGGGCTGATCTCATGAGGTCATGCCATGAGGTGAACCCAGAAGTCACTGGCTTAACTGACTGAGCCATCCAGCTGCCCCAGACCCATATTAATTTGATGATTTACTCTTCAGTTTTTTCTCTAATCTCTTTGTTTCACTTTTCCATTGATAATTATGTTCAGTTATAATTTTATTACTAGTTTAACTCTTTTTATTTAGCATCCTGCCTATTCTTTTTGTCATGCTTTCCTTTTTTCTGTATCATAACCCCATTATGGCCTCAACAGCATAAATTTACAGTGGCTTCTGCACTGCCCTTGAAGTTAAAGTGGTTCTAAAAATTTTAATATTAATTTGCTGTTTGGAGTTCTCACTCTTAACATCATATTCCATCCTATATGTGGAGTGGCACAATTTCATGGTTTTGGTTTCATGATGGTAGCTCCTGTTTTGTTTGTTTTTCCCAGGCCCCTAGACAGACAACAAATTATCTTTGAGGGTTTTCTGGAAAGGACTGGGCCTTATGCAGCGGTTTCATTGTCTACCTTTCCCATTCCCCTATAGGACTAAAAAACCCGGTCTCCAGATACTATACTCTATGGCCAGGTCCTCAAAACCTTTAGGCCACTGGGAAGTTAGCATCCACTTATGATCTAGGTTTTGAATCCCTTCTTATGATCCTAAGACTGGTAGATTTGTTTTTCTTTCTTTAAATTTAGTTTGGAGTACTAATTTGCACTTTTCAAAGTATTTTTTATATGTTTTAGTGAGTGGGAAGCATATCCCACGATATAATTTTGTCAGTTCTTCCATAGCCTAAATTTCAATATAAATTTAATATTTAAAAACTGTTAATGTCTTAGACCATGTATTCTAAAGATAACCCAAAGAATGTCCCATAAAAATTTTCTCCCAATAGTTCTTTATTTAATATAAACATTACTCTAATTGCATTTTATTCAATGGTAGATCTATGCCTTAAAAAAGAATCCCTGAAATTGGCATATATGATTTTTTTTTGTATCTTGTGTTCACTTAAAGGTAAACATATATCAACATCTGAGGGCATCCATTGAAGCAGAAACATTAAGATGCATTTGTACTGTCTGAAAGAGGGAACATTTTTACAGGTTAATATGTGGGTTTGCCTGGTCATTTGTCTGTTTTAACATCTTGATTATCTTTGGATAGTTTTTATGGAAGGTATGTTTCAAAAGTTTTATCATTTTAAGTAAGTTTACCTCTAGTGCGAACTGGTAGTGCTCAGCAGTAAATATCAATTTTTTTTTTAAGATTTTATTTATCTTTTTGACCAACAGAGATCACGAGTAGGCAGAGAGGCAGGCAGAGAGAGAGGAGGAAGCAGGCTCCCCGCTGAGCAGAGAGCCCAACGCAGGTCTTGATCCCAAAACCCTGGGATCATGACCTGAGTGGAAGGCAGAGACTTTAACCCACTGAGCCACCCAGGCGCTCCATCAATACCGATTATTAATGGTCAGTCCAAATATGAGGACCAAAGTAATGATCTGAACCCCCATTCTTATAAAAGCTCTGTGCTCTTAGGTAAGCCATTTAATATTCATCTCTAAATGGGAATACTGAAAATCAGTCTCCCATAAAAAGTACTAAATGTTTACATCTAGTGATGTTATCAACTTAGAATCTTGTATTCATTCATCCTAGAAACATGTATTAAGCCACTGTCGGACAACATGGTAGATATTGCAATTGTTCTTACCTTCAAAGAATTTATAACCTGGGGATAAAAATTTATTAGTAAAACAGTATGGATAGCACTATAATTAAAGATATTTATGTGTTGCCCTCAGAAAGCAATAAAAAGTCCAAGATTATAGTGTTGCATTAATAAATATTTAATGCAGTTCTATCATTGATGGCCTTTCAAAGTGTCTGTCATCTCAGCTAGTCATTTAACCAATTAGAAAGATAGACTGGACCACTTGACCGAGACAAAGCAGTTCCTCTATGAATCTCCTTTATAAAACTCCTTTCTTCTCAGTTTCCTTAACAAGGAAGTTTGGCAACATATGGAAGGTTCGGGTCTATTTGAAGGAAGAGCAACATCTGGTGTAAAAAAGAAAAAGGCTAAAACACATTTTGGAAGAGGATCATGCACCCCAAATCTTCCTTCACAGGTGAACTGTTTATTTCACTTGAACACTCTCCTGCTCTGTAAATGCAATCGGGGCAAGTCTGCAAATGAAATGAGATCTCAACACTGCTGACAACTTAATATCGCATGACCCGTATTTTCAAACATCTGGAAATTAACAATACCTTCCATAGTTTCTATTCAGCAGAAGCATTTAAATCTTATGTTAGAAAAATTGTTAGGTTTTAAGAAGGTCAATGCACATATCAGGCAATTCTTAGCAAGACCTCTGAAAATGTAACCTCAGTGGTCTCCGCGAAGGCAAAGTTCAGCTTGTGTCAAAATTATCAGAAGTGTTAGCAGAGCTAGTGGACCATGTCTTGGTATACAGCAAAGGTTTAGGAACATACCAAAATAAATAAATAAATAAATAAAATGAGATTCAACTGGTGATACAGAATTAAGGTGCACGCTAAAATCTCTAAAGACTGATATTTTCATGTTTTTACGCAAAAAGGTGATTTCATAAACTATTTCTAGGTTTATATGAATGAAAATATTGATATTTTTATTTTAGATCAGGACATATGTTAAATATCCAGTGTTCTTTATGGATTCTTTGTATTCTTTAAGAACAATGGAGTGCTGAACCCCAGGCAATATATCAAATCAGTGACTCAAAGGTTTAGACAGAAAAACATTATTAGAATGCCTGAGAAGGAAGGAAGGAGAAATAAAAAGGAAATAAAACACCACCACCACCAAAACTCAGAATGTGATACTTTTATGCATGAATGCTTTAGTGGTTTAGTGATTCAGAAGTGCTTACCATTCCCACCTCTTTTCTATTCATTATATACCACAACAGGATGCTTGTTCAGCTATCTGGTGAGTTCCTAATTACCATTTTGAAAGAAGTATCAACCTTGTCCATTCTGGACTTCACTGTTGCCTCTGGTATGCGAAATGCCTTTCTTTTTGAAGACCCCTGTTCCCTTAGCTCCTTGGCTAAAGGAATCACATTCCTGGCCCTCTGACATTTCTTTACCTTCCTTCTCATCTCAGCTCCTTTTAGCCCAAGACTTTTAATTAATTAATTAATTAATCAATCAATCAATTAATTTTTTTTTTTTTGAGAGAGAGAGAGAGCATACAAGCGAGTGGCAGGAAGGGACAGAAGGAGGGAGAGAATCTTAAGCAGGCTCCATGCTCAGCAAGGAGCCAGATACAGGGCTGGATCTTGGACCCTGAGATCCTGACCTGAGCTGAAGTCAAGAGTCTGATGCTTGACTAACTGAGCCACCCAGGCACCTGTGGCTAAGACTTTTAAATGCTAACAAAACAAACTGTGATCCTGATTTATTTTCTTTTGTTCTTCCTTGGACATCATGGTTTTAGGTGCCACCTGGGCCTGATGATCTGATATCTACATCCCAATCTGTACCTCTTCCTGAATTTAGAAACCTACAATACATTTTTCTGTTGGATTTCTCTACAGCATATCAGACAAACTAAATATAACAAAAAATACACACACTTTCTTCTTTTGCCTACTTTATCTCTCCCACCTTCTTACATTACTTATAAACCTCATAATGCCTACCTATGTATGGTCCCAAACACACAGATTTTTCAACTATTTCTTGCCTGTATTCATGTTTCTATGCTCTCATCCCAGAATCCTTAACAAAAAGTGACCTTGATTTTCTCAAGGTCATGGACTAAAAAAGAATGTGAGGAGTTAATTACATCTATTATTGATCTCTCTTGGTCCTATTATAGATTGGATGGGCTATAGCAATGGCCAATAACATGTGCAATTAAAAACAATCCCATGTACGAAAATACATCTTAAAAATATAAGGAGTGAGAACCTCTCTGATTTTGGTACCATTTATGGGCTTTAATGGAGAATAAGAGATTCTAAAATGCTGAAAAATCTAATTCAGACTTTGTAATTAGCCCATCTTGTCTATTATTTATGTAGTAAGGTTACTGTAGGACACTGTTATATAATTTTCAATTTATGTGCAAATTTCAGGGTCATACAATGATCAAGTTATGCTTTTGTGTGCAAAATGAATACAAACAAGTCTAATCACAGTAAATATTATCTTTGACCCTTTCCATTGAACTCTCAGACATTTGTAAGATGTATAAAATTTTATTCTGCACTGTATTGTCAATACACTATTTGAATCTGCTCTTCAGACTTTAAGAGGAGTACTATCGACTAAAGATGAATATTAAAACTGAGACTCAAAAAACACATTTAGAGGTACTTTATAATTGTAAACAAATAATTTACAAAAAAAAAAGAAAATTTAAAATATTTTTTAACAAAACCTTAAAATATCCCTGAGCAAAATCTGTAACAACTGTGTGCTTAAATCAGTGGATCTTTCTGGGCTCAGGTTCTTTCTCTGACACATGGAGATACTGTAGGTCCTATATGAACTTGTGTGTGAACATCAGATGAGATGATGTATGCAATGTTTTTAGTATATGCTTGACACTTTGGTAAAAGTTCTGTTACCGTCAGTTCTTCCATTTTCTTCTGGGTTCTGGACTGCTTGTCTCTCAAAACCTTTCTTTATGTATAAAATGTGTTCTTCAAAGATTTAGCTAACATAGAGTACATAAAGCTGATAAAACTATCCTATTTATGGATAATGGAAGTTCTAATTCATTCATCCCGGGCCAGCATTCTTTCTACAACAAAACACTGCTTTGTGAAACATTAATAATATTTTATATTATCATTTACTTTCTAAACAGAGTTAGAAAACAAAACCAGCATTAACAAATAATAAAAATTGTTGATTTAGGCTAGGATCATTTTGCAAGGATTAAATCAATACATTTTCACAATAATCTAATTGTAAAGAAGAGGCAGGGTAGCTAAATGACTTGTCCCAGGTTATACAGCTGAGAAATAGTAGAGTTAAAATTCAAACTCAGACAATGATATGAAATCCTATCATGTTATATAGTATCTAAGATCATCGCTTTTCCAATCAAAAATCTCTCCTTGTTTTGGAGAGAATTAATTGAAAGAATATAATTAAAGTTCATGTTATAAAAATAAAATTAAATAAATTTCATGTTTTACACTTTTAAGGAAATTTGAAAAATGATAAAATATTTAATGTTTTCTTTGAACACAACATAAAACTTTTAGACTCAAAACACCTGGATACTCACTGGATTCACTAAAAATCTCAATTGCATAATATGTTTCATAAGTTAGTTTAAAGAGAAGCTCACCAAAGAGTACATTATTTCCTAAAGAATAAAGCAAGACTGACATCTTGGGAAAAGATGTACATTTTAAATAGCTAACCTTTCAAAAATGGTATTATAACTTTTCATAATATATGTTATAGAACATTCTAAAACACCTTTATGTTACTATTATATTCTACATTTTTAAATATTATGGATGGTAAAATCACTTTTTGATTAGCATTTTGGTCAGTATGAGATTTTAGTCACCTTATTAAGATAATCTGAGAGGAAATACCTACATGTGTAATACAATATTGAAATGTTTTTTAATGCAAGAGTCTTCAAAGCCAGAGATGGAACGGATTCAGCCAATTGGAAATTTCTGTTGGAATCTGGAGACAACTTCATTGGCTTAGGGCCAGCCCAGGACAGAGGATGTATTGGAGGCTCCCGCACAAAACTGGGACCCGCAGGCTTATACCTGCTGCATAGAATAAATGAGAAACCTGTCTCAGTGGCAGATGAATGTACATTAATATACACAGATATGAAGATGGATGTGTGTGTGTGTGTATTCATATCCACACATATCTAAAATTTCCATGGAATAACAAAAGGCTAAAGAAGAGCCAAGGTGCTCCCATAAGAGACTATAGACTCCAGATAACAAAACTTACGCATAACAAGATGGTGTGTGAGAAGGGGGTAGAGTAATAGACCACCGAAACCTAAAAGACCTAGTCTGAGCCTCATGTGTTTAGAAATTTGATTTGTGACAGACCCGACATGCAGACTGGAAGGAAAACAAAGGACTAAATATATACATCATCAATCTTCAGGCTGAGCTATGGAGACATCAGAGAGTACATAAAGATTTTACAATGGAGATAAAGGAATACAGTTTTAAGGAAATCAATGTTTAGATCTTCATTTCCAAATGCAAAGCTTCCTAAACTGCTCTGCTTGAGGACGCACCTGTGATCACTCTGGTTCTCCTTTATGCACTTGCTTTACCAGCACACTCCATACTTTGCAGAAGACAGACCTTTTCATCTTTCCTCTATCTGACATTCAGATATATATATATATATATATTTGGCCAGGTTGTGACAGGAGAGATGTGGTATTTCTAGTGCATTTAATGCCTCACACTTTTTATCCCCTATCTTAAAAAAAAAAAAAAATGACTCATCTAGATGGAGTTTCATGAGCTTGAAATAAAACAAAGTTAGCATGAGGCCACTTAATCATACAATATTCTTTACTACCAATGCATACATAACTAAAGCTACTTTTTTAAAATTAGGAAATTAGGAAAACTGGGGCACCTGAGTGGCTCAGTCTTTAAGCTCTGCCTTCATCTCAGGTCATGATCCCAGGGTCCTGGGATCAAACCTAGCATAGGGCTCCCTGCTCAGCAGGAAGCCTACTTTCCCTCTCCCACCTCCCTCATTTATGTTCCTGCTCTCACTGTTTCTGTCAAATGAATAAATAAAATCAAAGGGAAGGAAGGAAGGAAGGAAGGAAGGAGAAAGAGGGGAGGGTGGGAGGGGGAGGAAGAGAAGAAGGGAATTAGGACAAGTGAAGTATAAATGTAAACAGGTTTGATATTCACAAGCTGTCATCAAAGTTGTCTTTGGAAGTTTGATGCAAATTAGAGAACTGCTCACAGTGAAAGCTAGAGAAGCATACGCACCCACAGAAAAATGGCAGTCCTCAGTATACATTAGTAGCTATAAGTTAGCAGTTCAGCTCATCACCTCAGAAAACTGATTCTCTATAATGAAATCACTGTGCTTGATGAATAAATATGATGGCTGAAGCCACTGTTCAACAGACTGTGTCACAAATTATGGTAGATTAAAAACAAAACTATGCCTTAGAACAAACAAAACTATGGTTTTACTGAGAAGAAGAGAGACAAATAGCCAATAAGCACATGAAAAGATGTTTACCGTCATAAATGCAAATTAGAGAAATACAAATCAAAACCCAAATGAGATACCACCTCATGCCCATTAGGATGTCTCGTAGTAAAACAAAATAAAGAAAATAATAAATAATAAATAATAAAATAAATAAACACAGTAAAATAAAAAAATAAAATAATAAATAATAAAATAAATAACAATAAATAAATGAAATAAATAAAATCAATAAAATCAATAAATGAAAAAATAATGAGGAGGAGTCAAGATGGCGGAGAAGTAGCAGGCTGAGACTACTTCAGCTAGCTGGAGATCAGCTAGATAGCTTATCTAAAGTTTGCAAACACTTGCAAATCCATCGGCAGATAGAAGAGAAGAAGAACAGCAATTCTGGAAACAGAAAAACAACCACTTTCTGAAAGGTAGGACAGGCGGAGAAGTGAATCCAAAGCGACAGGAAGATAGACCCCGGGGGGAGGGGCCGGCTCCCGGCAAGCGGTGGAGCAACCGCGCACAAAATCAGAACTTTTAAAAGTATGTCCTCCTGAGGGACATCGCTCCAGAGGCTAAACCGGGGCGAAGCCCACGTGGGGTCAGCATGGCCTCAGGGCCCGCAGGGTCACAGAAGGATCGGGGGTGTCTGAGTGTCGCAGAGCTAGCGGGTATTGGAACGGGAAAAACGGCTACAGAGACAGAGCCGACAGTAAGCTCGCAGCTCGGTGTTACCCTGAACCGGTCGCAGGCTCGGTGAGCTCGGAGCGCGGCCGGAGGTCAGGCAGACGGGAGTAACTGGGCGATGTTCACTAAGGGCGCACTGAGGAGTGGGGCCCTGGGCTCTGGGCTCCTCTGGGCCGGAGACCAGGAGGCCACCATTTGTATTCCCGTCCTCCGGAACTCTACGGAAAGCGCTCAGGGAACAAAAGCTCCTGAAAGCAAACCCGACCGGATTACTCACCCTGGCCCCTGGGTAAGGGCGGTACAATTCCGCCTGGGGCAAAGACACTTGAGAATCACTACACCAGGCCCCTCCCCCAAAAGATCAACAAGAAATCCAGCCAGGACCAAGTTCACCTACCAAGGAGTGCGGTTTCAATACCAAGGAGAGCAGCAGAATTCCAGAGGAGGAGAAAGCAAAGCACACAACTCACAGCTTTTTCCCTGTGATTTTTTTTAGTCTTGCAGTTAATTTAATTTTTTTCTTTTTCATTTTTTGTTTTTTTTCATGCCTTCTGGTAAATTTTTTTTAACTTTTATCTTTTTCTTTTTTAACATTTTTTAACTAGTTTATCTAATATATATATTTTTTCATTTTTATATTTTTCTTATTTGTTTTCTTTTTTTTTTTTTAATTCTTTTCTTTTTTTTTTTCTTTCTTCCTTTTTGAACCTCTTTTTATCCCCTTTCTTCCACCTCACGATTTGGGATCTCTTCTAATTTGGTTAAAGCATATTTTCCTGGGGTTGTTGCCACCCTTTTAGTATTTTCCTTGCTCCTTCATATACTCTTATCTGGACAAAATGACAAGACGGAAAAATTAAACACAAAAAAAAAGAACAAGAGGCAGTACCGAAGGCTAGGGACCTAATCAATACAAACAATGGTAATATGTCAGATCTAGAGTTCAGAATGACAACTCTCAAGATTCTAGCCGGGCTCGAAAAAGGCATGGAAGATATTAGAGAAACCCCCTCAGGAGATATAAAAGCCCTTTCTGGAGAAATAAAAGAACTAAAATCTAACCAAGTTGAAATCAAAAAAGCTATTAATGAGGTGCAATCAAAAATGGAGGCTCTCACTGCTAGGATAAATGAGGCAGAAGAAAGAATTAGTGATATAGAAGACCAAATGACAGAGAATAAAGAAGCTGAGCAAAAGAGGGACAAACAGCTACTGGACCACGAGGGGAGAATTCGAGAGATAAGTGACACGATAAGACGAAACAACATTAGAATAATTGGGATTCCAGAAGAAGAAGAAAGAGAGAGGGGAGCAGAAGGTGTACTGGAGAGAATTATTGGGGAGAATTTCTCCAATATGGCAAAGAGAACGAGCATCAAAATTCAGGAGGTTCAGAGAACGCCCCTCAAAATCAATAAGAATAGGCCCACACCCCGTCACCTAATAGTAAAATTTACAAGTCTCAAGACAAAGAGAAAATCCTGAAAGCAGCCCGGGAAAAGAAGTCTGTAACATACAATGGTAAGAATATTAGATTGGCAGCTGACTTATCCACAGAGACCTGGCAGGCCAGAAAGAGCTGGCATGATATTTTCAGAGCACTAAATGAGAAAAACATGCAGCCATGAATACTATATCCAGCTAGGCTATCATTGAAAATAGAAGGAGAGATTAAAAGCTTCCAGGACAAACAAAAACTGAAAGAATTTGCAAACACCAAACCAGCTCTACAGGAAATATTGAAAGGGGTCCTCTAAGCAAAGAGAGTGCCTACAAGTGCTAGATCAGAAAGGAACAGAGACCATATACAGTAACAGTCACCTTACAGGCAATACAGTGGCACTAAATTCTTATCTCTCAATAGTTACCCTGAATGTTAATGGGCTAAATGCCCTGTCAAAAGACACAGGGTATCAGAATGGATAAAAAAACAAAACCCATCTATATGTGGCCTACAAGAAACTCATTTTTTTAATATATAATTTTTTATTTTTTATTCACATATATTTTTATCCCCAGGGGTACAGGTCTGTGAATGACCAGGTTTACACACTTCACAACACTCACCAAAGAAACTCAAGAAACTCATTTTAAGCCCAAAGACACCTCCAGATTTAAAGTGAGGGGGTGGAATAGAATTTACCATGCTAATGGACATCAGAAGAAAGCAGGAGTGGCAATCCTTATATCGTATCAATTAGATTTTAAGCCAAAGACTATAATAAGAGATGAGGAAGGACACTATATCATACTCAAAGGGTCTGTCCAACAAGAAGATCTAACAATTTTATATATCTATGCCCCCAACGTGGGAGCAGCCAACTATATAAACCAATTAATAACAAAATCAAAGAAACACATCAACAACAATACAATAATAGTAGGGGACTTTAACACTCCCATCACTGAAATGGACCGATCATCCAAGCAAATGATCAGCAAGGAAATAAAGGCCTTAAACGACACACTGGACCAGATGGACATCACAGATATATTCAGAACATTTCATCCCAAAGCAACAGAATACACATTCTTCTCTAGTGCACATGGAACATTCTCCAGAATAGATACATCCTCGGTCCTAAATCAGGACTCAACCGGTATCAAAAGATTGGCATCATTCCCTGCATATTTTCAGACCACAATGCTCTAAAGCTAGAACTCAACCACAAAAGGAAGTTTGAAAAGAACCCAAATACATGGAGACTAAACAGCATCCTTCTAAAGAATGAATGGGTCAACCGGGAAATTAAAGAAGAATTGAAAAAAATCATGGAAACGAATGATAATGAAAATACAACGGTTCAAAATCTGTGGGACACAACAAAGGCAGTCCTGAGAGGAAAATATATAGCGGTACAAGCCTTTCTCAAGAAACAAGAAAGGTCTTAGGTACACAACCTAACCCACACCTAAAGGAGCTGGAGAAAGAACAAGAAAGAAACCCTAAGCCCAGCAGGAGAAGAGAAATCATAAAGATCAGAGCAGAAATCAATGAAATAGAAACCAAAAAAACAATAGAACAAATCAACAAAACTAGGAGCTGGTTCTTTGAAAGAATTAATAAGATTGATAAACCCCTGGCCCGACTTATCAAAAAGAAAAGAGAAAGTACCCAAATAAATAAAATCATGAATGAAAGAGGAGAGATCACAACTAACACCAAAGAAATACAAACTATTATAAGAACATACTATGAGCAACTCTACGCCAATAAATTTGACAATCTGGAAGAAATGGATGCATTCCTAGAAACATATAAACTACCACAACTGAACCAGGAAGAAATAGAAAGCCTGAACAGACCCATAACCAGTAAGGAGATTGAAACAGTCATTAAAAATCTACAAACAAACAAAAGCCCAGGGCCAGACGGCTTCCCGGGGGAATTCTACCAAACATTTAAAGAAGAACTAATTCCTATTCTCCTGAAACTGTTCCAAAAAATAGAAATGGAAGGAAAACTTCCAAACTCATTTTATGAGGCCAGCATCACCTTGATCCCAAAACCAGGCAAGGTTCCCCCCAAAAAAGAGAGCTATAGACCGATATCCTTGATGAACACAGATGCGAAAATACTCAACAAAATACTAGCCAATAGGATTCAACAGTACATTAAAAAGATTATTCACCACGACCAAGTGGGATTTATTCCAGGGCTGCAAGGTTGGTTCAACATCCGCAAATCAGTCAATGTGATACAACACATCAATAAAAGTAAGAACAAGAACCATATGATACTCTCAATAGATGCTGAAAAAGCATTTGACAAAGTACAGCAACCCTTCCTGATCAAAACTCTTCAAAGTGTAGGGATAGAGGGCACATACCTCAATATCATCAAAGCCATCTAAGAAAAACCCACCGCAAATATCATTCTCAATGGAGAAAAACTGAAAGCTTTTCCGCTAAGGTCAGGAACACGGCAGGGATGTCCATTATCACCACTGCTATTCAACATAGTACTAGAGGTCCTAGCCTCAGCAATCAGACAACAAAAGGAAATTAAAGGCATCCAAATCGGCAAAGAAGAAGTCAAATTATCACTCTTCGCAGATGATATGATACTATATGTGGAAAACCCAAAAGACTCCACTCCAAATCTGCTAGAACTTGTATACGAATTCAGTAAAGTGTCAGGATATAAAATCAATGCACAGAAATCACTTTCATTTCTCTACACCAACAGCAAGACAGTAGAAAGAGATAATAAGGAGTCAATCCCATTTACAATTGCACCCAAAAACATAAGATACCTAGGAATAAACCTAACCAAAGAGGCACAGAATCTATACTCAGAAAACTATAAAGTACTCATGAAAGAAATTGAGGAAGACACAAAGAAATGGAAAAATGTTCCATGCTCCTGGATTGGAAGAATAAATATTGTGAAAATGTCTATGCTACCTAAAGCAATCTACACATTTAATGCAATTCCTATCAAAGTACCATCCATCTTTTTCAAAGAAATGGAACAAATAATTCTAAAATTTATATGGAACCAGAAAAGACCTTGAATAGCCAAAGGGATATTGAAAAAGAAAGACAACGTTGGTGGCATCACAATTCCGGACTTCAAGCTCTATTACAAAGATGTCATCATCAAGACAGCATGGTACTGGCACAAAAACAGACACATAGATCAATGGAACAGAATAGAGAGCCCAGAAGTAGACCCTCAACTCTACGGTCAACTAATCTTCGACGAAGCATGAAAGACTGTCCAATGGAAAAAAGACAGCCTGTTCAATAAATGGTGCTGGAAAATTGGACAGCCACATGCAGAAAAATGAAATTGGACCATTTCCTTACACCACACACAAAAATAGACTCAAAATGGATGAAGGACCTCAATGTGCGAAAGGAATCCATCAAAATCCTTGAGGAGAACACGGGCAGCAACCTCTTTGACCTCTGCCGCAGCAACATCTTCCTAGGAACAACGCAAAAGGCAAGGGAAGCAAGGGAAAAAATGAACTATTGGGATTTCATCAAGATCAAAAGCTTTTGCACAGCAAAGGAAACAGTTAACAAAATCAAAAGACAACTGACAGAATGGGAGAAGATATTTGCAAACGACATATCAGATAAAGGACTAGTGTCCAGAATCTATAAAGAACTTAGCAAACTCAACACCCAAAGAACAAATAATCCAATCAAGAAATGGGCAGAGGACATGAACAGACATTTCTGCAAAGAAGACATCCAGATGGCCAACAGACACATGAAAAAGTGCTCCATATCACTCAGCATCAGGGAAATACAAATCAAAACCACAATGAGATATCACCTCACACCAGTCAGAATGGCTAAAATCAAAAAGTCAGGAAATGACAGATGCTGGCGAGGATGCGGAGAAAGGGGAACCCTCCTACACTTTTGTTGGGAATGCAAGCTGGTGTAGCCACTCTGGAAAACAGCATGGAGGTTCCTCAAAATGTTGAAAATAGAACTGCCCTATGACCCAGCAATTGCACTATTGGGTATTTACCCTAAAGATACAAATGTAGTGATCCAAAGGGGCACATGCACCCGAATGTTTATAGCAGCAATGTCCACAATAGCCAAACTATGGAAAGAACCTAGATGTCCATCAACAGATGAATGGATCAAGAAGATGTGGTATATATACACAATGGAATACTATGCAGCCATCAAAAGAAATGAAATCTTGCCATTTGCGACAACATGGATGGAACCTAGCGTTCATGCTTAGTGAAATAAGTCAAGCAGAGAAAGACAACTATCATATCATCTCCCTGATATGAGGAAGTGGTGATGCAACATAGGGGCTTAAGTGGGTAGGAGAAGAATAAATGAAACAAGATAGGATTGGGAGGGAGACAAACTATAAGTGACTCTTAATCTCACAAAACAAACTGAGGGTTGCTGGGGGGAGGGGTTTTGGAAGAAGGGGGTGGGATTATGGACATTGGGGAGGGTATGTGCTTTGGTGAGTGCTGTGAAGTGTGTAAACCTGGTGATTCACAGACCTGTACCCCTGGGGATAAAAATATATGCTTATAAAAAAAATAATGAAAACAACAGATTTTGGTGAGAATATGGAGAAACCAGAATGCTTATGTACTATTGGTAAGAATGTAAAATGGCACAGGGACCATGACAAACAGAATGGCGATCCTCAAAACACTAAAATATAATTACCATATGATCCAGTGAGTCCATTTTTGGGAAACTGAAATCAAGGACTCCAACAGGTATTTATACACTCATATTCTTACTATTCATCAGAGGGAAAAGGTGGAAGACACCCAAGTGTACACTAACAGAGAAACCATACACAAAATGTGGTATATACATACCACAGCATATAACTCAGTCTTAAGGAGGAAGGAAATTCTGACGTATGCTACAACATGGATAAACTTTCTATGCTAAGTGAAGTAAGCAAATCACAAGTAAGTCTGGGTCCATCTAAATGAGGCACTTAGAGTAGTCAAATTCGTAGAAACAGGAAGTAGAATGGTGGTTGCTATGGGCCGTGGGTAGGGAGTGGTGGGGAGAGAAGGTTTACCTGGCACAGAGTTCCAGTTTTCCAAAATAAGGACTTCTTGGGTGGATGCCAGTGATGGTAGCACAACCATGGAAATATCTTAATGTCATTACACTACACACTTAAACACGATTAAAGTGGTACATTTTATGTTCTGTTTATTTTACCACAATTAAAAAAATTTAAAAAGGAAAAAAAAATGTTTGCTGATTGTCTACTAAGTGGTAGTGCTAGGTACCGTGCTAGGAGCCAGTGTTACGGCAAAGCCTGAGTTTATCTTCAGCTTAAATTTGGAAACATTTTTACTGAGGAACAAATGTTGGATGCCTAAATGTTTTGCCTTTGATTTGCATGGACTGTGGGACGTTATCATTAAAATGGCAAACATTATTGTTTAGGATATTAAGCTAGCATATGTTTTAAAGAAATATGTGAAGAATGTGGGATAAATTCGTATTCTGCAAGTATTGCATTTACACCTGAGAGGGGGATGTGTTTTTACACACTTAAACGTGAATTTTAAAAAAGACAGGCTTATTATAATGACAGGTAAACCTGATTTAATCTGCCATTTTGACAATGAGAACTGTGTTTCCCAAACAGTACACGTGGCAGACATTTTCAAATCAGTAGGTGAACTAATTTTGCATCACCAAAGGTTAGACATAAGTATGTCTGAATCA
This sequence comes from Mustela nivalis, assembly GCF_964662115.1. Classification (NCBI taxonomy): domain Eukaryota; kingdom Metazoa; phylum Chordata; class Mammalia; order Carnivora; family Mustelidae; genus Mustela; species Mustela nivalis. The sequence continues at coordinate 128,376,585 of NC_139026.1, read as the reverse complement.
TGTCTGAATAAGTTAAAATCACATTAACTTATTTTATCAAAAAATAATTGACAAAGCTATATTAAAATTATTCATGTTTCAAATTTTCCACATCTTTAGGAGTATATTGAGTTAAACAAAGAAGAAGCATAAGAAGATTTATTAGCGGTGATTCTCTAAGTCTTGATATGTAAATAATTCTTGGATACTGTTCCCAGAAACTGAGCAAATGAATGATTCTACCAACTGTACTGTAATAAATATTTTTTAAGTCAGGTGGTTTTTAATTTGTTGCTTCCAAAATCTGAGGAGTGACTTAATTTTCTGAAGCTGGGTCAAAAAATAAATTTTAATTACACAGTAGTTTTTTTTATACAGTAGTTTTTAATTTACAACCTATTTTGACATATAATACAGTTCAAACACTTGAGAGAAAATGCTATGACAAAACTCCCATCTTAGCAATTGTTACAATCTTAGATGAATGAGGCTTTTTAGCACTGAATTCTCTAAAAGCAAGTTTTAGAAATAGGATCAAATTTTTTCTAAAGATTTTATTTATTTATCTGAGAGAGAGAGAGAGAGGGTGAGCACATGAGAAAGCTTACATGGGGGGAGGGGCAGAGGGAGAGGGAGAAGCAGACTCCCTGCCTACACTGGCTCCATCCCAGGACCTAGAAATCATGACCTGAGCCAAAAGCAGAAGCTTAACTGACTGAGCCACCCAGGAACCCCTAAATCAAATTATTTTTGAGCTAAGAGATCATTGCCCATGACTATATGAAACAACCGATGCAATTAATGTCACAGTTCTATGCATAGTGAAGAACCTCACAACCATACAACTAGAAAAGAAGCAAGTCACCAAAAATGCACATTATTTTATAGCGTAACTCTATTTATATAAAGTACAAAAAACTGTCCAAGTTAAATAACATTATTTAGAACCATCAACTGCACTACAATAAAAATAAGTTCCAGAGGATGATTATCATAAAATGCAGGCCAGTGATTTTCTCCAGCAGAAAAGTGCACCTAAAAAATTTCCAAAGTGTAGATAATGCTCTTAATTTGTGTATAGTAACCTGGGGGATCACTTTATTCTAATATTAAACTGAAAATATAATTTAAGTTACTGTTTCATATGTGTAATAAGGGCTACATGTTAGAATTACATAAAGCTTGAAAAATTATGGATGCCTGAACCCCACACCCAGAGATAACAGTTTAATTGGTCTGGAAAGAGGCCTGGGTAGAGATATTATTTTAAGGTTATGATATTTAATATATACTGAGATAACAATCAATCAATGACTCAACTCATAAAAATATATCTAGGCATAAAACTGTCTTGGAAAGATGATCTTGAAATATACCAACAGTAACAGATCAGTTAGTGAATAATAAAATGGTGAACTTCTTAATTTCATTTCTTTTTGGTTTTCTTTTTTTTTTTTTTAATAGTTCAACTAAGACATTTAGCTTTTGTATAGATTAAAAGAACCTTTAATACTTTGGACTATGCTTATGCTTAAAGCAATTAAGAAAATGAAAACATCACCCTGCCAAATGAATTCCGATGAGTCCTTGATAATATAGATAATCACCTAATTCCATGTTTTAGTTTCCACCAGAGTAAGACAATTAAGAGAATTCTAATTAACCACTAAGAAATAACAACTGAAAAGAAACTAGGGTGTTCCCCCAGTGCACAGCACAACAAACTAAAAAATAAAATAGTAGATCACAACACTAGGAAAGTAAACTGTACCAGAATATTATAAAGAAAACAACAATAATGTTATGGTGAATTGTTCTTGGTAGGGCACTTTGGAAAAAGAAACAACAAAAAGTATAAAGCATAATTAAAGTTACCAAAAATCTCTATGGTGATGGAGAAGCATGGCGCAAAAGACATTTAAATATAAGCATTAAAATTAAAGATGAAAAACAGAAGAACATGTGACCCACATTTTTAATCTCAGAGTGTTTCTTAATGACAAAAGCAAACCTAGAAAGTAAAACCTTCATTAAATTAAATTAAATTGAACAGAATTAAGTGAATGAAATGTTCTCAAAGTACTATAAACAATATGAAATGACAATGAAAAGCAAGAAAACTGTATTTAGAATATATCTTAAAATAGAGGGTTTATATAGTTAGTGAAGAAAGAGCGTGCCCAAATCAACATAAGAAAGCAAACAACTCAATAAAAATCTTTGGCAAGGAAGCTAATGGGCAAGTCTCAAAAGAAGAAATGTGAATGTGCATAAGGACCAGACTGGTTTAAAAAAGATTTAACCTCATTATTGATGGTATATATAAATTAAAACACTGTATCAACTCGCCTACTAAATTAGGAAAAATTATGGAAAAGGGAAACAATCTTGATGGAAAAGGTGGGAATTTAAGAAAGGGTTAAGGGGATATTACGGAGATTGCGGGGGGTGGGCATACGCTCAAGGATTGAAAGTTAACACACAGGCACCTTAGCAGAGAGCATGTAGAGAAACAGAGCAAAGAAGTGGGTGCTCCGAAGAAGGGTGGGTCAATATACCTTTATTTAGTTTTTAATTTTAGATTATTTGAGACAGAGAGAACACGAGTGTGTAAGCATGAGCAGGGGGAAGGGGAGAGGGAGAGAGAGAGAAATTCTCAGGCAAACTCCCCGCTGAACACAGAGCCTGTCTTGGGGCTCAGGGCTGGATCCCAGGATCTTGAGATCATGACTGGAGCCGAAATCAAGAGTTGGATGGTTAACTGACTTAGTCACCCAGACGCCCAGACAATATACAGTTACAGTCATAATTCTGTATGTTCTTAGGCTGAGAAGTTGCCTAGCAGGAAAGTGTGGTAGGCTATTTTTCTCTAAACAAATTTCCGCTACCTTTTTCCTTAGTTTTGAATAAACACATGGCCTGGATTTCTTTATAGTTTGAACACGGATTCAAAATTAGGCTAATTAGTCATAAATGAAATTGCTGTGCAACAGAATCTTTTAAAGGACAGTGAGTATATGCTCTTTGCCTCTTTCTCTACCTTATTTTTTTTTTTTTCCCGCCAGCTGGAAGGTAGGCATAAGGACCAGACCTAAAAGCACCCATCCTGAACTGTCATCTCCCCACAATTTTTTATACACCCTTCGACCACTGCTCTATTCCCACTGCATATTCCAGGTCAGTTCATTGCTTTTTACCTATGCCATTATACTAGCCATCTACTGAAATGGTCAATTCATTTGTGTCCTATAATATTTGTTTGTAGAAAGTCTTATATTAATATTTGTTTAGTGAATGATACAACATCATAAGAATACATTGTCAATGGACCCACACTAGACTTGTTTACCTCACTCCCTTCATCTGATGATTCCCTCTCATCCATATGGTTACCGAGCTTGGGTCCCAGTAGGCTTAGGTGTACAGTATGTCCCTGCCATCGGACTATAGTTCTGATAAAGGTCATCTGATCATTGATCTCGATCAATCAGAATCCTCTACCAGAGAATTTAAAATATAATGAGTTTCTGCTGCAATGTTGTTAGGGCTCTTAAATCATGAGGCGTACTCGTGTTTTCTGCCTATGCATGGTGAAGCAGAGAAAGCTGGTTCCACGGGGGAGGGAGTGAAACAGATGTGCAGACATGCAGTTAAGAGACAAGAGGCACAGAAAAAGCATGGCTTAAGTTCCCTCTTCAATCTTGGTTCCAGAATCTTCTTGAAGCTGGACTGTGTTTCTGCTCTTGGCTTTCCTAAGATGTCTCCTATCCTTAAATAAACTCACTTTGTGTTTAATGCTATTGGCAATTAAACTAGACCTAATTAACCTAGAGACTTCCCAGAAATTATCATGAGAATGTATAAAGACCCAAAGACCAAAAAGTAAACTAGTGGAAAGAAATCCAAACCACACTTGGTTTCTTTTGCTGAGCTCCTTCCTGACCTTTGAGTCAACAATTTGAAACTTTGTATTTCCCAAATCTGCTGAGGCAACTTTACAGACAATTTGTGTGACTTATTTTGCTCAAATCCTTCAAGAACCCATTCTGTATTAAATATCTTTATCGCCTCCTTAAAAGAAATCATGCATGGGCTAGGTCTAGCTTGACCTTGGCACCCACTAATGTCCAGTAGTACTAGGTCCCGTCTACTATCTTGATTATTTCATAGGTAATCCATGTTTCCATAGAACAATGAAGATTTTATGCAACTGACCAGGGGGGAGTTAGGTCACTACAACACAGAAGTCATGCTGATTCCTCTATAATGCTCTTCACTAAAATAATGCCTTTTGCCACCAAGTAAGGAAACCAACACAACTGAGCCAGAGAGCCAAGAAAATGCAGGGCTGTTCAGTATGCGTGTTATGCAGTGTTCACTCTGCTTCTCCACATGTTTTCTTTTGCCAAGTACTTCTTTATCATACAGTTATTCCAGTCTTTGGGCACTTTCCCCTTGTCTCCATTATTAAACAGCCTCACACATTTTTTTAAACCACCCTTCCACCAAGATTTCTGGCTTCCCAACTTACCCCCTTTTTAGATGCAGGAATATATTTTCTGAAAAGTTCTTCCATGAGGATTTTAAAATATTTTATACTGTGCTAGTATTTTTTATTACCATTATTATTGTTTATATTAGTAGTATTTACATTAGTTATCTATGCCTCACACATAAGCCCTTTCCTTGTGTGATTATTCAAAATATGAGGTTTTTTAGAAACTCACATATGCCTCAGTGTGTATGTGTTTGTGTGTTTCATGAAATATGATAGATAAGAAAGTTTGTTTCTAGCCTTGGCTTAATATTTGTACACGTACATATATATGCAAATTTTATTCAAATCTACTTCTTTATTTTTTATCCAACTGATATAAATTTTTTGTGTAAAGTATACCTATAGATTATATATATTACATGTATGTCTACTAATGTTTCAAGACTGAAGAACACACCTTTCAACTGTGTAATGGAAATTTTTTTTTAATTAACATGAATATAAAATGGAAGTTTTATTGATATGAATATTAATTTTGAATAGAAAATAATTATTAAGACATAGTTCAGTAAAAATGAGGTTCCATATTGTCACAAATAGTTTGTGCAGTGGTCTTCCCGACCAAGGTAACTGTGGAAATAGTTTAATAGTAATTAAAACAAAAATTCGAATTAGAAACAAAACAAACTGAGGATAATGTTAGTATTCAAATTTATAGTAGCCTTCATTTGAACTTAGGAGTATTTCAAAGGCATTTAATCCTTACTGAAATGTATTCTTCAGCAATTACTTTTCTTTAATATTATGAATGAATGAAGTTATATCATTGTGCTTAGATTATAATCAAGAATAATCACATTAACTATAATATTTAGTTTGTCACTGTGATATTATTATAATTATAGCTTTAAGTATGGACTTTTTTTGACACTGGAACATTAATCTTATCAACTATATTGAAAGATAAAGTAATATCTGATATTTCCCAGGTATATAACAAATGATTTCAATATAATGTTAAAGTAATTAGATGTATAATGGCTTCAATTTTTTAATTTGAAATAGCTGATTATGGCTATAACAACCTCAACTGCAAAGTTCTATTTCTAAAAATATGGGCATGGGACCAAGAACAAGAATCGATGCACTGATTTTACAGGAAGCAAATAACTTGGCTCTAAGGCTTATTGAAGAACAATGTTGGTTGACCGTGACAATGAAGCCTCTCTCCTGAGGCCTGTCTCCAATCAATTCAAGCAATAAAGCAAAGTGAAGACTAGCTAGCAACAACTGAAAGCAGAGGGTTGACGCCACAAGGACTCTCAATCCCTGGCTCTGAATTTTGTGTATGTCAACTTTTTTCTCCTAACCACTTTCCCCACAAGGCTAGGAGAAGGGTTGCTGAAAGCTCATTCTTAACATAGAGTATTAGATTCTGAAAGATAGGTATCCTTCTCCCTTACATTTTCAAAGTTTGGGAAAAAACCTGCAAAGGATTGATAGCTTGGGTTGTGATTTCTTTTTGTTCATTAATTAAGCAACAACAATCCTCATGAGGTAACCTCGAAGACAACAAATGTATCTGTTTCAATACATTTGGCAACCCAGTGTCAAATACAACTTTATATATGTTTACTACAATTCTGTAACAGCTCTAGCTGTAAAAATATTCCCTCTGTAATATAGGGGATATGACCCATAACAAATAAACCCCAAATTTCAAAAACACCATTTCTGGAGGGTCACTTGTTATCCATATCCAAAATAAATTGGCAGAGGGACTTTTGTCTACCAATTCAGGAAAGACCAGGCAGGTGGAGACACAACATCTGAAAAATAAGGCCTCCTCTACCACAGCATCAGAAGGGAGACCGGGAGGGTTGTCTTCCAGCACATAAATGCTTCAACCTGCAAGTGATGCTTTACTTTCTCAGAGCACACTGACCACATCTTTTCACATGGATCCACTTACCCAAAAGGGTCTGGGAAACATGGAAAGAAATGATGAGCATTGGGTTAGTTATACACAACTAGTGAACTGTTGAACACTACATCAAAAACTAATGATGTGGAGCACCTGGGTGGCTCAGTGGGTTAAAGCCTCTGCCTTCGGCTCAGGTCATGATCCCAGGGTCCTGGGATCGAGCCCCGCATCGGGCTCTCTGCTTGGCAGGGAGCCTGCTCCACCCCCCCGCCACCTGCTTCTCTGCCTGCTTGTGATCTCTGTCTGTCAAATAAATTTAAAAAAAAAAAAAAAACAACTTAAAAAAAACTGACGTACTATACGTTGGCTAAATGAACATAATTAAGACAAACAAAAATGGGTATTTTGCGAATAGTAAATAATATCTACAACGAAAAATGATAGGTTTAAAAAAATTGTAGTTTTTGTTCCTAAGTCCATGAACTGATATCACCATTCTTTTCCACTGATGAAGAATCAAAATTTTCGAATTAATAAAACTCAGTTACCTCTCTTTGACTAAAAACCCAAGGGTATTTATGACAATTTTAGTACTGCTACTTGTTTTTATGGCTAACAATGGCTAAGGTTCTATGCTGTTAAGCATCAGTAAGGAAATCTACCTAGCTGGTATTAGTTATTGCAACCTCCAGGTACCTCAATTTTCTGGAGTTTTACTGAGAATTAGATTAAATATGATGGTGATGATGATAATCATATGTTTAGCATTTATTGAGTAGTTAAAGAGTTTCTGTTTAAACCTCTTAGCATATGTTAATTTGTTAAATCTATAAAAGTAGGTCTGATTTTTACTGCCATAAAGATATGGAGGTGACAGAGTTGATAAGCATGTATTCAAGGTCACATGGCAAGTAAGTGGCAGTGACAAAATTGAAACCTAGGGTGACCAATTCCATTCGGCCTGTTTAACTCCTGTGCTGTGAGGAGATCCCCAATACAGAGTAGACGTTTCTGATGACGAAGTTCTGAATGATGAGACCCACTGCTATCCCCTTACCCTTCGTCCATCAGTGCGCTTTCCTTCTGATAAATCTGCCCGACTGGCTCAGAGGAACTCTTCACTGAGATGTTTGCAGGGTTAGCCCTTCTTTCATTTAAGGCTCTGCTCAACTGTAACCTTCAAAGAGATTGTTTCTTACCACTCTAATCAAGGTAATGATTCTCCATCGCTTTTTCCCTGTATAATTCATGGCATCTATCACCCCATGACACAATATTGCATATTACTTTGTTTATTATCTGTGTCTGCCACCAGAATGTTACTCAAGGAAGGCAGAAACTTGCTCTGATCTGAATTTTCACACACATACCAAGATCTGAATAAACGGTTTCTATTAATCTACCTGTCATTCCTTCCTTCATTTCTTCCTTCCTTCCTTCCTTCCATCCGTCCATCCATCCATCCATCCGGACTCATTATCTATCCTTATATTATTCAGAGCTATAAATCATCTAACCATTAGTTATTAAAAATAAGTGGCTTTTAATTATTTCATCAGGGTGAGATGTTCAATTACTATTATTTTTTTACTCACTGCCATTCTTTTTTTTTTCTTTTCTCCAACATATACTTTAAAAGAAAATTATGTGAGGGGCGCCTGGGTGGCTTAGTGGGTTAAAGCCTCTGCCTTCGGCTCTGCCTGCCTCTCTGCCTACTTGTGATCTCTGTCTGTCAAATAAATAAAATCTTTAAAAATTTTTTAATTAAAAAAAATTATGTGAAATCTAAAAGTAACACTTGAAGCACTCATATGTTGAGCAGAAGTACAGCTTTTCATCTGAACTAAGTGACAAAGGTTAAGTTTCGAAGGCAAACTCTACAGACTTCTGTTTATAGATTTATGTATTCGTGAACTTTATATAGAGCAATCACTGTTTTGTGATCTCCCCAGTTCAATTTGAATCCAGAGTAATGCTGCACTGAAATCATTATCATCAAGCCACTATTTTTCACTCCAGATCAATTACTGTTTAAAGGACACTTAGGAGTCATACAGTTTTTGAGGGGAAAAATGAAAGGTGTGAAAGAGTAAGCCTTTTCAGTTTATGTGTGAAGACAATGCACCAGACAGCTAAAATTATAATGACGCTGGCTTCCCTTATTTGATCTCCAAACTATATCCCTCCCTTCACATTTAGGATTATTTGGGAAGCATGATTATTTTGTTCTGTATGAATTTAGAGAAACACAGGATAGCTACTGTGCTACTGTCTACTTAGAAGATTTTATTGACTTCTGGAAGCATTTTTCTACACCCTAAATCATTCCTTCCTTTTCCCTAAACTCAAATCTAGTCATCATTCAATTCAATCTTCTAGATGTTTTAGTGGAAAAGGCAACATCTTACACTATTATTGGTTTCCACCCTAAGGGACCAGGCTAAGGGACCAGGCTTGCGAGTTTCTTGGAAACAGTTCACAGAACAGTCCAGGAAATATAAGGCACAGGGGGCATGTGGGGAAGGGGAGGAAGTGCTGGGAGTCAAGGCAGGGGCACTGAAAGGGGAAATGGAAAATCAATGAAGCCAAACACTGCGTAACATGTGCATCTCAGCTCTGTTCAGAGGAGATGTGCACAGTACATTGCACAGAGTTTTCTGCAGTCCAGGCAATCGATACATGTTTGCTGAACAAGTGAACAGAAGGAACCAGATCTTGAACAATGATACAAAAAGTGTGATGCCTACAATTATCAAGTCTTTTGCTCTTGCTGCTCCTTTATACTTTTAGCTAACAAATATTCAGGGTTTACTGTATATCTCATGCATTCCTCAAAGCACTTTGCATGAAGGAAATGATTTAGTCCTAAGAGCTCCCTGAGATGGAAGAACTATTATTATTTCATAGCTGAGGAAAGTGAGACAAAGGAGGATCATGTGACTTGCCTAAAATCACAGAGCAGACTGCAAGAGTGTAACCTAGGATATGCACCTAATGGTTTTGCAGAACTGAGCTACCAACAACTGACATAAATGCTACTTAGTATTCATAGTAAATGCAGTAAGTACCAGCTGAATGATGGTCCTTAATAAATAATACTCTCTTTGAAAAATGAGTGACCATTTAAATTTAGAATTGACACTTTGATAATTACAATGATGGACTATCTCATTCCTGTCTATATAAATTCCAGTCCTACATCCTTCTTCTGTAGGATGGTAGTTGCACTTTGTAAGATTTTTATTAAAAAAAAAAAAACATTTAAATCAACATGAATTTAAAAAGAGGAGATAACGAGTTCCTAATCTGTCACTTATTTTTCCATGAATAAGCTACTTGCTTCCTTGTTAACTTGCCCAAAAAGGAGACATGCTTCTTAACGTGTCCCTGGACAGACTGAAGACTATGCCTATGCCTTATTTTTCTTTTTAGAAAAATACAATAGATTTGACAGTAAATTGAAGATAGTACAGTGATGTATTCAGAATGCAAAGAAATAAAAAGAATACATACAGCTTTATGTCGGTCATGTACTAAATATTATCTAATAAATTGAGTTGTAAGTTTTTGAATGGAAAATAAAAAGTAACTATGGAGCTCAAATAGCTTCCTTATTTGCAGGTAAAGTAGATAACCACCAAACAGAAATAGAAATACATGGGAATCATATATATCCTCCACCTTCTTCCACATTCACTTTTCATCAATTTTAAACTTTGTTCCCAATTATTCCAAACTTTTAAAAATATGCATAGATTCCAGGGTTGTCAGATAATTCTGGGAAAATCTCAGAGTCCATTATGATCCTGTCATTCTGCAAATGTGAAAAGTGAAGCTCTATAATGACACGGAGGAAGTTAAAGGATTTGTGTTAAATCCCTGAAAAAGGTTATTAGTGTATAGTAACCTACATAAATCTATATAATCTATATAAATCTATAAAAACATATGGTACCTTGTTTTTTGAGATTTTCTGGCTCTTCCCCATCCCCTACTTTGAGGTGGGTCTTCCCTCTCCTTCGTCTGTCCCTAGTCTACTCCATTTTGATTCCACTCCCAGTGTTGTGTCTGTTCATGTTTTGCTTCGCTGGGTTTACGAATGGGAACCACTGAAATGGAAGGGGATCATGTGGATCAAGCTTGAGAGTTCATGGTGTCAATGACTCCAACCCCACAGAACTTCCCGCAGAGCTCTGGACCCATTCATTCCATAGGTTTTAGCTCCCTCCAGTTTTAGCTGCCTTCTCCAACCGCATGACTGAGTTTCCCAGTGAGTGTCTGTTGGCTCTCTCACGATTCTCCTACCTTCTCCTTTACAGACATAAATAACATACAGGTCTTGTGGCTATTGGTGGTTTATCCCTATTTGCTTATATACTGGCTTTTGGAGGGATGCCTTTGCACTTAATTTTGTTGTCTATGTTTTCTGTGATTTACTGACTTTGCTAACTAGGTGCTCTGACTGTTTTGATGTGAGAACTTGGGAAAACCCCAAAACCAGTCTGCATCATCACTACCATGTTTCCATAATTCTCCCTGCTTTTATACATATTTTAAACAACTTCATTGTGTTATAATTTGGAATTTACATACCATTAAGGTCACCTGTATTTTGTTTACAATTTAATGTCTTTTGTATATTTATGCAGTTGTGCAACAACTGCCATAAAAAATGTAGAATATTTCATCATCCTCCACAGAAATGCCATGTTCCTTAATAGTTACTCCTCAGCCCTTTTTTCCTTCAGCCCTATGGAACCGCTTATCTACTTTCTGTCTTTACACATCTGCCTGTTATAGATATTTCATATAAATGGTATCACATAAAATATGGTCTTTTGCTATCGGTAGTATGGGACAGAAAAATAAACATGATGTAATGTTTTAAGTTCTTCACCTCAAATGGCTAACAGCAACAATTCCATGGCAGACTCTATGACAATGTGTCTGCATATGATTTGAAGTTGGCTACCTGGTGCAGGGCAATAAAACACCAACTGAGAACATGGTCATGGTCAATAGGAAGGGTGACGACTATAACAATAAAATGTGATACACAGATTTTACTGTGTGTCAAGACTCTTCTAAGCACTTCAAATATATTAACAGATTTAATATTCACAGGAAGTTATGATGGAAGTACTATTGTTATCGTCCCCATTTTATTGATAAGGAAACTGAGGCAAACTAAAATAAAGTCACCCAAATTAGTAACTGGAAAAGCTGATTCCATACCCAGAGAGTTGGTCTCAAGTCTCCTTGTTCTTTTTTTTTTTTTTTTTAATTTTTCTTTTAGAGAGAGAGAGAGAGTGGGTGAGTGAGAGGGAAGAAAGAGACTCTCAAGCAGACACCTGCTGAGCACAGAGCCCAATCTCACAACCCTGAGATCATGACCTGAACCGAAATGAAGAGTCGGACGCTTAACCAACTGAGCCATCCAGGTGTCCCATAAGACTCCTTGTGCTTTTCTTTTCTTTCTTTTTTTTTTTTTTTTAAGATTTATTTTATCTTAGAGAGACAAAGAGAGAGCTCAAGGTGGGGGTTGGGAAGCAGAGTGACAGGAAGAGGGAGAGAAGCAGACTCCTCACAGACAGGGGAGACTGAGGGGGGCAGGGGCTCGATCTCACCATCCTGAGATCATGACCTGAGCTGAAATCAAGAGTCAGATGCTTAATTGACTGAGCCACCCAGGTATCACAAGACTCTGTTCTTAACAACTGTTCTATAGTGCCTTTCTGATTTTGGGGTGTTTAGTTAAATGCCATTCTCTTCTAAATCAGTGGCAGTGCCAAGCAGCTTAGGGTAACAAATTCTGAGTAATACATTAACATTTTAATGGCATGTAGGTTAAAACTAAGACGACACCCAAGTCGTGGCTGGGTGGCTCAGTCCTTAAGCATCTGCCTTTGACTCAGGTCATGAACCCAGCATCAATGGATCAAGCCCCACATGAGGCTCCCTGCTGTGTTCCCTCTCTCACTGTCTTGGTCAAAGAAACAAAAACAACTTAATAAAGAAAAACCTAAGGAGACAAAAGAATCATTGTCTTTTAGTTTCATAGATATTCTTGCACACTTTGTCGTAATGCTTTTTTTCTTCTATCTTAACTAAAACATAATTTGAAAACCTTCATTACCTGTAGCAGATTGGGCTTTAACTGCTTCTTAATAAAGCAGTGGCTACTTTGTCCTAAAACATATTTGATACACAACTGACTACGTTCAAGTACAACTCGTCATGATTTGCCTCTTTATTTCCAAGACACAGTAAGAACTATAGGCCTAAAAAGTACTTTATCACTAAACATAAGATATTAAAGTATTTCTCAGTAGGCTGAGCAATGATTATAATCATGTAAATTCTCACAGGACTTCATAAGAATGGGGGGGGGGACAGTGTAAACTCCTCCACAAAACTGGCAAAGTTGGAATAATAATGCTCAGATATCTTCCCTGAATCAGCCCATCTAATAATCATTCTGCCTCCCTGAAGAGGAAAGGAATCTCTTCTGTTCAATAAAAATTTCTTTCTTTCAAAAATCTTAGGAAAAAAAGTTCTGGAGATTTTTTTTTAAGTTGCCAGAATCATTTATAGATTGAAGAACTAACTATAATGGAAAAATCAGCATATTACTAGGAAGGTGACTAGAGAAGAACTGAAGTTCTTTCTTCTAGAACAAACGCCTACCTTCTAAGATACCTCTTCATGATTATATGTCCAGAGCCTCATTTCCTGTTGTCCAGAACCCTCTCCCAAACATCTCCACGCCCAAATCCTGTCCCATTCTCCACATGAAGACCCGGAGCTCTGCGCTCCGTACACCATCTGGGATCTTTGAAGCTGCCTTGCTCATAAAATGAGCTGCCTCAGTGAAAAGATACTTTAATGTGAGAGCAATAATAAAATTAAACAGCACTCAAGTTTAGCTCTCGGTCCCAGGAGCTCGCCTCCAAGAGAATCAGTGTAGAATTCGTTGGCAGTGTCATTCGCATGGTGCTGTTTTGGAAATTAGATGGAATAGTGCCCCGGAAAGAACTTTGCCAGTGTATTTGTAATGATTTTTGACATTTTCTGGGTAGTTTTGTAAAGAACATCTAAGTACAGTTATACTTCACACATTTGGAAGTGAGATAAATGAGAGCAAAATTGTTCAAGTTGCTGCGCACTTGCTGAAGTAGCATTTTAAATACCCAAAGCTCTGCTCTCAATTCAAGTCTGGGTTGAATTTATTTCTCCTATTTCCACTAAGTGATGGCTTTCTACCAATTTTTTTTAACTGGTTCATTTTAAATTGATTTAGATAAATGTATGTAAATGTTAGGCATACACTTACATTGTGTTGAAAAATAAATGCCAAGGGAAATATTTCTGTATGTCAGGGGATGGTCTGAAGCAAGAAAGGAATTAAATGCTTATGTACTAATGGGAGGGAGAAGCTATCTTCCCTTAACATGGGTGTTCAACAATTATGAAATGAACCCTTTCAACATATTTGTATGCATGTACCAAATAGATGACAGCAGAACACTTTGTAAATGAGAAGTAAAGATAAAAATGCCTAGATTACGACAGTTGTTCCAAAAAGAAGTGATTTCCAGAAACTCACCAGTCATGCAGTCTTTAAATTCAATGTCATCAACTGCCGCTCCTCCTCCCAGATCCCTGGTTCTGATGCCTTGGAATATCACTTCGAAATTCCTTAGCTTTCCTAGCAGGATGGCAGCCTTTTGCCAATGCTCAGTAGAGTTCTGCTCAGGTTCTTGCCATACTTTTGACAGTCCTTTCTCTGTCTGCAGTAGAGAAATAAACACCAAAGAAGAAACACAGCCAATCCCTTAGAACAGAAGCATTTGCTTAGGGAAAACTGATTATAAAACAAACCCTGGAACTCTGATACTATCCGTGATGTCCCTGACCTCAGCGAAACCGAGGCATGTTAGTCTACTACAGTGTTTCCTAGCAGCACCGATAAATCTGTTGGGTGTTTTCAAAGACACCACTATCTAGGCGTAGCTCACTCAGTGCTTTCCACTTCTCCTCTGCAGGCACACGAAATCCTCGATATCTCATGGGATCTGAACATTTTATAGAAACCCTGGATTATAGCTTGGGATGCTCCCCCAACCTTCTATTCGTATTCTGAGTGGAAATAGTTTACACAGGGGAAGAGAAGAAATGAGATGGAAGGAGGAATACGTGGGAGAAATCACTATCCCTGACGGATATAACAAAGGGATTGTGAAGTGAGTTATGGTGGCAAAGTGATGATTTCTAAGATCAGCAAGATTTCAAAAATCCTACTAATATATTATTTTGGCTATCTAAAAAATTCTATTATAATATGACGGATCACTCTTCAGTTATAAAGGAAAAATTAATTTTCTAAAACACTTATGTAAGTACCTCCTCCATATGTTTAAAGTTGGTTCTCATTGCTCTTTGGTCTTCTAGACCTAGTTCCTCCCGAGAATTAGATGTTTTAATAAATCATGATGATGGACACATTGAAGGAAGGAGAAATAAATAAACTATATATTTTCTATATATAGTATTATAAATATATGCACATCTATGTTTATGTTTATGGTTAGCCCCAAATAACTAATATCTCAGGATCCACTATTTTGTTTTCATAACAAATTAACAACAGTAACAACAAAACCTTGTGTCTGAAGCTTGTAATCAAACCGTGGAATCGAGGGAAAATACTGAGGGGAATGGCAGCCAGAAAATCAAGCAAGCTGTTCCAGCAGATTTATAGCATGCAACTGTGAAACACATAATTTACAGGTATTTTTTTAATATAAGCTGAAGAAAAAGAGAAATATTGGAAAAAGGATCCAAAGGAATTACATTTCTACAGGTTCAAGCTTTTAGGGTACTAATGTTGATAAATATGGCTGACACCTTGTTGTGCTGAGGGAGACACAATCAAACAGTTCTTCCTTGGCTGAATTACAAAGAAAGTGGAGCCTCATATTAGTTAATCCAAACTTAACTTTGCAAAACAACTAATGGTGTCTAGATAGATTTCTGAACAGCCTTCCCCCTCTAAAAAAAAAAAATAAATAAATAATAAGAATAAGAAAAGTCTTTATACCCAGAGACTCATGTAACTTTTGCCTTGAAGGGAATGGGAAATTCGCACATAATTAATAGGATTTTATATCCTTCTGATGACTAAAGAAGCAAAGCCTTTTTTAAGGTTAATCACTGACTGTCAGTGATGTTGTAGTGATGTGGAATCAAAGGAATGATTACTTAAATTAAAGATTAAAGTAGAGGGGGCCTGTCTGACACATAACAACATAACAGGCATGGATATTGGTAAAGTCTGCCTTAATTTACAAACTTAACTCACTTTGCTAATATTTTCTATTAATCTACTTCTGAAGTTTCTAGAACCACTCATTAACTGTGACAAGCCCCCAATGGGTTTTCAACAAATACCATCACAGAAGGTTATGTGATTACTTTAATCCATAAAATAAAAATCATTTCTTCAATCTTATAACTGACCTTCTTGTGAAAAAGATATTTGAATAATATATCCATTATCATATTATGTAGTAAGAAAAGAAAACAAGGGTGAATTCTTTGGAAAACCAACCATGGGTCAATCTCATGGCGGGTGACATTAGAATATCTAATATATTTACTATCATTCCTCTTTAAATATATCAAATCTTATCCCCATAATTTACAAAATTATG
Organism: Mustela nivalis; assembly: GCF_964662115.1. Classification (NCBI taxonomy): domain Eukaryota; kingdom Metazoa; phylum Chordata; class Mammalia; order Carnivora; family Mustelidae; genus Mustela; species Mustela nivalis. Next base: position 128,360,471 of record NC_139026.1, on the reverse strand, counting down.
CATCCAAATGTAAAGTGGGAGATTTATTTGCTTATTAGTTTATCTGTCAATTCATTCATATATTCTGCAAACATTTGATGTTCACATGTACTATGTTAGATACCAGGGATAAAAAGGTGAAAAAAAAAAGAGAGAGAGAGAGTGTGTGTCTCATTGTGGAGGTAATAATCTAATATGAGAAAGTCATAAAAATAAATTACTAGAAAAGTTACATAAGTATAGGTATTTATTATTCTTATATATGTCAATATACATCAGAACAATTTTTCAAAAAGTAGTTATATGTCAATCTAATTTTTGTTCCACATATATACACTGTTGCTTTATTTACTTAATATTCTGATTTTCTATTCTTTCTAAATTGATAAAAGGAAAACCCTCTTAATTTCAACTCATGACTCTGCCACTGGCCAAGGACATATCTCTCGCATCCATCTGTATGGATGGTGAACTATCCCAAGAACCCAAGGTAATAAACATATGAAAAGTGACTGGCCACACTAATAATAGTAAAAATAGACATTAGTTCAATAATAATTAAATTATAGAAATTGAAGGAATACTCTCTTCTTATAATTTAACAATTTACCTAACTTTTAACTGATTTCCATGTATTATGCATTTTGACTCTTTATTTTATATATTGTGTATTTGTTCTGGAAATGTATTTGCCCTCATACTTTTTTTCTTTTTTTTAGTATTTTATTTATTTGACAGAGAAAGAGACAGCCAGAGAGGGAACACAAGCAGGGGGAGTGGGAGAGGGAGAAGCAGGCTTCCCTCTGAGCAGGGAACTCGATGTAGGGCTCGATCCCAGGTGCTGGGATCATGATCTGATCCAAAGGCACATGCTTACGGATTGAGCCACCCAGGCAACCCTGCCCTCATAGTTTATGCCAGTGTTTCCCTTTTGTGTCATGAAAAGAAAATATGTGAGAAATACTAAAACTCTGCTTCCATCCCCAAAGCAAAGGCTGCACAGAGCCTAGGACCGCTTCTTCCAAGACTTTTTCAAATGAAGGAAAACAAAGAGAATTTGTCACTAGTAGACATAACATAAACGAATGGCTAATAGAGTTTCTTCAAGCATAAAGGAGAGGATAAAAGAATAAACCTTAGAATAATTATCAAGAAGGGATTTAAAAAACAGCTAAAATATGAGTAAATACAGTAAACTTTCTTTGTGTTCTTGAATTTATTTTTGATGGCTGAAGAAAAATTAAAATACCATCTCATGTGGCTTTCAATGTATATAAAGAAAATAATTAAGGCATAAATACTTTAAGTGCAAGAGAGTAAAGACATAAAGGGAAGTAAAGTTGCTACACTGGAGTTGATTAAGTCCTAATGTTGCATTTTAGCAGGTCACATTTTCATCCTCAATTTTTTTCTTTTGCTCTTTAGGTTTTCTCATACATTCAGTCTCCCAAATGATTTTTAGAATAATTTAATGAATAGCTGAAACTTTAAATGTTGAATTATTTTTACCCTGAGATATCTTTTATTTTTTTACTTATTCAGGACTCTTTATGTCACTTACTAAAACTTGTCCTTTTAATAAATAAGTTACATACTTATTATAACATTTATATCCAAATATATGGCAATGTGTGTTACAGTGGTGAGTGGGAGACAGGCAAATGGCTGGCCTTCTGCCTTTCCCTGAATCACCAGAGACAGCAACTCACATTACTACTATACTACAAGTTCATAGGCCAAAGTTACTAGGCTCCCAGGGCCAAATAACTATTAAAAGATGACAATAAGTGTGGTGTCAAGATGGCAGAGGGGTAACAGACTGAGATGACATCAGGTCATAGAAGTTCAGTTAGATAGTTATCAAACCATTCTGAACACTTACAAATCCATCAGGAGATTGAAGAGAAGAAGAGCAGCAATTCTAGAAACAGAAAATCAACCACTCTCTGAGAGGTAGGATGTGTGGAGAAGTGAATCTGAAGCCACGGGAAGATAGTCCATGGGAGGAAGGGCCAGTTCCCGGGAAGCGGTGGAACAACAGAGCACAAAATCATAACTTTTAAAAGTCTGCTCCACTGAGGGACATCGCTCTGAAGGCGAAGCAGGGGTGGAGCCCTTGCTGGGAGACCGTGGTCTCAGGTCCCATGGGGTCAAAGAAAGATCGGGGGTGTAGCAGAGCTCATAGGTATTAGAGCGGGGAAGCCGGCTACAGAGACGGGGCTGAGGAGTGAGCTCTCACCTCAGGATTACATTAAACTGTGATCTTTGGCACAATCAGACCACTGCTCTTTGAGCAGGGATCCCAAAAGTGGCAGATCCGGGAAGAACCACTGGAAGAGCAGAGTGGCAGGAGTCTGCTAGGGTTGGAGACTCCAGATGGGGCCATGCACCAGAGATAGAAACACTTGGTCACGGGCTGGGTGAGCTTGGAGCACAGCCAGAGACCAGGGAGATGGGAGTGATTGACTGCTTTTCTCCAAGGGTGCACTGAGGAGTGGAGCCCCGAGCTCTCAGCTCCTCTGAGCCAGAGATTGGGAGGCTACCTTTTGCATTCCAGTCCTCCAGAGCTCTACCAAAAGCTTTCAGGGAAAAGCTCCCAAGAGCAAACTCAAGCAGATTACTTATCCCAGGACCTGGCAAGGGCAGCGTAATTCCGCTTCAGGCAAAGACATTTGAGAATCACTACACAGGCCCCTCCCCAGAAGATCAGCAAGACCATCCAGCCAGGACCAAGCTCACTGATCACAAAGAGCGGAATTCCAGAGGAGAGGAAAACAAAGCATAGAACTCATGGCTTTCTCCCCATGATTCTTTAATCTTGCAAAGTTAATTAAATTTTTTAAATTTTACCTTTTTTTCTTATTTTAATTTTTTAAACTTTTCCTCTTCCCTCTTTTAACATTTTTTAACTAGTTTATCTTAACAATACCTTTCTAAAAAAAATCTTTTAAAACCTTCATTATTATAGTCATATTTTATCCTTCATTGTATCTAACTTTATTTTTTGTATACATAACAGGTTTTTCTTCTAAAAAATTTTGGGACAGAACTTTTTCTAATAGATCAAAATATACCATAAATCTAGCACAGGGATTTGTTCTGGTCTCCAGCCTGAACAAATTTTCTCCACTTTCTTTTTCTTTCTTTCCCAACCAACTTATCAATTCCTTTTTTAGAATTTTTTTAAAAAAATTTTCATCTTTACAGTCATATTACATCCCATCATCATGTTTACCCTTATTTTTGTATATATATGTTCTTCTTTCTTTAAAATTTTGGGAGGTATTTTCTTCTAAGAGACCAAAATACCCCCAAAATCAAATTGGTGGCTCTGTTCTTTTCACCAGTCTAATATATATATATATATATATATATATATATATATATATATATACACATTCGTGTGTGTGTGTGCATATATATATATACACACACATATATATAATACATAATAAAATATATATATATATAGAAATTACTTTAAATTTCTCTTTTAAAAAAATTCCTTTTACCACCATTCTTCTCTCCTTGGTTTAAGGTCTCTTCTGATTTGGTTAGCATACATCTTTCTAGGGCCTTTGCCACCCTTTTAGTATTTTACTCTCTTGTCCACATATTCTTACCTGGATAAAATGAGAAGGCAGAAAAACTCACCACAAAAAAAAAAAAAAAAAGAAAAGAAAAGAACAAGAGGCAGTACCAAAAGGCTAGGGACCTAATCAAAGAGAACACTGGTAATACGTCAGATCTTGGGTTCAGAATGATGATTCTTAAGGTGCTGGAGGGTTCAGAAAAGGCATGGAAATATTAGAGGAAACCCTCCCTGGAGAAATAAAAGAACTAAAATATAACCAACCTGAAATTGTAAAAAGCTATTAATGAGGTGCAATTAAAAAAATGGAGGCTCTTACTGCTAGGATAAATGAGGGAGAAGAGATAATTAGAGACCAAATGATGGAGAATAAAGAAGTTGAACAAAAGAGGGACAAACAACTACTGGATCATGAGGGGAGAATTCAAGAGATAAGTGATACCATAAGATGAAACAACATTAGAATAATTGGGATTCCAGAAGAAGAAGAAGGGGGAGGCAGTAGGTATATTGGAGAGAATTACTGTAGAGAATTTCCCTAATATGGAAAAGGGAACAAGCATCAAAATCCAGGAGGTGCAAGGAACCCCCCCACCTCAAAATCAATAAGAATAGGTCCACACCCCGACATCTAATAGTAAAATTTACAAGTCTTAATGACAAAGAGAAAAACCTGAAAGCAGCTCGGGACAAGAAGTCTGTAACATACTATGGTAAAAATATTAGATTGGCAGCAGACTTATCCACAGAGACCTGGCAGGCCAGAAATAACTGGCATGATATAGTCAGAGCACTAAATGAGAAGAACATGCAGCCAAGAATACTATATGCAGCTAGGCTATCATTGAAAATAGAAGGAGAGATAAAAAGCTTCCAGGACAAACAAAAACTAAAAGAATTTGTAACAAACCAGCCCTTCAGGAGATATTGAAAGGGGTTCTCTAAGCAAAGAGAGAGCCTAAAAGTAACAGACCAGAAAGGAACAGAGACAATATATAGTAACAGTCACCTTACAGGCAATACAATGGTACTAAATTCGTATCTCTCAATAGTTACACTGAATGTAAATGGGCTAAATGCCCCAATCAAAAGACACAGGGTATCAGAATGGATAAAAAAAATAAAATCCATCCATATTCTGTCTACAAGAAACTCATTTTAGACCCAAAGACACCTCCAGATTTAAACTGAGGGGATGGAAAACAATTTTCCATGCTAATGGACATCAAAAGAAAGCTGCAGTGGCAATCCTTTTATCAGATCAACTAGATTTTAAGCCAAAGACTATAATAAGAGATGAGGAAGGACACTATATCATATTCAAAGGGTCTGTCCAACAAGAAGATCTAAAAATTTTAAATTTCTATGCCCCTAACATGGGAGGAGCCAACTATATAAACCAACTAATGACATCAAAGAAGCACATCGATCATAATACAATAATAGTAGGTAATTCTAATATCTCCCTCACTGAAATGGGCAGAGCATCTGAGCAAAAGATCAACAAGGAAATAAAGACCTTAAATGATAGACTGGACCAGATAGATACCACAGATATATTTAGAACATTCCATCCCAAAGCAACAGAATACACATTCTTCTCTAGTGCACATCGAACATTCTCCAGAACAGATCCCATCCTGGGTCACAAATCAGGTCTCAACCGAAACCAAAAGACTGGGATCATTCCCTGCATATTTTCAGACCACAATACTCTGAAGCTAGAACTCAATCACAACAGGAAATTTGGAAAAAACCCAAATACTTGGAGGCAAAAGAGCATCCTACTAAAGAATGAATGGGTCAACCAGAAAATTAAAGAAGAACTGAAAAAATTCATGGAGACAAATGATAATGAAAACACAACGGTTCAAAATCTGTGGGACACAGCAAAGGTAGTCCTGAGAGGAAAATATATAGCAATACAAGCCTTTCTCAAAAAACAAGAAAGGTCTCAAATACACAACTTACCCTACACTTAATAGAGCTGGAGAAAGAACAGCAAAGAAAGCCTAAACTCAGCAGGAGAAGAGAAATAAGAAAGGTCAGAGAAGATATCAATGAAATAGAAACACACACACACACAAATATAAAAACATCAACAACAACAAAAGTACCATAGAACAAACCAAAGAAACTAGGCTAGGAGCTGGTTCTTTGAAAGAATTAATAAGATTGATAAACCCCTGGCCAGACTTATCCAAAAGAAAAGAGATAGGGCCCAAATAAATAAAATCATGAATGAAAGAGGAAAGATCACAATCAACATCAAAGAAGTTGGGGTAGATTGGAAGGGGAGGTGAATCATGAGAGACTATGGACTCTGAAAAACAATCTGAGGGGTCTGAAGTGGCAGAGGGATGGGAGGTCGGGGTACCAGGTGGTGGGTATTATAGAGGGCACAGATTGCATGGAGCACTGGGTGTGGTAAAAAAAAATAATGATACTGTTATGCTGAAAGTAAATAAATAAAAAAAAAAAGAAATACAGACAATTTTAAGAACATATCATGAGCAAATTTGACAATCTGGAAGAAATGGATGCATTCCTAGAGACATATAAACTACCACAACCAAACCACGAAGAAATAGAAAACCTGAACAGACCCATAGCCAGTAAGGAGATTGAAGCAGTCATCAAAAATCTCTAAACAAACAGGAGCCCAGGGCCAGGCATCCTCCCAGGGGAATTCTACCAAGCATATGAAGAAGAATTAAAACTATTCTCCTGAAAATGTTCCAAAAAATAGAAATGGAAGGAAAACTTCCAAACTCATTTTAGGAGGCCAGCATCACCTTGATACTAAATGCAGACAGAGACCCCATCAAAAAATAATTACAGACCAATATCCTTGATGAACACAGATGCAAAAATTCTCACCAAAATACTAGCCAATTGGATCCAACAGTACATTAAAAGGATTATTCACCACGACCAAGTGGGATTTACTCCTGGGCTGCAAGGTTGGTTCAACATCCACAAATCAATCAATGTGATACAATACATTAATAAAAGAAAGAACAAGAACCATATGATACTCTCAATAGATGCTGAAAAGCATTTGACAAAGTACAGCATCCCTTCCTGATCAAAACTCTTCAAAGTGTAGGGATAGAGGGTACATACCTCAATATCATCAAAGCCATCTATGAAAAACCCACCACAAATATCATTCTCAATGAAGAAAAGCTGAGAGCTTTTCCGCTAAGGTCAGGAACACAGCAGGGATGTCCATTATCACCACTGTTATTTAACATAGTACTAGAAGCCCTAGCCTCAGCAATCAGACAACAAAAAGAAATTAAAGTCATTCAAATCAGCAAAGAAGTCTTCAAACTCTCACTCTTTTCAGATGATATTATACTTTATGTGGAAAACCCAAAAGACTCCACTCCAAATCTGCTAGAACTTGTATAGGAATTCAGTAAAGTGTCAGGATATAAAATCAATGCACAGAAATCAGTTGCATTTCTTTAGACCAACAACAGGACAGAAGAAAGAAATTAAGGAATCAACCCCATTTACAATTGCACCCAAAACCATAAGATACCTAGGAATAAACCCAACCAAAGAGGCAAAGTATCTATACTCAGAGAACTATAAAGTACTCATGAAAGAAACTTAGGAATACACAAAGAAATGGAAAAACATTCCACGCTCATGGATTGGAAAAACAAATATTGTGAAAATGTTTATGCTACCTAGAGCAATCTATACATTTAATGCAATCCCTATCAAAATACCATCCATTTTTTTTTTCAAATACTAAAATTTATATGGAACCAGAAAAGACCTCGAATAGTGTGAGGAATATTGAAAAAGAAAGCTAAAATTGGTGGCATCACAATTCCAGACTTCAAACTCTATTACAAAGCTGTCATCATCAAGACAGTATGGCACTGGCACAAAAACAGACAAATAAATCAATGGGACAGAATAGAGAGCCCAGAAATAGACCCTCAACTCTATGGTCAACTAATCTTCAACAAAGCAGGAAAGAATGTCCAATGGAAAAAAAACAGTCTCTTCAACAAATGGTGTTGGGAAAATTGGACAGCCACATGCAGAAAAAAGAAACTGGACCATTTCCTTACAACACACATAAAAAGAGACTCAAGTTGGATGAAGGACTCAATGTGAGAAAGGAATCCATCAAAATCCTTGAGGAGAACACAGGCAGCAACTTCTTTGAGCTTAGCCACTGAAACTTCTTCCTGGAAATACCACCAACGGCAAGGGAAGTAAGGCTAAAAATGAACTAATGGGACTTCATCAAGACCAACAGCTTTTGCAAAGCAAAGGAAACAAGTCAACAAAACCAAAAGACAACTGACAGAATGGGAGAAAAGATTTGCAAACAACATATTAGATAAAGGGCTAGTATCCAAAATCTATAAAGAACTTAGCAAACTCAACACCCAAAGAACAAATAATCCAATCAAGAAATGGGCAGAAGACATGAACAGAACATTTCTGCAAAGAAGACATCCAGATGGCCAACAGACACATGAAAATGTACTCCTCATCACTCGGCATCAGGGAAATACAAATCAAAATCACAACAAGATGCTACCTCACACCAGTCAAAGTGGCTAAAATTAAGAAGTCAGGAAACGAAAGATGCTGGTGAGGATGCAGAGAAAGGGGAACCCTCCTACACTGTTGGTGGGAATGCAAGCTCTGGACAATAGCATAGAGGTTCCTCAAAAAGTTGAAAATAGAGCTACCCAATGACCCAGCAATCGCACTATTGGGTATTTACCCTAAAGATACAAATGTAGTGATCCGAAAGGGCACATGCACCTGAATGTTTATAGCAGCAATGTCTACAATAGCCAAACTATGGAAAGAACCTAGATGTCCATCAACAGATGAATGGATAAAGAAGAGGTGGTATATATATACAATGGAATACTATGTAGCCATCAAAAGAAATGAAATCTTTCCTTTTGTGACAATGTGGGTGGAACTAGAGGGTATTATGCTAAGTGAAAAAAGTCAATCAGAGAAAGAAATTACCATATGATCTCCCTGATATGAAGAAGTTGAGAGGCAATGTGGGGGGTTTGGGGGATAGCAAAGAAAAAAAAAACAAAACAAGATGGGATCAGGAGGGAGACAAACCATAAGAGACTCTTAATCTCACAAAAGAATCTGAGGGTTGCCTGGCGGAGAGGAGACAAGGGAGAGGGTAGTTTGGTTATGGACGTTGGGGAGAGTGTGTGCTATGGTCAGTGCTATGAAGTGTGTAAGCCTAATGATTCACAGACTGTACCCCTGGGGCTAATAATACATTATATGTTAATTAAAAAAAGATAACAATAAACTAAACAACATATAACATCTAAAGGGAAATTTAAGAAAACAGATGAAATCAGAGTTTTAGCACTGGGTTTTATATGGAAGTACAGGATAACTTGTATTGTACACCTGAAGCTAATATTATACTACCTATTAACTAACTGGAATTTAAATAAAAACTTAAACAATACATTAGAGACAAAAATAAAGGTTTCATGCATACACCTAAGAAGAGAAGCAGTGATATAGCAATATAAAATAAAACAAGAAATCATGAACATAACTAAGTAGAAATATTGGGTAAGAAAAATATAGTATGTCCATATGGAACAAAATAGGTATAAAAACAGAAGAATGGTTACCACTGAAAAATTAATTAATGAGTAGAAAGAATCTGATTCCTAAACTTTCATAGGAGTCAGCAGAAAAAGGAGGAGTAGGAAGTTTAAAATATCTAAAGGATATTTTAAGGATAAAAATAGGCCTATATATGGATAAAAAGAGTTCCACAAAGATTAAGAAATAAGAAAAGAAAGAGACACATAAAAATATTAAATACAATATTTCAGTGTGAATTATCAAATAAGATAGAAAAGAATGACAAATGTACTTATGTACTACAGTAAAACTTGAGACTAGCAAAGAAAAAAATGTTAAAAATTTCCAGAAAAAGAAAAGGTCAATAATTAGATAGAAATCAGACTTCCTCATAACAATCTGGGATACAAGAAGACAGTAAAATAATAACTGTGTGTATCGAAGGAAAGCACCTTGAACCTAAAGTTTTATACCCAGCCACACTGTCAGTCAAATATTAAGGCCTAAGAAAAATTATCATCCCATATACAGGACCTCAAATTTGACATAAAAAAGACCCCATCACAAATATTAGAGCATATGGTAAAATAAGAAAAGAAATTCAAGAGAATCTCTCAGAAGATTACAGAAAATGAGGGTAGTGTTAAAATATAAAAGTTGGTGGGCATCTGGGTGGTTCAGTCAGTTAAGCATCTGACTCTTGGTCTAAGCTCAGGTCATGATCTCAGGGTCATGAGGATGACCCCCATGTCAGGCTTGTGCTCAGTGTGGAGTCTACCTGAGATTCTTTTCCCCTTCCTTTCCCTTCCTGTTTCTCCCCCCCTGCTTGTGTTCTCTCCCTCTCTAAAATAAATAAATAAAATCTTAAAACATCAAAGTTGGGGCCAAAGAATACAGAGTGTTATCACAAATAATCCAGAGAGAAGAATAAAGAAAGTATTCATATTATCAGTTCTTAGGGCAGTGGAAAGAAGTATAGGAGAAAGCGATGGACAGAGATAATATTGTCATAAGAGCACAATAAATGGCTTATCTAGTTAAGGGATAGAAATTAATGGGGGGTAAATGAGCGTAAGTAATGTGTTTTAAGTTAAAGACCAAAACCAGCCTTATAAAAAGAAAAAAAAGTCAAATGTAAACTTAAAAAAAAAAAAAGAGAGAAAGAAATAGCAATTAGGAAGTCTCACCATAACAGCAACAATAGAAATATAAATATGTTAAAGACTAAAAGCTAAATTATAAGAATAACTCCAAAAAGTCAATAGGAAAATTACAAGGCAGAAAAAAATATGTAAGAGAGATTCACAAACAATTTATGTAAGAGGAAACTTTAAAGATCAAATGACCTGCAAAGAGATCCTCAGACTCTGTGGAAGTCAGGCAATGAGAGGGTGAAAAAGCAAAATATAATGGGTATACCTCACAGAGTGTTTTGCAGCAATAGGAAATGATCATTTGGATGCACATATTTAAAACAAAGATGTATCTTTAGGGAAAAAAAAGGGGGAAAATAATCAATATAATGAAAGTTATAATGTACTCAAAAAGAATAGCACATACAGTATAAAATACATACAACCAAGCATATGTAAAGAAAGAAGAAGAAAAGAAAGAAGAAGAAAAGAAAGAAAAGAAAAGAAAGGAGAGGGAAGAGAGAAAGAAATGAAGGAAAGGGAAAGGAATAACAAGCGTTGGTGAGGACGTTGAAAAAATGAAATCCTTGTGGACTGCTGTTGATAATGTAAAATGGTGCAGTCACGATAGGCAACTCCTCGAAGACCAAAAATCTAACTATGGTATTATCCAGCAATCCCTCTTCTAGGTATATACCCAAAGAACTGGAATCAGGGACTTGAAGAGAAGTATTTGTACATTCATGTACATAGCAGCATTACTCACAATTCAGAAGATGTGGAAGCAACCCAAGGGCACATTAACAGAGGAATGGAAGAATAAGATTTGCCAATACATACAATGAAATATTATTCACCCTACAAAGGAAGGGCATCTGACATTTCCTACAACATAGATACAACTTGGAGACATTATACTAAGTGAAATATGCCAGTCACGAGAAGACAAATACTTGATGACCCCAGTTATATAAAGCATCTAAAGTAGTCAAATTCACAGACACAGAAAGTAAAATGGTGGCTACCGGGACCTGGAAGAGGATGAAAAGGGGCTTCTTTTTAAGAGGTACAGAGTTTCAGTTATTCAACCTGAATTCTTAGAGGGATGACGGTGATAGCTGCACAATAATGTGAATGTACTAAGTGCCACTGAACTGTACACTTGAAAATTGTTAGGATAAGTCTAGTGTTCTATGTATTTTACCATAATTCAAAAAGAGGCTTAAAAAATCACATCAAAGGCTCCTGTTGAGATACATTTAAAAGCAAAGGGAGAAATATTCCAAAAAAGAAACTACCAATGTTAAAGAGATCGATTTTCAAAGAAGACATAACAAGTATTAACATGTAAGTACCAAATAATAGAGCATTTGAATTACATGAGGTAAGGCCTTATAGAACTTCAAGATAAAGTAGATGAATCCACAATCATAGCTGGAGAGCTCAACATGCCTCTTAAAAATGGACAGACCAAGCAGGTGGAAAATCAGTGAAGACACAGCTGAACTCAACAGCAGAATCAATCAGTTGGACATACTTGACATCTATAGACTACTTCATCCAACAACAGCAGAATACAGATTTCTCTCAAGCTTACATGGGACAATTGTCAAGACAGACCATGCTTTGGGCCATAAAGCAAACGTATTAAGCTGAAAAAATAATAGGAATCACACAGTATCTGCTCTCATACAACAATCAAACTAAACTAGAAATCAGGGACAGAGAGATAGTTAAAAATCCTAAAATACGTGGAGATAAAACAAAACATTTCTATGTGACTCATAAGTCAAAGAAGAAGTCTCAAGAGAAATTTAAAGTATTTTTAACTAAACTGAAATGAAAATAAAACATCAAAATTTGTGCAATGTACTGAAAGGAGTACTTAGAGAGAAACTTGTAGTATTAAATGGATATATTAGAAAAGAAGAAAGATCTAAAACTAATTATCTAATTTCTTCTTTATTAATAGGGACACCTTGTATTTATTTTTCTTGTCTGATTGTTGTGGCTAGCACTATTAATTTCTACCTTCAAAACTATTTCTAATTAAGTCCAAAAAAAGGGAGAAGGAAAAGAAAAACTATAGCAGAATTCAATGAAATTGCAACAGAAAACCAAAGAGAAAATCAACAAAACCAAAAGATTTTTTTTTCAAGATTATTTATTCATTTGACAGACAGAGATCATAAGTAGGCAGAGAGGCAGGCAGAGAGAGAGGAGGAAGCAGGCTCCCTGCCACGCAGAGAGCCCAATGCGGGGCTCGATCCCAGGACCCTGGGATCATGACCAGAGCCAAAGGCAGAGGCTTTAACCCACTGAGTCACCCAGGCGCCCCCCAAAAGCTATTTTTTAAAGATAAGAAAAAAGCTGATAATCCTTTAGTCATGCTAAGACAAAAAAGAGAGTGCACAAATACTAATAACAGAAATGAACGAGGGGACCATCACTATAAAGCCTATGGAAATTAAAAAGATAATAAAAGAATACTACGAACAAATTTTTGCCTACTGATTTGATGACCTACATAAAATATACTATTTCTTGAAGGGCACAATCTGCCAGAATTCACACAGAAGAAACAAATGATCTGCCTATACCGTAGCTATGAAAGAAACGGAATCAATAATTAATAACCTACCGAAACTAAAAGATTCAGACGCATATGAGTTCATCTGTGAAATCTACCAAACATTTAAAAAATAAATTCTATTGAATTCTCTATATTTTCTTTCAAAAGATAGAAGCAGAGGGAATAGTTTGTAATTCATTCTATGAGGTCAGCATTATTCTAACACCAACATAAAGACATTACAAGAAAACTATAGACCAATATCTCTTAGAAACGTAGATGCAAAAACCCGGAACAAAATATAAGCATCTATAGATCTTAATCTAAAGAAATAAAAAAAGAGTTTTATACAGTGACCAAGTGGGATTTATCCCAGGTATGCAAAGCTGGTTCAACAATTGAAAATAAATTAATATAATCCATCACATGAATATGTAAAAAACAAAAATCACATTATATCAAGAGATGCACAAAAAGCATTTGACAAAAATCCAATGCCCATTTATGATAAAAACTCTCAGTGAACTAGGAATATAGGATAACTTCAACTTGACAAAACACATCTATAAAAAATCTACAGGAAATATACTTAATGGTGAGAAACTTAGTTTTCCCATTAAGATCCTATAGCTTAGGCGAGAATGTTCCCTCTTACACCACTCCTCTCAACACTGTACTGTAACTCTGTGCTAGTTCAGTAAGGAGAAAAAAAAGAAACAGTATATGGATTGGGAAGGAAGACAAAAAACTGTATAACATAATAAATATTCTACTTAAACTTTCTTTCCTTCTTTTTAAAGATTTTATTTATTTGACACAGATAAAGAAAGAGAACACAAGCAGGGGGAGAAGCAGGCAGAGGGAGAGGGAAAAGCAGGCTCCCTGCTGAGCAGGGAACCCCCTGTGGGGCTCAATCCCAGGATTCTGGGATCATGACCTAAGCCGAAGGCAGAAGCTTAACTGACTGAGCCACCCAGGCACCCCAAATTAAACTTTCGCTTTGTGTCTAGTATGTCCGTGATTTTTCTTGCTGTTTTTTTTTCAAACTAATCAAAACAATTTAAACATTTATAAATAAGCATTATGCTCATAAAAGATTGAGCACATAAAAGATACATAAAAAGATGAAATGCCGTAGAGAGATCATTTTGAATCTAACCAATAAAAGAAAAATCATTTAATACATGGTTGGCCCTAATCATTGGCTTCACAGCCTAGTTTCATCCTCTGTCTCTGGACAAGAGTAAAACACTGAATATTTGAATCCACATGGATGATTTTAATGGTATTAAAACCTACTATAGTTACAATATTTTAAAAATACATTTTAAGGAATGGAAAGGAATGGTTAGGGCTTAGAATAATATTTGTATCAAGTGGATAAATAATGTCTAATTCTATAAATCCTCTAAAACATCAAGTATTTAAAAATAAACCTAGAAATTTCTTTAAAACTGCAAACATATCAAAAGGTTATAGTTTGTATACAGGCTAATGTTATTCTGAGTTTTTATAAATAGAATGAAATCAAGGGTAGGCTATTTTAAAATTGCATAAAATCTCTTCCACAGTAATACCTAGCAAACAGGTATTCTTGCAATAATATCTTTAGTCAGTGGCTCTTGGGTTTACAGGAGTTTTTCTGCGGGGGGGTGGATAATACTGAGAAATCAATATACTCACCGGGTAGATATATGTGGTTTTTTTAAACATGTATCTGCTGAGGGTCCCCTGGGTGGCTCAGTGGGTTAAAGCCTGTCTTCGGCTCAGGTCATGATCCCACGGTCCTGGGAACGAGCTCCACATTGGGCTCTCTGCTCAGCGGGGAGCCTACTTCCTCCCCCCTCTCTCTGCCTGCCTCTCTGCCTACTTGTGATCTCTGTCTGTCAAATAAATAAATTAAAAAAACAAAACATATATTTGGCAAAACCATTTTAAACAGGATACTGTTACTTTTTTTTTTTTTGCTAGAATATTGTGCCTTTAAATCCAAAACATGCATTTCTAGACAAATTTCTTAAAAAAATTAGGCAACCAATATGTGTCACTTAAGTAAACAGTTTGTGAGTATAGAGATCAACGAAGCTGAAGTTGTATAATTAATTTCTTATAATCACTTTCATTTTACCATACCAATCCTTCTGTTTTCCAGGATTTCCAGCCACAGAATCATAAAGGCATTTACAGTATGTAAGATAGAAAGTTCAGTTCCTTTTTCATTCATAAAAACACATTTTTGTTTTTTTTAATCCCTATTTACATTCCCTATTTATATCCCTATTTCCATTCATATGCATTTTTGCCATATCACAGCTGATGAAAGCTCTTTATGGATCTTCCTTTGGGACTGGGAGCTACATGTTTACATGGTCTGGAGAAGTTCATACAGTGTTTGTCCTCTTTGTTTATAGAGTGATCACAAAAATCCCCATGCACAACTCTTATTTGAGTTTTTCCATATTCCACACAAATATTAATTTTTTCCCTCCATGTTCGCAAGGTCACTTTCTTCCACGCTCATTGTTGAAAGCTGTTGTTTTCAGATAGAGTTAGTAGAGCTAAGGAATTTCTCCCACAGTGCCCTAGAATAATTATCATTGTTTGTTGGGTTTGGACATCAAGAGTGTCCCAATATATCTGACCCAGAACTATTTTATCATCCACTGAATATGGCATTAAGATATCCTTTAACCAGGAAAGCATGAGGTATGGGTGCACCACCTCATAGACTAATTGTTGCATGGACCCATTTCTCTTGGTGGTAGAGTAAATCGTGAGTAAGCAGGGTCTATGTGCCATAGGCAGTATGGCTGACATGCTATTAAATAAAATTTGGCCCTATCAAGTGATCTCATAAAATCAACGTTGACATCATGACACCAGAAGGCTGCTATACTGCTCCATTAGCAGACACCTGCAGCCTCAACATTAAAGTGGCTCACAGACCCCCGCCGGACCTCATTTCACCAGGCTTCTCTTCTTTCCTCCTCCTGCCTCAAGCGCACTCACTCTCTTGCAGTCCTCCAATAGCCCAGGCTCCTTCCCTTCTCTGCACATTCCTATGAAATCTTTTAGTTTCCTCTTCTCATCTAGTTAATTCCTACTCATGCTTCAGTGGAATCACCACCTCCTTGTGCAGCTCTCGGTGATCTCCTCAACTCGATCATACCTCCTTGCCAGAGACTGAGACGACTATGTGCTTCTCCTTCACAGCACTCACCACTCTTGTAATTATATCAAGTCTTTACTAGTGTGACGACTAGATAAATATCTGCCTCTCCTCTTAGATATACAGAAGGCAATGCTGGGCAAGATCTGAGAAATGGTACCTCACACAGTGCCTTGCATATAGTGAGTGATTAATAAACAACCAGAAATGGACTGCATTTCGTAGACATATTTCTGTGAAAAGAAACAAAAGCACCTTGCATAACAGATACTTGATGAGTATGCAATGTATAGAATATCATCTGAAAACATTTTTATTATAAAGCATCTAAAATATTTTAATTTCTCTTTCAAACTTGACAAGGATCTAGCATATTTGGAGTTTGGGAGAGGAAGAAAAAACTGTAGCAGGAATGCAATGACTGGAATTACAGAAGTGCAGTAGTTAGTGATAGGATTTTTTTTCTTCCCATATCACCTTAGAGAAGTGGACAGAACCTTGAGGGTGGGTTCTACCCTCACTCCTACTCTGTTGCTGATAGTACCTTTCACTTCTCACTTTTCAATATCATTTTATGTTTCAATTACCTCAATATTTGGTCATTGTCTGTCTTTCTCACCACAATTTAAGATCCATGAGGATGAGAGCTTTCTCCCATCTTTTTCACCTCTGGAGCACCACGCCTAAAACAGATCTTGACATAGTGCAGGTCCTACAAAAGCATTTGTTTAGTGAATGAATGGATATTTAATTTCAACTTGTGAATTAAGATGTTGCATGAAATTACTAGTACAGCTGAAAATTACCTCAAAGCTTCCTTTAAAACTTCTATTTGGTTTCAGATTCTTTCTCTGATAAAGGTAAAAACTTATTTTAATAGGTTTAATTTATTTTAAAAATTTTTTTAAGATTTTATTTATTTATTTGACAGAGATCACAAGTAGGCAGAGAAGCAGGCAGAGAGAAAGGGGGAAGCAGGCTCCCCGCTGAGCAGAGAGCCCGATGCAGGACTCGATCCCAGGACCCTGGGATCATGACCTGAGCCGAAAGCAGTGCCCTAACCCATTGAGCTACCCAGACGCCCCTAATTGTCATAAATTTTTAAAAACCCACCAAAAGGTATGTTCTCTAAAGAGTGTGTTACTATATGCATAGAGATAATTTTCCTACAACTGTTCTAAATCTCAGGTGATATAAAAAGGAATGCAAGAATTATCCATAATAAGGAACAGGCCATAGAGGTAAAAAGTTAGACTCAGAATGATTCTTGCAAGGTCTTTATTATACTCTTTATAGAAATAGCTCACTAACCCAATTAAAATCCCCAATCTATGATATTCAAGGTGATTTCCTACTTAGTGGTTGATGGCTGGTTTCTACTGTCTTTCACACTACATTTGGTTCCTGAAGGAGAAAAACAATCCTATGGTTGAGCACAGAAGAACAATGGAAAAAAATAAAAATGAGGAGTCCTTAGGAAGCATCAGACAGGAAGAATAATATAAGGAGACAGCAAGGTCTGGAGCAAAATATCAGTCATGAATGATTGTATCTGTCCCTTGGCACACTGCTGTTCATGAGAGTTGATAATGATTCAATGCAAACAGAAGAGCAACATTTTATGACAAAATTATTGGACGTAACTCAGTTTGCTGTCTTCCTTGAGGGGTGGGGAATAATGGCAGAGAAAATAAAACAGATAAATGTGTGGACAACAGCAAATGTGTACAAATGAATAGCAAACTTCAAGCTAAGATCCTTGTAC
This sequence comes from Mustela nivalis, assembly GCF_964662115.1. Classification (NCBI taxonomy): domain Eukaryota; kingdom Metazoa; phylum Chordata; class Mammalia; order Carnivora; family Mustelidae; genus Mustela; species Mustela nivalis. The sequence continues at coordinate 128,342,642 of NC_139026.1, read as the reverse complement.
AAATTTTTCTTCACAAAGGGACACCAGTATACACTGTTTATAAAATGTGAATAAAAATCTTTCGGTAGAGTGTTAAAAGTCATATTTGCAATTCAAATTCCTCTAAGAATCAATACTAGGTAATAAACACAAAATTCAATGTACAAAGGTGCTACTACTCAGGAAAGTATGTATTATGTATATATAAAGAATGGGAGAATTTTCTTGCTTGAATAAATCACTGGATTCCCCAAAATAGGAATAATGTTTGGTATTTAACAGAAAAGTCAAAAATACCCAAACTTCTATTCTCAGAGTAGAATAATGAAATAAAAAGATACATTGAAAAAAGATTACAAACCTAAGATATGAAAACAAAGACGAAAGTATAAGAATTAAGTCAATAACAAAAGAGATAAGACTAGCCATTAATTCAAAAGGGATAGGAATTAAATAAGATAAATAATGGTTTATTAATTAAAGATTAAAATGCCAGCTTCATAAAATGAATTGATCATTTTTCTACTTGTTTAACCCATATATTGAGCATTGACTCCTAAGTCAGGCATTCTTCCATTTGCTAATAAAATGTTATAATGATAGAAATAAAACTTCAAGTTTCTTTTTGCATAAGCTCAAAGGAGGCATGTTGAAATTGCTAACTACATTTTAATATTCCCTGATGCATGTGAGGAAAGTAATGAAATCCGAATAGATATGATTCACATGAATGCTGTATTTTAATTTCAATCAATTATTATTAGGTTTCTTTTATATGCCATTAATTCAGCTGAGTGTTGAGAAGAAAAATAAGTTATTATTTAAATGGCTCACAAACTGAAGGGGAGAAAAACACCATATATATCGCATTCGAGTGTGAGCAAATTCCATTATATCATGGAACATGGCATAGTGCTTTGGTGGGGGTTTGCAGTGAGATGAAGGGTCTACATGAAACTAATAAGATACATTAAAGGGTGTAGCATTTGAATTGGGCCTTGAAAACTCATCAAGAGACCCCCAAGTACATCAGCTATAATGGGAACATTCCAAGCAAAGAGTACCATACGATTAAAAGCACTGGCATACAGAAGTGTTGGAATATTTGGGGCCCTGAATTGTTTGATGCAATTAGAATTTCAAAAGTGTGTTAAAAACCGAAGAGTCAAGATTAGACATACAGACATACAGACCAGGGTCATGTTATGGAAAGTGTCTTTAATGCCTTTGTGAGAATTTAAGAATCAGTCCTTTAACCAATCAGAAGCCCCTGGTAGCTGATAAGTAATGGAGCAACTTAGTGAGACTGCTTCCTTGGTAGCCCGAAACTAGGAACTAGAAATCGTACAAAGACTGTTGAAAATATGCAGGAAAAAAATATAGGACAGAGTTCAGAAAATTTAGGGCTACAGCATTTATCAGAAGAAGTGCGTGCTTAAAGATCAGGTTCTGATACAGATCGACTTTGGGATTTTAGTTACATCACTTACTAGCGTGTGACTTTGGGCAGGTGGCCCCATTCACTTTGATCTTTCCTTCCTTAGCTGTGAAGTAAGTGACAATGAGAGCAATACTCATTCACAGTTTGTGATTTCAATCTTTTGTGATAAATGTGCTTTTTAATTCAGAATTTTTCAGACTTTAGGAAGACATTACAGTACACCTACCCTATTTTAGGTGTATATCCAGCAAGTTTGTACTATCGATTCCACAGTAAGATACATGAATACTTCCAGAGTAAAACATGACTATTTTTCATTCAGTGGAATCAATCAAGACTAGCAATAGCCTCTTCTAGTTTTTGTCAGGTCTTGATGTCAAATGAGTAAAAAACATTGTTTTTAATTTTCAGAGTGCTTTAGAGTTTTGAATTTAAAATTGGACAGGGAAGTGTGGACCTATAGCATCCAACACAGAAGACTGAAATGATTAAAAGAGATAATATATATAAAGGCTATTGAAGATCACCTAGCACATGGGAAACAATCCTCTGAAAATGGGGATGGGTGTGGTGGGCATGATGGAGAAGAGGCAGAGATTAGGAGAAAAAGGAGATCTTGGGCTTACATGAGATAGAAAGCAATGTTTAGTACATTGAGAAATAAAACAATAGAAGGTAGTAATCAGAGATTAGAATTTCAGAGTTAATAAGAGCAATTTCAGATAAACAAATTATTTTGAGCAGCTGCCTGGCTATGAAGTTTGAAGAGAAGAGAAAAGACGAAGGAGATAAACATCTACCTGTATTTTATGAAGAAGGAATACCTTTGATGAAAATCACCAAATATGGAGCCTGCATTGAATTTAGATTTAGCCAGCTAAATCTTTTAGAGACCATCTACTTGTGTCCAGATTACCAAAGCCTCTCTCCCCACACCAAGAAGACAAGAAGGCAGAAAGGGAAAGTGATGTGGGGTCAGACTCTTTATTCTGTCCACAAGGTGGGGACATTGACTTAGAACAGCTGACAATGGTCAGAGATTCTGGACAAGTGGTAAGAAAGAATTGTCAAGCATTTACAACTCTTGATGCTTCCAGTTCAGGAAATTATTGCATGTGATTTGATATTTGGTCTGCTTGTATATGTATATGTGTAGTTATATTTTGTGTGTGTATGTGTGTGTGTGTGTGTGTGTGTGCGTGTGTGTGTGTGTATCTTATTGGGATGAATTCCTTCATGGGAAATTTTACAACTCTTGATGCTTCCAGTTTAGGAAATTATTGCACGTGATTTAATATTTGGTCTGCTTGTATATGTATATGTGTAGTTATATTTAGTGTGTGTGTGTGTGTGTGTGTATGTGTGTGTATCTTATTGGGATGAATTCCTTCATGGGAAATTCCATGTCTTATTTCTGTGTTCCTCTATCAAAGATGCCATATAAAATATCTCCTATACAGAAGATAATTGAGCCTTTTATTTCCTTTCTTATACGTATATACTATATATAGATTATAATAGTATTAACATAGTAATTACAGTAATACCTATAATTATTCTGGGGTCTTAGATACAGTCTTAGAATGCTAAAAACAATCCTGAAATTACCTATTAATAATTCACTTTATAAATAAGAAAACTGAGTCTCAGTAATTGGGAAACTTGAAGCTGAGAACACACAGCAAGCAATTTAAGGGCAGAGCAGAGACTGAACTCAGATTTGTCTGAATCTAATGCCCATGCTGCCACCTACTACCGGGAACTGGAGGGCTCCGCTAACAAGAGGTCATCTGTAAGACATGGTTTATGCCCCTGCTAAACCACAAGTATTATTTCTGTTTAAAAACTGAACAACGCTTACTCTATAATTTATTATCTGGATATTTTAACTGCTGAAATGCTAGAATAAGAACCATACATGAAAGTGATTTGATTTAGCTTTTAATTTTATCTATTTATCTATCTATCTATATGATTGAATATATGTATACATACATACATATACACAAACACACACAAAATATGAGAGCCATACTAAGGTTTAATAGCATAAAAGAGCTGTATGCATTCCTTAAAATCTTGGACGACATCACCGAGACCTGAATGCCCATTAGTGGTGGGTTAATTACTTAGCAATAAAAGGCAAGAAATTTACTAGGGACAAGAACACTACATGTAAGGAATAATTATTGCACTTATTTACTCCTGTTTTTGTTCCAGGGATTAGAAATGATGATGCTAGAGTGTAACAAGATAAAACTAAGTGATAATAAGGTGGTTAAGAAAAAACTTATGGTAAAAATTAGGCAGATCCTAGTACACTGACCTAGATGTCGGCAATGAAATTCCTCATGACCACATTCATTAGTAAAAGGAAGCTGCAAAAAAAAAAAAAAAAAAAAAAAGGAAGCTGCAAATAGACACACACACACACACACACACACACACACACAAAACAGGAAGATTAGAAAAGGATTACGTGAATATATTAAAAGAATAAAATTGATAGAAAGTTCTATCCATAAATTTGAGATGCCAAAGCTGCCTCTCATTTATCAAAGACTGAAAACTCCAAAACTGCCGAGGGGCTTAGCAGAAAAAGAACAATGAGTGATGTCTTCCATGAGACTTGTATAGGAGGGCAATGCGGCTTTTTCTCGGTATTTCCCACCCCTTAAACCACATGGTCAGTGACAGAGAAACTACAACCTCTCACCACTTTCAAATCTGACTCAAGTATATGTATTTTGAGCTCAGTGGAGCGTAACGGAAATAACCCAGTTCTTTACTAATTAGACATGTTTTTAACCATCATGAACCTCCCTTTCTTTATGTACAAAATGGAAACTGTCATATTTACCCTGTGTTTTGTGACAATTAGAGATTGAGCATTTAAAGCTGCTAACACAATGCCTGGCGTGTAGGACACACAAATATTTAACCAGTATCTTCATGCGTGAATATTGAACATTATTCGGAGTACATTAAAAGTGTGTTTCTAGGGGCACCTGGGTGGCTCGGTGAGTAAAGCCTCTGCCTTCCCCTCGGGTCATGATCTCAGGGTCCTGGGATCGAGCCCCACGTTGGGCTCTCTGCTCAGCGGGGAACCTGCTTCCCCTCCCCCCACGCCTGCCTCTCTGCCTACTTGTGATCTCTGTCAAATAAATAAATAAAATCTTTTTAAAAAGTATTTGTAAAATATAAAAATTATTTAAACAAGGTCATCCCTCGTCCAGTTTTCTTTCTAGTGGGATGTTTTGGGAGAGAGAGGAAGAAAAATAAAAATGAGAAAAACAAATACAAATACATAAATATGAGATACATAGATCTCTTCAGTCTCCAGGACTAGATTAGTGCCCTAGCATTCCTGCGGGAGGGGAGGGAGACTCGGAACGAGCTGGTACCTTGCACTGGAAGGACACTCTAAGGACAAAACAGTTTCCCTGCAATCATTCTCCTGTACAATGCCCTGGACCACAGAGGTCTGCACATTCATCCTGTCAAAGTCCTGCCGAATGTCCGCTGGAGATCTTTGCCCTCTTCCTTCCTCCTGTAGTTCTAACCACGTCGGGGGCATGCATGCAGGTCTTTTAATACAACAGACAGAAGAGGCTCGGGTCCTTCACTTCTGCTCCAGGCTTGCGGACTGGTAAGAATAGTCATAACCTCCCTCTGATGGCACATTCATGGGGATCCAGTGAAAACATATATATGTGCGGGCCTGTATACACATACCTGTACACACAGACACGTGTATGTAGAGCTACTATGCCATGTGTATACACACCGCATTTGTGCCTCTACGGCCAGACTGTGTATGTGCGTATACGCACACTTATGTATACCCACCAGAACACTTTCCACGCTCCTGCCCCTGAGAGCCATTCTCTTTAAAAGAGAGATCGTGAATAATGGGTGGAGAGAGGACCAAACTGAGGCAAAATCAAAATAAGCTGCCAAGATTCTATTATGTAGGCTAAGACTGTTCTTTTAAGGGCCAATAAAAAGATGGGGAGTTTACACTGTCATTGAAAAGCTGTCTTAGAGCAGATCACTACTGTCTTGGAAAACCACTCTAGCAGATGAAGAAACAGAAGAGACAGCCCCTAATCATCTTTTAATGATGTGATTAAATATACAACTACAGTACTTAAAAAGACAACCCCCAAAGTAATTCATGTCAACCACTGATAACTTTTCGGAAAGTTGTTCTCTTGTTCCAACCCTACCTTCTTCCCCTTAGTTGCATTTTTCTTTTTCTTTTTCTTTCCCCCCCCACTCTTGGAATCTCTTCATATAGAGCTTTAAAGAGCCACCAATTTTCACATACGGCCCCCAAATTTTCTGGTATCTGATATTAATCTGGTTGCTGGCATATGCTGCCAACTAAACTCAGCTCGGATTTTTATCGCTTTTGGACAGCGGCCATTTCAAGTCTTAGAGAGCATGAACTTGTGATTTTTATGGCAAACATTAATACTTAACACCAAACACAACTGGAGGAGTTTCTGAATACAAGAGCAATTAAGAGTGAATTTTTCATTTTACAAAAGCAACAAATCAATTTCTATAATATTTTAATCATATACTCATAATGACATTAGCTTTGATTTTTGAAATGCCCTGTAAAGAGGCAGATCTCAGGGTAATGAATGTTTGTGTGAGGGACAATCAGTAATGTCTCTTTTGTTCCGCTTGAGCTGAAATAAGTTAAGATTTAAGGAACAATTAATTGGCCTAATTCCAGAAATATGAGCTGGATTTCCATACTCCCAGTTCAATTCTTAATTATGCATATATTCCAAACAAATGGCTTTTTTTTTCTCTTTGCTCTATTTTAGACTTCACATGTTACATCAATCTCTTCTTAGACTGGCTTCATTTATATCTTTACATGTCATCCCTAATTAGATCAATGTTTCCCATAAATTATCCACATGACATAATCATCTCCTTTCGTTCTTGGGATATTGGTCAGCCTCCTCCTTTGTCACATTGTGTTCATTGGTAGGATGGCTGTCCTTATGTTGATTGAAATCAGATTCCCTGCCGTGTCCTGGCCTTCATAAACAGCAGAAGCAAACGCTTCAGGGTGACATTCAGCTGCCGATGATAGAAGTCTCCTTTTTGCTTTGTCAATAGTTGAGTTCTGGGCATCACGTGCGGAAGGAACGCACAACCTTCCTTCCATGGTCCCAAATTTATTTCTCTTCTCTTCCTTCTTGGCAATAGGGTCAGTTGGTTGTCTCATGTCTTTATACAGATGACGACCTGCCATTGGGGTCTCTCAATACTCTGGTATTCTTCTGTGGGTCCTCAAAGTGCCATCTGTCCTCCATTTTGTACAAGCAGGATACTTGTAACTTAATGCATTTAGTCTAAATCCTGATATCATCATTTGCATAGAGTACTTCATTGTAGGGTATTTGCCTTTGGCCATTTTAGGTTCATGTTAACTCTGAAGCCTAATATTCCTTAATCACGGTCATTTGAGTTAATATAGACTACCTTAAAGATAGTAGAAATAATTATTAAGGTATTTGTTCATAGAGTTAGTTGTAGTAAAGTTCTGTCACCAACTAAAGAGATTTAGAGTAAAACTTAGTAAGTAGGATTGCATTTTACCACGGAATGGCAAGATTATAAAATATATAGACCTATGCTTTCTTGGAACAATACAAACAATTACCACCTTATAAAATCTACTAAGCCAAATTTAGCTGAACCTCAAATAGCAATCACTAGGCTTCACAAAACTTCTTCAATTGGAATGTGCACATTATTTTCTGGCTGAATCCTCTCATTCTTTCCATCCTAAGGGGCCTCTTCCAACCTGACAGCATAACCCAGCAGCCATTGAATATAGAGTGAGCGCTGCAAGGGCTTGAGAAGCTCATCTGGGACTTCACTGCTTAGGAGAAGATTAGTTATGATCATGACAAGTGAGGGAAGAGCCTGGTTAATGATGGAATTGCCCTAAAGTGGAACCAGAGAGAAGAGTGCAGATCCAAACTACTTCTCTTGGGGGTATACTTGAAGCCCAAAAGTGAAGAATGAGAATGCTATCATTATTCCACACTTTGCATTTCTCACAGAAATTTCCAGGCCAATTAGTGAGGTTTAATAAACTTCCCACATTGGAGGAACAATGAAAACCCAGACAAATAAACTTTAGGAAAGAATTCTAGACAGGAAGTGAAATCTGGCTTAGGAGATTATAGGATATAGTAATTACTCTACATTGTTTCCATAGATCCAGAGTATTCTACATCTTAGCATTAGGTATAAAAATGCAATTCTCATTTGTTAAATTTGTTGGTCTAAATCTGTGTCTTTGGAGCCAGAAAGCAATTACCACTCTATGCACAAATATCATGGGGCAATAATTATTTTCATCATTCTTAAATTCTAACGTGTTATCTCGTAAGCCTTCGGGTTTTAATTCATGACTTCTCCAAATACCATAGGTCTTCCTGTTGTAGTCTACGTGTTGCTATCTTTATTTTCTATATATGACATTTTTAATATCTAAAAGATATTTGTCTTGCTAATACTTTTATTATTTTGTTTGAAATTCATTTCTCATGCATTGATTACTATGTTCTGGCATAAGGGTATTTTATTGATCATAAAATTGCAAAGATATTGCATAGTGGCATTCCATCTCAGGGCTTCAGAGTCAATTTTGCTGAATATTATTAATGCCAACATGAGGTTAGAAAAGAAGGTAAATGGGGCAGAGCCCACATAGAAACAGTAAGGCTTCTTTAAAGGTTCAAGAAATGGATTTCCCTTCTCAAAATCTCTTCCTGGAAGAAAGGCTGTTTTTCTGCACCAGCATTTTTATCAGCCTTCTAAAGGATTTTGTTCACTACTGGGATCATTCACTGCTCTTTGTTGTGTTTTAATTATTTTTTGTTGCATCATCAAAGGCAATTTGCTACAGATGGGTCCAGTCATATGCTCCTTCCATCCTTCTCCTTGGCACAAACATACTAACTTTGGCTCTGGTCTTTGAAATCCCTGTAACTAAGCCAAACTTTCTACATGTCTTTCAAGTTGAGGGTTTTAACCCTGTCCTGTTTTAAAAGAAAGAAAAGATGCAGTAACAGTCTGCCTTTGAAGACTGGGAGGGATATGATGAATTATAAAAATCTTTTTTATGTATATCCGACAAGCCAAAACTCTGAGAGTGGGGAAAAAAGATTGGTGATATTTCTAACCATATTAATTTGAGAAGGAAGTATAGGATATGTTAACTAGAGCAGCAATTAATCACTGGTGCATTTGGTCAAATTTGCAATGATAAAGTGTGTTCCTTTCTTATACTCTTCAGTGTATAAAGCTTTTAAACTTTCTCTAACCCTGGAGTAATTATCCAGGGACATAGTAATTATAATACTTTGGTGTCTGTAATGTCTTGTACTTATTTCTCTGTGGCCTCTAACCAAGAATTAAAAGTGCCCTCTTTTAAGATTGCCTTGTCCCACAATGACCCCAAGGGAATTGGGTATTACTTGGTATTCCTTATTTAACTTAGTGAGTTTCTTTGCATGTCTCCAAAGCCAGCATTGTAATGTCAGTGCTTCAGATCAGAGTGCATTGGACAGCCAGGGTTCAAGTCCTGGTTCTCATTAGCAGAATTTCTGCGATGTAGTGTGTTGCTTTAAAACACACGTGCGTGCGCACACACACACACCAGAAACATCTACAGTCACAGAAAAAGATAATAAGAGTTATTATTGTTTTGACAGATTTGTAAAGGAATCCCTTTGAGACAAATGACAAAAGCACAAGATCTTTCCCATTAGCTTACCTACTGTGTCCCACTTATCTTTGGTAAGATTTACCCTCATTGAGAATCCATAGTGGACCAACAGATAGATGATTTCATACCCCTGTACACTTTGTAGCTCCTCACAGGAGGGATGTTGTGAGCCCCTTTGGTGATATCACTGCCCCTTTTGCACTACATTTGTTGTTTAGATCTTTATCCCTGAAAATTTCTGCAAAGAAAATGTGTTCTTTTGTTTCATAATATTGCTATTCAACATGATGGTAAAGAGAATAAATGCAGAGAAGACTGTTAAAGACACAATAATAACAGGGCTTTAAAAAACAATATGCTTGGGGCACCGGGGTGGCCCAGTGGGTTAAAGTTTCTGCCTTCGGTTCAGGTCATGATCCCAGGGTCCTGACGTCGAGCCCCGCATCGGGCTCTCTGCCCAGCCTGCTTCCTCCTCCCTCTCTCTCTGCCTGCCTCTCTGCCTACTTGTGATCTCTCTGTCGTAAATAAATAAAATCTTTAAGACAACAACAACAATATGCTCCATTACTTGCTGAAACTTGATGAAATGACCTGTAATCCAAACCATGGTTCGCTGATGAGCATTAGCTAAATATAGAGATAACTTTAAAGAAAACTTATTCTTCTCTTTTTCATATCTGATAAAAAAAACAGTGACTCCACAAATAAGATAGGATAGAAACAAATATGTGATAGCTCTTCTTTCTGCAGGTAACTTTTATCTTTACATTTCCTAGAGGGCAAGGAAAGTAACACCTCCCTTCAGGTCTTCCTGTTCTCCCTTTCCTAATAACAGCATTGTATTTAGTCCACTGATCCATTCAGTAAGCATTCATCATGCCTGGTTCTAGGCCTATGAATAAGGAAAGCTATCTGTCTTAAGGAGCTCAGAGACTATGGGAAAAGATATAATATATAATATAAAATACTACAAACTGCTAAAATTAAAGTATGAGCAAAATGCAAAGGCCACTTTTTTTTTATTAATCTCTAATTTTTTATTAACATATAATGTATTATTAGCCCCAGGGGTACAGGTCTTGGCTGGAATATTTCATGGTAATGGTGATAGTGAATTAGTTTTGAAGAGTAAGAAGAATTTTTTTTTTTTTTCTGCATTTGAAGTAAGGAAGATCATTCTGAAAAGGCCATGCATAAAACTATGAAAACCACAGAGGAACATGCATTACTGAGACAAATGTAAGTATTAATAGACTGGAATGGCTAGAGTGTAGACCTTGTGGGACTCAGCTGGCAGTGGAGGGAGGTGGGAAAACAAAGCAGTTAGCTGGAGAAGGTTGTGCATATTGAAACCATTTGAGTTCATCCTCGAGGGTAACAGGAGTCCGCCAAACGATCTTGAATAATGAAATGTGAATGTGAAATGATCACATATGTGTTTCAGAATCCTACTTTTTGTGGATTGATAAAGGAGGTAAAAGACACAGAGACCACTATCCTAGCTGGTTAAGGACACGTGAAGATAGAATGTTAGAGAGGCCAATCCCACAGTTCCTGTGTGATAAGGGGCCTGAACTGAGATGTTGGCTATTAACAAAGGAGGAAGTCATAAAACATTTATGGGTTAAACTAGGAGGAAATCATGATCAATTTAGTTCGAGAAAGGAAATATGTCATTTTTTCCTTACATTTACGGAAGAGCATGTTCTCTATGTGACTCTGAAAAGAAGCTTCTCATCATGTTTAACATATAGAATATGACAAGTCTTCATTTTGCAGTAATTTCAGTAATCAGAAATGTACCTACGGAAAGCCATATGACCATACTAGGTTAGCTATCATCCTACTCTAGAACAGTGATAGTAAACAACTTGGACATCATGGAAGGCCCTAACAACCCACATTTATTATAATTTTACCACATGTTAGAAACTACAGTGGGTGTTGGAGTGTATTCAAAGAACAAAACCTTAACCCCAACCTCCAGAACACTTATGCTAAAATTCCAAAGACAATATAAAACATACCTTATAAAATAGTGGATTATGTTAAAAATTATAAACTTTTATTTTATTCTTAGTGTGGAATCTTGTAAAGTATGACATTAATGTTTGAAAGCAATGCATATGTGTGCATACGGATGTTTATCCATCTGTCTATATTATCTAGCTAGCTGAATATATCCCTTAAGCCCTGATATTATGATAGTTATCAGCACATATTTATGTATGAAGCTCTACCTTTATCCTAAATCTTTGCATTGTTTGTGATGATGATACTCAGGGGTTCGTGCATGTACAACTGTTAAGACCTCTTTTAGGTGAATCTATTTGCCTTAAGAGAAATGAATCCAGAGGGCAGGGGTCTATGCATGCATGCATATGTTTGCTATTGTAACCCCAGGGCCAAGCACGCTATAGGTACTTGGTAAACATTTGTTGAAAGACAAGGTAATGATAATTAACATGACATTGCATATTTATATGATGTGATATGTAATGTAAATATACATATCTATCATACCATATCTATCTATAACTTTGAATTGAGAACCCTACACTCTACATCATGGTGAAGAAATGAATAAAAATAGCAGTAAAAATAACTGCACTGGGCATAAATGAAAAAGAATGGTGTCAATCTAGGAAAAGCATTTTGTATTCATTTACATGGAAGCACATTCTATCTACCTGAAAATGGTACATGTACTTAAGACATAGTTTTAGATACTTTTGTTTATGTAAATTATTATAGAAAGTTTAATTAACAACTGTACTTAGAAGTAAATTTGTTTCCCTGCCCAGAACAAAGATTGAATTTATTTTACAGAGATTATTCCTCCTGCCATATTGATACATTAATTGAATTCAATGAGTATTAAGCGTCAAATAGCTCCTTCCTCTTGTGTTCTATGACATGACAAATATATATATAAAGGTGTGAAATACAATTTCAAAACTGAGTACTTAACAACCACTCTGGGGAATATAAATCATGCATAGATGAAGCTATTATAAAAATAAGGAAGCATTAAAGCAGGCACCAAAATCAAAGTTTCATCTGGGCATATTAAACTTACTGGGTAAATTGAACTTGAATTCACTGGACAGTTTGATGTGAGACAAGTAATAAAATAGTGGACACTTAACCTATGTGAAAGGATGAAATAACACAAGGAGACATGAAGAGAAAACAATAGGGAAGCAACGATCCTGTCCTGAAGTCAGCCAGTATTTTACAAGTTGAGCAGAAACAGAAGAGTCTGGAAAAGGAAGTGAAAGGAAAAGATGGAGGACATAGAGTAACGCCATTCAGGTAGAGCATCCCATAAGCTAAGAAAAGCAAAAGAAAGTGTTTCTAAGCAGGGATGGACACAGATGTCGAATGCTGCTGAGTGGCCAAGCAATCTGGGCACAGGAAAGTGTTACTGGCTTCAGTGAGAAAAAGCTGGTAACCTTTCCAAGAGAAGATTCAGTGAAGTTTTGAGAGGTGAACACAAATTAAAGAAGTGAGAGCAGGGAAGCTAAATCAAGACATGGTGATTGCAGTAAGGAATGAGAGAGGTAAAGGATTTTTAGAAGACCTTTGCACACCAACGTGATGCATTGAGATGGTAAGAATGAAAACACTGGAGAAAGGACAGGGTTAAGGAGGCTAACACAGAAGAAGGAGAAAGGGCTCCTGGGCAGCTCAGTCGGATAAGCCTCTGCCCTTGTCTCAGGTCATGACCCCAGGGTCCTGGGATCCAGCCCTTCTTGGGACTCCCTAATCAGAGGAGAGTTTGCTTCTCACTCTTCCTCTGCTGCTCCCCCTGCTCAAGCTTGTGCCTGTGCTCTTTCCCTCTCTCTCAAGATCTTAAAAAAAAAAAGGAAGAAGAAGGAGAGAGATTACAATCCAGAAAATGCATGGATGGCAACCAGAGGCCCCCCATATGGGACAAGAATATGAACTTTGGTTACTGCCAAACCCACAAGAGCGATTTAGCAAGGATTACAGATTCCAATTTTCTGGTTATTCACCTGGGCACGAGGCACTGCAGAATATATATGAGCAAACAAGGAGTGTCAGAAGGTACGTCAATGCAGATTACTCCGGTAGTGGTTATCAGGCTGCCAGCCTCCCAGCTGGGCCCCCAGCCCCCACCTGGCTGGTAAAAGACGCTGTGACTTCTGCTTTGCTCCCATAGGCAAATTAGTTGTCAGGCAACCAGTGCTTTCCTACAAACAGACAATTTGTTTACAGCCAGAAGCAAGCCACAACACTCTCCTTAGATTTTTTTTCTCTTAAAAGTCTAATTCATTAAGTAAATAAGTAGCTGCGTGTCTCTCTTTACCAAGCCCAATTCCTGATGCTTAGAATTCATCTATGAAAGAAAGAGACAAAAATCCCAGACCACTTTGAAACAAGTTAACTGTTCAGAGATCATAAAGACCATAAGCGTACCCTTTCCTACTGGCAGTATTACAGTGTTTTTCACTTCTTAAAATTCTTTTAGTATGCCCCTGGGGATAAAAATATATGTTTATAAAAAATAAAAAGTTAACAACAACAACAAAAAAAAGAATTGGTAAGAAAAAAATAATCTCTGTAAAATTACCGGGGGTGCATTATAAAGTGTTCGGTAACTGATCAAACTCACAATTTGGATTGAATGGCAAGTGATTTTTAAAATCTGGAACTTATTGTCAATTTTTTTTTCCTCATTGTGTCTTAATAAATTACTGTGTTCATTTGCAAAAAAAAAAAAAAATTCTTTTAGTATGTCCATTAAATATGAAAACTATCCTAGGATCTTTTAAAAAATAGTTATCATGTGGAAGTCTATAGAAATAATCTACTCCCTAGGATCTATTTCTTAAAAGAGCACATTCAATGAGCTACAAAAAGAAAAAACAAACAAAGAAAGCCATTAAGATGGTCTGGTACTTGGCATATGTCCTATTAAAAAAATTCTAATTTCCTCTCTGATCAACATATAGAAATGACACGTTGATTGCCATTTATCATGCTTAAATATGTGAATCAACTCCATTAGCATGAAGACAGTGTAATAATACATTATTTATGAAAATACAAATCATCTTAACTAATAGACTCTCAAAAATTAGAGAGATTATGGCTTTAAATTATTGATTTTGTCTAATAAGTCAGAAGGGGAATCGTAATATCATTTACTATTTTTTTTTAAGATTTTATTTATTCATTTGAAAGAGAGAGAGATACAGAGAGAGAATGAGCAGGGGGAGAGGCAGAGGGAGGGGGAGAAGCAGGCTCCCCACTGACCAGGAGCCCAATGTGCGGCTCGATCCAAGGATCCCAGGATCATGACCTGAGCTGAAGGCAGATGTTTACCCATATGAGCCACCCAGGCGCACCACTAACTATTTTTTGAGAAGTTTATGTAACCAACCTTCATTTAAATGAGTACAGATCTTATACTGATTTGAAGGTATGATCAATTCCCTCGTAGAAAAATCCTTTTATGGCTGTATATCACTAGTATGTGTGCTTTAGCTGGTTGGCCATCTATTTGGGTGGCTATTAAGGTTCTTATAAACCGCACTCAAGTCCTGCATACACTGTCCATGCCCTGTTAGGCATCCTTTAAGTTTAGCTGTTTGACTCAGCAGCCTGGGTGAGCTACCTTCCCATGCCCATAGTACCTGATTCAGAGGCCCTCTTCCTGTTCCAATCATACTTCTTTGGTGTTTTGTTTTGTTTTTTTCTTCATTTATTTATTTTCAGCATAACAGTATCATTATTTTTTCACCACACCCAGTGCTCCATGCAATCCGTGCCCTCCACCACCTGGTACCCTCAACCTCCCACCCCCCCGCCACTTCAAACCCCTCAGATTGTTTTTCAGAGTCCATAGGTTTTGAGGATATAATGTTATTTTGGGAAGAGGCCACAGTGCTCCATAGCCAATTGCTTAAAGCAGTTCAACTGAACCTTCATAATATCTTATGTCCTATGGTTTAGTGGATAAATGCCTCTGGGGTAGAACAATTTAAATGTGGAGCTAGGAAGTGCCAGGATAGGGTTTTCTCAGGGAGGGACACCTGTCTGTTAAAGGGGCAGTAACACCATTGTGAAGACATGGGACCCTGAGCTCAGATACTTTGCGGTTAAAGACTGAAGTCCAGTTGGAGATACAAAGTGAAACAAACATGCAATAGAAAAAAAGAAGACTGATGAGTCTGAAAGGCTCTTCCCCTAAGGAAGTAAGCAAATAATAATAATACTAAGGAAAATATAACAAAATAAAACAGAAAAAAATTAATCCAAAGGAAAATTAGAAGAACTTTTAAACATGAAAGATTAGGAGAGGCAGTCAGAAAGTTTGGTGCTCTCAAATAAAAAAAACATTTGCTTTAATTATAATTCAAATAAATAAAACGAACTTAACTTTTAGTGTTGGCAATCTACAAATACCAGGGGAAAAAAGTAAAAAGTATTAAAATAAAATTAAATGAACAGAAAAGTACAATAGCTGTTCAAGGACTCTTGAGATTGCCCATAAATTCCCATTGGCCTCCATTTATTTTATCACTCCCAAAATAAATTTAATTTTTCTCCACTGCTAACATCCAAAAGTAAATCTAAAAACCCATTTTACTCAAGGCATGTTTTCCATTTGGTTTAGCTATCTCTAATTCAACATATTTAAAAATCCTTGCATCCGCTGAAGACTATTTTGTCTGTCCCATTTGCTTAATTATGTTTCTGGTGTTTACAAAAAACAAAAAGATGTTTTCTATACCTATGCTTTTAACTTTAGATATAGAGCTGCATTATAGTTTCAATAGGGTTTTATGGACTGGTTTCTGAAACAAACCATGATTTACAATATTCTTTCTATAGAAAAAAATGTGTTGCAAGTTCAAGCCAGCTGATTTATTGATCTTCTGGAAAATAAAACATCCACGCATCTGGGGCTGCCCAGCATTGATGTGAGGAAGATTTGGTTGTGGTAAAGACTTGCGGTGTATTCAAGATGCTTTCTGCTGTTTTGCTATTTATGTAAAAAGTTATGCCATTTATAAATTTTATAAGAAATTTCCTAAGTCCCACAACAGTCCAGAAAATTGCTAACCTACAGAGCTTTTGGGGAATGGGTGGCTCAGAAGATGCTGATTACAACACTGATTGTCCACAGCTGTCATTACCTCTTTATGCTTCTCTTGCACACTGAAATTTACATCCCTCTCCCCAACTTTAGTACATTCCTGAGAGTAACCACCAAGTCTTTATCTCCCTCACCAGCGTCTTCCTGACCACAGCTGCGTAATTCAACTGACATGCCCCATGTCACGTAAGCACTAAAACACAACCTAAAACTACCTCATCACCTTCTTTCCAAAATGAGTTTGATCCTCCTTGGACTTCCCGAATCTTCCCACTTGGAATTTTTACCCCAACCACTCAAATTCCAAACTTGGGAAATCTGTCCTTCTCTTTCTCTGGTTTCCCAATTCCAAGTCACAAATCACTTATTTAACAACGTGTTTTAAGATCGTATCATATAGTCTCCATCCTATTTGTGGCAAAATGGTTTATCAATAACTACTTTATGAGTTTTAAATTACACCTGAACAGACTTTGTTCTTTCTCCCCTTCACATGCATCCCAGGTGCTACCATTAGAATTACCATCTAGAAGAGGAGTCAAGATTACTTATCCAGAGGACTAGTTCTTAGACACAGTATGTGATTATATAAGGGGTACAGCTTCTAGAACTAGGAGAACTTGAAAAGAAAATTACTGAATAATGTACTACATTTAAAAGCAAATTAACCTAGAAGAAAGGAGTGGGAAGCAGGGGTGAAGAAACTGGTGAACACACTATTAAAAAAACCAAACCAAACCAAAACAGAACAAAAAATCATCCCCAACTCACTGGCTGTGGACTGGAGTAGGAAAAAAAGGAGAAACGGGAGAACAGTAACCCCATAGATGGATGGAGGTAGTTGGGAATGCAAATAAATGTTTTCAAAAATTCTTCTCTTTTTCACGATTAAAAGAGAAATAGTCCAATTGAATTGTGCACACCAAAGAGAAATTTAGCATACATTTTTGTAAGCATGAATCAAAAGTTTTAAGTAGAGAGAATCTCTCAAAATCAATCTAATAGTAGGCAATTGGCAAAAGAAGCAGAGGGAAACCATAGAAAATGGAATATTAACAGTAAAGTATTACTGTGTTTTATCTGAGAACTTTAATCAATGTCTTAGTCCTAAATTGAAGTAGTGTTGTAAAACAATAAAAAAAATTAAAGGCAATTTATTTTATTTTATTAAAGATTTTATTTATTTATCTCTTTAAGAGAGAGAGAGAGAGAAAGCATAAACTGTGGGGGTTGGGGGGCAGAGGGAGAGTGAGAAACAAGCTCCCCGCTAAGCTCAACTTGGGGCTCTATCCCAGTACCCTAGGGTCATGACCTGAGCCAAAGGCAGATGCTTAACAGACTGAGCCACCCAGGTACCCCCAAAGACATTGTATAAAATGCTAGCATAAAATTATCAATAGCTCCTAAATTCCAAAACTCTTTGGTAGTAGTTCATTGTTACCAAAAGCAATGAAGTTAGATTTAAAATCTTTGTGTCTTGGTTCTTCACTTTGTAAAGTGTAACAGATAACCTTTTTTATAATACTTTTCTAAAAAAAGTATTTTATTTATCTGACAGACAGAGAGAGGGAAAGAGCGAGCCTAAGCAGGGGGAGCAGCAGGCAGAGGGGGAGGGAGAAGCAGACTTCCTGCTGAGCTGGGAACCTTACATGATTCTCATGGGGCTCAACCCCAGGACCCTGGAATCACAACCGAGCGGAAGTCAGACACCTAACCAATTGAGCCACCCAGATGCCCCTCATAATGCTTTTTAAGAGAACTACAATATATTATGTGTATATGGTGTACCTGCACATAGAAGATGCTCCATAACTGGTATTTACTCTCACTTTCTTTTCAAAGGTTTCGATCTGGGTATATTGAGTAGGTTCAATATATAAAATTATTTTCTAAAATGCATGACCCAGGAAAGACTTTTTTCCCCCTTCTCTGTAAACATTTAATTTACACAATGTTTTAAGCATCCAACACTTATCATGACTATGAGAGTAAACAGTGACTTGCCAATCACAGAATTCCCCATGATGATGGGCAAATGTGTGAGGAGAAACATGGCAAGATGTAATCTCAGGAAGAGAAATGAGGTTGTAGTTCTTCAGCTTTTTGGTGGCTGATACAGACTTGAGGTGGCTCATTTACTATCTTGGTTTGTCATTTTTAATTGTGAATCTATCCTTTGCAGGAGGTTGTGTGTTTAAGTTATGGCTGTGTCTCCATGGGACTTCAAGTTCAGCCCTAAAGGTTCTTGCTGCCCTACATCCACATTAATACTAACCTTTCAGCTCAGTGTGTCTCCACCATGCAGACAGAGTACACTGGGATTTTCCACGAAACATTTTACAAATCTGTGTTTTCAAGTATTTCAGAGACTTTCTAGGCTCACACAAGATTCCAAGAGGTGGCATACTACTTCTTTGTTGCCTTTCCTTGCTGACTGATAGGGTTTTGCTAGTACCATTTTTCTTGATTATTGGTTGACTCAATTTACGTGGGTTAATTATATGAATCCGGACCCATTTTTCCTTCCTTAAAAGCGTGGATTCCATTCTAAACTTTTTAATACAGCGTGTGTTACGAAATTTACTTACACAATAATCATTGTGAAATAAAGATGACAGAAATATATCAGAAAAATGTGTGTATATCTCCCACACAGCTCATAACTTTCTTTAAAACTCTTTAATGGAGTTCTGTAATTAAGTAGTAAAATGTTCTCTTACCGAACTACAAATCACTGTTATGCTCAAAGAATTCTAGGGAAGTACTTAGTGTTCTTTGGTTGCTTCCCTGCTAGATGTTGAGTGAAGGCTAAAAGTGGAATTTGCAAACCTCGGAGTCCTACAAGTAGACAGGCACCCTAAGCTAATGCTTGGGAGCTTGAATCCTCGAGGTAGACCAGCTCAGCCATCAACATTAAGAAGCTAATGAAGCTAATCTGCAAGTTGTTGCCTCTGAGTAAGAGCGGAATGATAATGCCCTTTCCACCGAGTTATTATAAGGATTAAATGAGGCAATGTATTGAGTTAAAAGAGAGCTTCGTTTGTAAGAACAGATGAATAAGACTTAGCTACCCTTTGTTCCATTAAGCAGATGTTTATCAACTGCTTATTCAGTGTTAGGTAGCCTTCAGAGATGACTGGCATTAGACCCTACTGCATAAGCGCTAGCTGCTGCCGCTACAAGTTTCCAGAACTAGGCTAATCCATTCACAAACCCAGACATTTTAAGTTATGGTCTCCGTATCTTTCCTGAGCTTAAAATGGTAAGAGGATGGAGCATAAACAATATCTTCTTATACGCCCGGATTTTATACATTCAGGGTTGGCCCACACATCACCGTAGACAACTGCTACGGCCTACTTTGAAATGTCCTTTGTCCCCACGTGCTGTTGACTAAGACCGTGGCCCAATATTCAGCTTCCTCGTCAAAAAAGTGTGCAACTTGATATTCTATTAAATCATATACTCACTGACAAAACTTTTCTAAAACGAAATTACAGCATATTTATCAAAAAAGTTCCGTTGAGAGAGAGTCAATAAAACTAACCTGGAAGAAAAAAAATCCTTATCATCAAATAACTTATTAAAAGAGACTACGTTGCTGAGAAACATTGACACCAAGAAGATCCTTTATTGGGCGCCTGGGTGGCTCAGTGGGTTAAGCCGCTGCCTTCGGCTCAGGTCATGATCTCAGGGTCCTGGGATCGAGTCCCGCATCGGGCTCTCTGCTCAGCAGGGAGCCTGCTTCCTCCTCTCTCTCTCTGCCTGCCTCTCTGCCTACTTGTGATCTCTCTCTGTCAAATAAATAAATAAAATTAAAAAAAAAAAAAGAGAAACAGTGATTTATAATCTAAAAAAAAAAGATCTTTTATTATTATTATTATTATTTAATGTTCTTTTACACAAATTTAATTGCTGATGGAGTGGTGTCCAAGTCTGAAACCCCTGAAGTGACCCATAAGCTATAAAGAAATCTTAGAATATTAAATCAATCCACTATTCACTGCTACCATGCAGTATTTATTCCCATCTCTGCCTAGCTTAAAGTAGGTCCTCATTAAGCACTGGAAAGAAGGAAGGGAGAAGGGAAAATGAGGAGGGGAGGGAGGAGGGGGATAAGGAAGGGAGGGAAGTGGGAAGGAAAGAAGGGAGGGTGGGAAGAAGGAAGGAAGGAAAAAGGGTGAGAGGGAGGAAGAAGGAGAGAAGCTTTAAAGGGACAGAGGGAGGGAGGAAAGGAAGGAAGGGCAGATGAGCAGTTCACTAGCTTCTGTTTCCGCTCTCCCCCAATCTATTACCGAGGTTATTTTCCTGAAGTGCACAATGTTCACACTTAGCTGAGAGATTTAATTTAGATTTCCAGAGGTCGAGAGCTGAGCTTGTACTATGCAATTCTTTTGATTCAAAATACCTGCCTACAGCTTCATCACAAAGTGAGAATTACTTCACCTAAAATTTCAGAGTAGTGAGAAAAGTATCTGCTTTCTAGGCTTCACGTTTGTGAGGACTGCTTCGAGGTTCACTGAGAGTGACTTGTAATGAGCTTAACAAAAAATCCACACAACTTGGGCACAAAATATCAAAAACCACTTAGCATACTATCAGTTAAAACCTAAAACTTGACATGGGATAATACAGACAATATGAAAAGCATAGTGTGTGAAAATAATACATTTGGAAATAGGAATTGATGAAATAAGGGTAAAATTGAAAAGAAACCATAAGTAGCCAGGAATATTATCTGTGCATTAATTTCTCCAAGACACGGTTTATAATAGACAAGAGCAACTTTCCAATGAACTAAAATCTGGAATATTGTGAGCTTACCATGGTAGCCATTTTGTGATAACTGGGATCTGTAGTATCTATAATTTGCTCCTTTTGATGGCAGAGTTACTATTCCATGGATATGCCACAGTTCAGTTAATCATTCACCCACTGAAAGAAATATGGGCTCTTTCTAGGCTGTGCCTAACACAAATAACACCGCTATCAACATCTGGGCACAACCTTTCATGTAAACATAGGTCTTCCTTTTTCTGGGGTGAACACTTGAAAGTTCAATTACTAGATCACACAGTAGTTGTATATTTCTATCTTTTTGTTGATTTAAGAAATAACCAAACTTTTCCAGAGGGACTGTACTGTTTCACAATCTGAGCACCGCAGGAGTGCCCCAGTACCCCTACACGCTTCTCGCATTTGGTGCGGACATTTTTTTTTTCTTTTTAAAGATTTTTATGTATTTATTTGACAGGCAGAGATCACAAGTAGTCAGAGAGGCAGGCAGAGAAAGAGGGGGAAGCAGGCTCCCCACTGAGCAGAGAACCTGACATGGGGCTCGATCCCAGGACCATGACCCCAGCCGAAAGCAGAGGCCTTAACCCACTAAGCCACCCAGGTGCCCCTGGTGTGGACATTACTTATTTATTTTTATTTTAGCCCTCCTGATGGATGTAGTGATATTTCACTGTATATTTAACATGTATTTCCCTAATAGCCAATAATACTGAAAACCCTCTCGTGTTTTTGTTTTTGCTTTTTTTTTTTGGAGGGGGGCCATCTATATACTTTCTACAGTAAAACATCTCTTTATGTCTTTTGTCTCTTACCTAACTTGATAGTGCAACATTTTCTGTGTTAACATAGTCCACTAATGTATGATTTACATTGTTTCAACACATCACACATTATTTAATGGAGTCTATGAATGCATTAGGAGGACAGGAGAGGTAATTCCTAGAAAATACACAAAGGAGGGTCAAAACCTCAGTAAAAGAGCAAGGCTGGAAACCAAAATGTGCTTGAGAAGGGAATTCACGTGCGAAAGTTTGATATTTATTTCTCCTTTTATGGGAAGGGAATAGTCACTGTCAGTAATTCTCTTCTTGACTAATATTTGGGTTGGTCCTAGCTTAGAACATTTATAAACTCTCTGCTTTGAATACTTTTTTTCATGACTCCTGGATACTTAAGTATTTTTTTTTTTTAAATGTACAAGGGAGAAACACAACTAACACAAAACATGTGGCTTCAATTTTACTTAGCACTACCAAGTTATTTTCCAAAATTTCTATACCAATTTACATTCTCATCAGAAGTGTTCAAAATCTGTTTTGTGTGTGTTGAGTTTGAGGAACTCAACACACACAAAACAGATAATCATATCAAAAAATGGGCAGAAGATAGGAACAGACACTTCTCCAATGAAGACATACAAATGGCTATCAGGGGGCGCCTGGGTGGCTCAGTGGGTTAAGCCGCTGCCTTCGGCTCAGGTCATGATCTCAGGGTCCTGGGATTGAGTCCCGCATCGGGCTCTCTGCTCAGCAGGGAGCCTGCTTCCTCCTCTCTCTCTCTCTGCCTGCCTCTCTGCCTACTTGTGATTTCTCTCTGTCAAATAAATAAATTTAAAAAAAAATCTAAAAAAACAAACAAAAAAAATGGCTATCAGACACATGAAAAAATGTTCATCATCACTAGCCATCAGGGAGATTCAAATTAAAACCACATTGAGATACCACCTTACACCAGTTAGAATGGCCAAAATTACCAAGACAGGAAACAACATGTGTTGGAGAGGATGTGGAGAGAGGGGAACCCTCTTACACTGTTGGTGGGAATGCAAGTTGGTGCAGCCACTTTGGAGAACAGTGTGGAGATTCCTCAAGAAATTAAAAATAGAGCTTCCTTATGCCCCTGCAATTGCACTACTAAGTATTTACCCCAAAGATACAGATGTCGTGAAAAGAAGGGCCATCTGTACCCCAATGTTTATAGCAGCAATGGCCACGGTCGCCAAACTCTGGAAAGAACCAAGATGCCCTTCAATGGATGAATGGATAAGGAAGATGTGGTCCATATACACTATGGAGTATTATGCCTCCATCAGAAAGGACGAATACCCAACTTTTGTAGCAACATGGAAGGGACTGGAAGAGATTATGCTGAGTGAAATAAGTCAAGCAGAGAGAGTCAATTATCATATGGTTTCACTTATTTGTGGAGCATAACAAATAACATGGAGGACAAGGGGAGATGGAGAGGAGAAGGGAGTTGAGGGAAATTGGAAGGAGAGGTGAACCATGAGAGACTATGGACTCTGAAAAAAAACCCGAGGGTTTTGAAGGGGTTTGAAGGGGGTTTGAAGGAGGTTGGGGTAACCAGGTGGTGGGTATTAGGGAGGGCACATATTGCATGGAGCACTGGGTGTGGTGCAAAAACAATGAATACTGTTACGCTGAAAAGAAATTAAAAAAAAAAAAAAAAAGAAGTGTTCAAAATCTTTCACTGCTTATCCTGTATTCTTGGCAATACTCGGTACTGTCTTGTAAATTTGTTTCTGTTGTTTTGGTTTGGTTTGGTTATTGTTGTTGTTTGGGTACCGAAATGCCTTTGGAAAGTTTTCTCAACAACTGAGTATGCAATAAGGTCTGCCTGTGTTCTGACTTGCCTTACCCTGATTATTCCAGTGGTAGAGCATCTCTACATATGTTCAATGGCCATTTCGTACTTTGTCTTGCGTAGAATACCTACATATATCTTCTGCTTATCTGGTTATGTTTTGTAGGAATTCTTTATTTATTTACAGAGGAAATAGGGTATGGTAGTTTAAAGTTACAGATTCCTAGGCTTAAATTTGAGATTTAATCCAGGCTCATGTCAAGCCAGATTCTAGGATGAGAGTACAATTAAGACTAAAAGTGGAACTTCGCCTACATCAGGAAGAGAGATCCTATCATCACTTAAGACAGGAATCAAAGCTGTAAATGTATTTAGAGGTGGAAGAAGGACACAGTGGTATACATGGAAAACTTAAAAAAAAAATCAATCATTAGATCATCCTTCTCTTACTCAGTGCTTTTCTGAAGAGCTGGCATTCTGGTAACATGTGGACACTATTTTTTTTTTCTCAGCAGAGAGCTACTAAGTGAGTTGTCTGCACACTATGTCATGCTAATGTTCTCCTAACCTGTGAGATATGCTGATTATTTGAGCATTTATCATGTGGGAAAAGGGACATAATGTTTTCTTAAAAGGATACATTGACATATCTCAATGTCCTTCCTTTACTTTAAAAATAAATATCCTAGTTTCACCTGGGTATTTATTTGTCATGAAAAACCCACCTCAGGACAACATTCTGCTTTTTTAACATTATCTCCTAAATGACAGACATCCTTAGCCAGGTTATGAGAAGCAAACAATAACAGCTTGTACTCTAAGCTTAACACCTGACAGAAGCTCATCATGGCTCAGTTATCAGGGAACAGAGGGACAAAGTTCTATGCACACCCATCCAAGCAGATCAGGAATTTGGCATCCAAAAAAATGGCTCCATTTAAATGAAAACTCTCATTTTTTGGATGATACATTTAGTAGTACTTAATTTATTTTTAACAAAAGAACAAAAATAAATATTCTGGATTATTCTTTTTCTTTTTCCTCCCTTCCCTATGCTTACTTTTAAAAACAAACAACAACAAAAAAGAACGTAAAATTTGCTAAGTGCATTAGAGGATGTGCAGCACACTCTCACTTACAGCATCTGATGATCCTAAAACTATGAAATTCCTGTTGTAACTACCATTTTATATAGACAGATGGTAGCTCATAGATGCTAAACCAGCTCATGGTCATAGGTCCTGACTAACAAGTGGCAGAGTTAGGATTCAAATCTAAGTTTCTCTCTCTGGCTACTTGTCCAGTGATCTTTTGTCATATCAAGAAGTCCACTGTGATGTTCTGTCAGCTAAATATCTCACATTTTGGGAAATGAGCTGATATAGGTCCTGGCATTTTTTGATTGCTTTGGCAAAAGGGAGGAAAGTCAAGATCAATTGCTATATTTAGGGGACGGTGTTATTTGAGTCTGGAATCCATCTATGCATTGAAAGATGGACCATGAGATTCCTTAACTGACTCAAAGAAATGTCAAAAGTGAAGCAAAATATAAGCCTGGGAACTAATTTTGTTTCCCCTCCAATGTTCTAAACTTCAAATTAGATTCAGGCCTGTAAAATCTAAGGCATACACCTAAGACTTGTTAGTGGTTTTATTGTGAATTAGTGGGTGAGATCAAAGGGGAACATAGTTCTCTTCCTTTGTTGAAAACAGCGAGGTGCCGGCAGGGGAGGATCAAGCCAGGAGTCTGAGTCCCAGCCAGCAACCAGAACAGAACAATCAATGACCAAATATATTGTTAAGAGTTGCAAGTAGAAGGGTACAAGGCTGAGAAACAGCTTCCTGATAAACAACTCAGTAGTACACATAAAAACAAGACCAAAAATATTAGAAAATAGTGACCCTTGTCCAACATAACTTTCCATAAAACTAATATTAGAAAATAGTGACCCTTGTCCAACATAACTTTCCATAAAACTAATTAGTCATAGAGCTGCCTGCACGTTACTAGTAGTAACCACTTCCCTCATCAAAAAGGACAAGGATGTCATTCCAAGTATCTTACCAAATTCACAAATACAGAGAAAATTAGACTAAGGTGATTATATACAAAAAATCGCAAATGCTTCATTTCAAATCGCATTTTCACAAATTTTGCCATTCAAAGCAGTGAATTTTTGTTGTCATTATGTAAAACTTATTGAATAAAATGCTAATTGTCTTCATGAATACACATATAGGCCCTTTATTTACATGAATATATTCACAGTAAATTATAAAGAGAAAATTGGTAAGTTTGCTTTCTTTTCTCTGTGCATAAAATTTCATATATATTCAGAGTGGTGATCATACATGAGAAGGCAAAAAAGACTGAGTACTGTGCCTTGTGTTAATGACTCTGATCTTAGCAATTCACACTGAAGTTAACATATTCAACAGAACTTTTCTAAGTGCTAACTTAAAAGAAAATATAAGTAATTTCCATTTTGTGTGTGCAAGATAAAATATGATATGGAGCTACCATTTCCCCAGAGAACTAGGAAAAAAAGTGACTCTACAGAATCTGTCAGTCAGAATAATATTCTGCAATTTATTTGTCTCTGCCTATGTTTCAATTCATAAAATTTTCTTAGAAATTTAATAGGTTTAAGACAGACCAAAAAAAGTCCATGTATTTGGGATTAGAGAGTTTGGAGAAAAAAAAAAGAGAGATTTTCAAGAATATGAGATAAATAAGAAACTTTTCATATGAAATAAAAAATACTGCATCTTAGCAACAATAAAATTATCTGGAGGAGTCAAGATGGCGGAGAAGTAGCAGGCCGAGACTACTTCAGCTAGCCGGAGATCAGCTAGATAGCTTATCTAAAGATTGCAAACACCTGCAAATCCATCAGCAGATCAAAGAGAAGAAGAACAGCAATTCTGGAAACAGAAAAACAACCACTTTCTGAAAGGTAGGACCGGCGGAGAAGTGAATCCAAAGCGACGGGAAGATAGACCCTGGGGGGAGGGGCCGGCTCCCGGCAAGCGGCGGAGCAACCGCCCACAAAATCAGGACTTTTAAAAGTCTGTTCCGCTGAGGGACATCGCTCCAGAGGCTACCCGGGGCAAAGCCCACACGGGGTCAGCGTGGCCTCAGGTCCCACAGGGTCACAGAAGGATCGGGGGTGTCTGAGTGTCGCAGAGCTTGCGGGTATTGGAACGGGAAAGCCGGCTGCAGAGACAGAGCCGACAGTAAGCTCGCAGCTCGGGGTGACCTTGAACCGGTCGCAGGCTCGGTGAGCTCGGAGCGCGGCCGGAGGTCAGGCAGACTGGAGTAACTGAGCGCGGTTCTCTGGGCGCGCACTGAGGAGTGCGGCCCTGGGCTCTCGGCTCCTCCGGGCCGGAGACCAGGAGGCCGCCATTTGTATTCCCGTCCTCCGGAACTCTACGGAAAGCGCGGAAAGCGCGCAGGGAACAAAAGCTCCTGAAAGCAAACCCAAGCGGATTACTCACCCCGACCCCGGGTAAAAGCGGTGCAATTCCGCCTGAGGCAAAGACACTTGAGAATCACTACAACAGGCCCCTCCCCCAGAAGATCAACAAGAAATCCGGCCGAGACCAAGTTCACCTACCAAAGAGTGCGGTTTCAATACCAAGGAGAGCAGCAGAATTCTAGAGGAGGAGAAAGCAAAGCACGGACTCATGGCTTTTTCCCTGTGATTTTTTTTTAGTCTTGCGGTTAATTTAATTTAATTTTTTTCTTTTTCTTTTTTTTTATTTTTGCCTTCGGGTAAAATTTTTTTTTTTAACTGTTACCTTTTTCTTTTTTAACGATTTTTTACTAGTTTATCTAATACATATATTTTTTTTCTTTTTTATATTTTTCTTAGGTGTTTTCTTTTTTTAAAAAATTCTTTTTTTTTTTCTCTTTTTTCTTTTTTTTTATTGTTTCCTTTTTGAACCACTTTTTATCCCCTTTCTCCCCCCTCACGATTTTGGATCTCTTCTAATTTGGTTAAAGCATATTTTCCTGGGGTTGTTGCCACCCTTTTAGTATTTTACTTGCCCCTTCATATACTCTTATCTGGACAAAATGACAAGACGGAAAAATTCAACACAAAAAAAAGAACAAGAGGCAGTACCGAAAGCTAGGGACCTAATCAATACAGACATTGGTAATATGTCAGACCTAGAGTTCAGAATGACAATTCACAAGGTTCTAGCCGGGCTCGAAAAAGGCATGGAAGATATTAGAGAAACCCTCTCGAGAGATATAAAAGCCCTTTCTGGAGAAATAAAAGAACTAAAATCTAACCAAGTTGAAATCAAAAAAGCTATTAATGAGGTGCAATCAAAAATGGAGGCTCTCACTGCTAGGATAAATGAGGCAGAAGAAAGAATTAGTGATATAGAACACCAAATGACAGAGAATAAAGAAGCTGAGCAAAAGAGGGACAAACAGCTACTGGACCACGAGGGGAGAATTCGAGAGATAAGTGACACCATAAGACGAAACAACATTAGAATAATTGGGATTCCAGAAGAAGAAGAAAGAGAGAGGGGAGCAGAAGGTATACTAGAGAGAATTATTGGGGAGAATTTCCCCAATATGGCAAAGGGAACAAGCATCAAAATTCAGGAGGTTCAGAGAATGCCCCTCAAAATCAATAAGAATAGGCCCACACCCCGTCACCTAATAGTAAAATTTACAAGTCTCAGTGACAAAGAGAAAATCCTGAAAGCAGCCCGGGAAAAGAAGTCTGTAACATACAATGGTAAAAATATTAGATTGGCAGCTGACTTATCCACAGAGACCTGGCAGGCAAGAAAGAGCTGGCATGATATTTTAAGAGCACTAAATGAGAAAAACATGCAGCCCAGAATACTATATCCAGCTAGGCTATCATTGAAAATAGAATGAGAGATTAAAAGCTTCCAGGACAAACAACAACTGAAAGAATTTGCAAACACCAAACCAGCTCTACAGGAAATCTTGAAAGGGGTCCTCTAAACAAAGAGAGAGCCTACAAGTGGTAGATCAGAAAGGAACAGAGACCATATACAGTAACAGCCACCTTACAGGCAATACAATGGCCCTAAATTCATATCTCTCAATAGTTACCCTGAATGTTAATGGGCTAAATGCCCCTGTCAAAAGACACAGGGTATCAGAATGGATAAAAAAACAAAACCCATCTATATGTTGCCTCCAAGAAACACATTTTAAGCCCGAAGACACCTCCAGATTTAAAGTGAGGGGGTGGAAAAGAATTTACCATGCTAATGGACATCAGAAGAAAGCAGGAGTGGCAATCCTTATATCAGATCAATTAGATTTTAAGCCAAAGACTATAATAAGAGACGAGGAAGGAAACTATATCATACTCAAAGGGTCTGTCCAACAAGAAGATTTAACAATTTTAAATATCTATGCCCCCAACGTGGGAGCAGCCAACTATATAAACCAATTAATAACAAAATCAAAGAAACACATCAACAATAATACAATAATAGTAGGGGACTTTAACACTCCCCTCACTGAAATGGACAGATCATCCAAGCAAAAGATCAGCAAGGAAATAAAGGCCTTAAACGACACACTGGACCAGATGGACATCACAGATATATTCAGAACATTTCATCCCAAAGCAACAGAATACACATTCTTCTCTAGTGCACATGGAACATTCTCCAGAATAGATCACATCCTCGGTCCTAAATCAGGACTCAACCGGTATCAAAAGATTGGGATCATTCCCTGCATATTTTCAGACCACAATGCTCTAAAGCTAGAACTCAACCACAAAAGGAAGTTTGAAAAGAACCCAAATACATGGAGACTAAACAGCATCCTTCTAAAGAATGAATGGGTCAACCGGGAAATTAAAGAAGAATTGAAAAAAATCATGGAAACGAATGATAATGAAAATACAACGGTTCAAAATCTGTGGGACACAACAAAGGCAGTCCTGAGAGGAAAATATATAGCGGTACAAGCCTTTCTCAAGAAACAAGAAAGGTCTCAGGTACACAATCTAACCCTACACCTAAAGGAGCTGGAAAAAGAACAAGAAAGAAACGCTAAGCTTAGCAGGAGAAGAGAAATCATAAAGATCAGAGCAGAAATCAATGAAATAGAAACCAAAAAAACAATAGAACAAATCAACGAAACTAGGAGCTGGTTCTTTGAAAGAATTAATAAAATTGATAAACCCCTGGCCCGACTTATCAAAAAGAAAAGAGAAAGGACCCAAATAAATAAAATCATGAATGAAAGAGGAGAGATCACAACTAACACCAAAGAAATACAAACAATTATCAGAACATACTATGAGCAACTCTACGGCAATAAATTTGACAATCTGGAAGAAATGGATGCATTCCTAGAAACATATAAACTACCACAACTGAACCAGGAAGAAATAGAAAGCCTGAACAGACCCATAACCAGTAAGGAGATTGAAACAGTCATTAAAAATCTACAAACAAACAAAAGCCCAGGGCCAGACGGCTTCCCGGGGGAATTCTACCAAACATTTAAAGAAGAACTAATTCCTATTCTCCTGAAACTGTTCCAAAAAATAGAAATGGAAGGAAAACTTCCAAACTCATTTTATGAGGCCAGCATCACCTTGATCCCAAAACCAGGCAAGGTTCCCCCCAAAAAAGAGAGCTATAGACCGATATCCTTGATGAACACAGATGCGAAAATACTCAACAAAATACTAGCCAATAGGATTCAACAGTATATTAAAAAGATTATTCACCACGACCAAGTGGGATTTATTCCAGGGCTGCAAGGTTGGTTCAACATCCGCAAATCAGTCAATGTGATACAACACATCAATAAAAGTAAGAACAAGAACCATATGATACTCTCAATAGATGCTGAAAAAGCATTTGACAAAGTACAGCAACCCTTCCTGATCAAAACTCTTCAAAGTGTAGGGATAGAGGGCACATACCTCAATATCATCAAAGCCATCTATGAAAAACCCACCGCAAATATCATTCTCAATGGAGAAAAACTGAAAGCTTTTCCGCTAAGGTCAGGAACACGGCAGGGATGTCCATTATCACCACTGCTATTCAACATAGTACTAGAGGTCCTAGCCTCAGCAATCAGACAACAAAAGGAAATTAAAGGCATCCAAATCGGCAAAGAAGAAGTCAAATTATCACTCTTCGCAGATGATATGATACTATATGTGGAAAACCCAAAAGACTCCACTCCAAAACTGCTAGAACTTATACAGGAATTCAGTAAAGTGTCAGGATATAAAATCAATGCACAGAAATCAGTTGCATTTCTCTACACCAACAGCAAGACAGAAGAAAGGGAAATTAAGGAGTCAATCCCATTTACAATTGCACCCAAAACCATAAGATACCTAGGAATAAACCTAACCAAAGAGACACAGAATCTATACTCAGAAAACTATAAAGTACTCATGAAAGAAATTGAGGAAGACACAAAGAAATGGAAAAATGTTCCATGCTCCTGGATTGGAAGAATAAATATTGTGAAAATGTCTATGTTACCTAGAGCAATCTACACATTTAATGCAATTCCTATCAAAGTACCATCCATCTTTTTCAAAGAAATGGAACAAATAATTCTAAAATTTATATGGAACCAGAAAAGACCTCGAATAGCTAAAGGGATATTGAAAAAGAAAGCAACGTTGGTGGCATCACAATTCCGGACTTCAAGCTCTATTACAAAGCTGTCATCATCAAGACAGCATGGTACTGGCACAAAAACAGACACATAGATCAATGGAACAGAATAGAGAGCCCAGAAATAGACCCTCAAATCTATGGTCAACTCATCTTCGACAAAGCAGGAAAGAATGTCTAATGGAAAAAAGACAGCCTCTTCAATAAATGGTGCTGGGAAAATTGGACAGCCACATGCAGAAAAATGAAATTGGACCATTTCCTTACACCACACACAAAAATAGACTCAAAATGGATGAAGGACCTCAATGTGCGAAAGGAATCCATCAAAATCCTTGAGGAGAACACAGGCAGCAACCTCTTCGACCTCAGCCGCAGCAACATCTTCCTAGGAACAACGCCAAAGGCAAGGGAAGCAAGGGAAAAAATGAACTATTGGGATTTCATCAAGATCAAAAGCTTTTGCACAGCAAAGGAAACAGTTAACAAAATCAAAAGACAACTGACAGAATGGGAGAAGATAGTTGCAAACGACATATCAGATAAAGGACTAGTGTCCAGAATCTATAAAGAACTTAGCAAACTCAACACCCAAAGAACAAATAATCCAATCAAGAAATGGGCAGAGGACATGAACAGACATTTCTGCAAAGAAGACATCCAGATGGCCAACAGACACATGAAAAAGTGCTCCATATCAGTCGGCATCAGGGAAATACAAATCAAAACCACAATGAGATATCACCTCACACCAGTCAGAATGGCTAAAATCAACAAGTCAGGAAATGACAGATGCTGGCGAGGATGCGGAGAAAGGGGAACCCTCCTACACTGTTGGTGGGAATGCAAGCTGGTGCAATTTCTCTGGAAAACAACATGGAGGTTCCTCAGAATGTTGAAAATAGAACTGCCCTATGACCCAGCAATTGCACTATTGGGTATTTACCCTAAAGATACAAATGTAGTGATCCAAAGGGGCACCTGCACCCGAATGTTTATAGCAGCAATGTCCACAATAGCCAAACTATGGAAAGAACCTAGATGTCCATCAACAGATGAATGGATCAAGAAGATGTGGTATATATACACAATGGAATACTATGCAGCCATCAAAAGAAATGAAATCTTGCCATTTGCGACAACATGGATGGAACTAGAGCGTATCATGCTTAGCGAAATAAGTCAAGCGGAGAAAGACAACTATCATATGATCTCCCTGATATGAGGAAGTGGTGATGCAACATGGGGGCTTAAGTGGGTACGAGAAGAATAAATGAAAGAAGATGGGATTGGGAGGGAGACAAACCATAAGTGACTCTTAATCTCACAAAACAAACTGAGGGTTGCTGGGGGGAGGGGGTTTGGGAGAAGGGGGTGGTATTATGGACATTGGGGAGGGTATGTGTTTTGGTGAGTGCTGTGAAGTGTGTAAACCTGGTGATTCACAGACCTGTACCCCTGGGGATAAAAATATATGTTTATAAAAAATAAAAAATTATATTAAAAAAAAAATTATCTGGAGCTCCAGGTCAATAATATGCCTTTAATTGTTTTACAAAGTATAAAACATTTTTCAAGCACTTAAATATCTATTTAAAATATGAGTTTTTCCTAAATGATGTTTACTGCTGCATAGGTAGAATAGTAATAAAAAAGCATAAATGTACTCTGAACTCACTATTAATTACATATTTGTAGAGATACAATTATTCACAATCTCCCCACATCTAAGTTAAACAAAGCATATTGCCAAAATTTCATTTCTATGGGCCTATCATATTTTGTGCTCAAACTCAGAAAGAAAATGAAAAAGAAAAAAACTTCCTGTAATTATGACTATTTCATTCTTTATGTACCTTCTCTTTAAACATTTCTCAAAATTAAAAAAAAAAACCCTCAAAAGGAACAAAATTGCTTTGCAAAGGCTTAGTTTGTTTAACACTATCTGAAATTTTATTTTCTGTTTTTCAATTTATGTGTTTGTGTATGTACATGTCCTTTTGACTACAGAGAAAAATTAGGTCTGGTTCCAATGAAGTTAAGACATTTATTAACTTCAACATTCTACCTTATAATTTAGAGCTTTTCTCAAAAGTAATTTCAATGAACCCACCTCTCCCCTCCCCCTTCCCCCCCATGAATTAAGTCCTCCTCCTGTAACTTAAAGAATTTTCTCACCATTCTGTCATTCAGGAACCATCGGCACCTCTAACTTTGGTGAGATTTTATTTGCTGAATGACCCTCAGTGAAGTTAAAAAGAGTCAAGATCACTCATTAAAAATATGACCCCTAAAATCCTTAGGGCTCCTGAATGCTAACGAAAAGAAATCCATGAATTGACAAAAAATATTATTTTATCCTTCTTTTTAACCTCGAGTGTCTATGTTACTTCCATGCTAGCACTCAGAATAATGATCTTTCAGCTCATAAAACTGAAGAACTAAGTATACTTTCTTGCCACTAATGGGTTAGCATAAAAGAGGACAAGGCAACGCACACTGACCAGCTACAGAAAACAATAAAGAGCACACAGTTAGCAAAAAATAAAATCTAGGGACACCTGGGTGGCTCAACGGGTTAAGCCTCTGCCTTCTGTTCAGGTCATGATCTCAGAGTCCTGGAATGGAGCCCCGTACCGGGCTCTCTGCTCAGCAGGGAACCTTCTTCCTCCTATCTCTCTTCCTGCCTCTCTGCCTACTTGTGATCTCTGGCTGTCAAATAAATAAATAAAATCTTTACATAAATAAATAAATAAAATCTACTAGTATTTGAACCAACAGCCAAGTCTTCAATGAGTAATTTCATGGAAATTTGATATGTAGGCCATACAATTGATATGTAGCCATCCTACTAAAGTGGTCCTGGCACAGCATACCCAGGAGCCCGAGAGCCTACACTTGGTCCATAAAGTAAATCCATAACGAGATGGTCTAGTTGATAAAAAGAACAGTATTTCAGCCAAATCCACTTTAAACATCTATTTTTTTCTATTTTTTTTTTCAATTCTTAAGAGAATGATATCAATCACAACACGATCAAGGGTTTTAATTTAGGGCCAAAAAGTAGTGGTTTTATACAGTATGAACAATCTGTCTAGATTGCACAGGTAATTCTATCTTCAGATCCTACTCAACATTTACCCCAAATCTTCTACTTTGCAAATTCTTATTATTATGTATTAATATATTGCTTCCCTTGTTTATATTTAAGCTTCCTGAGATACTGATCATCTTTTTATTTTCCTAACAAGTATTTTTTTTAATTTAAACATTTCACTGATTTACTACATAATAATATACTTAGGGTAATCCTATGCTTTATCATCCAAACTGGGATACTTTTGAAAGTGAAAGGAGAGCTACTGATAATTACCTGGGGACAGGTTATACAAGGACTAACCCTATAAGATGCAAAACTTATTTCCATCATCCTATGTCTATCATAAATCTGTGCAGATCTCTCCAAAGTAGTACTATAATCACACTCCAAATATACATTAGACTTCAGTGGCTAGAGACTAATGTAAGTCATCTCTATGGCAATGGTCCTAATCAAAACAACAAAATGCTATTTTAAAAATGAAGACAGGGATATAGGAATTTGGGTAGGCAATAACACAAAGTTAACAATTATGTTAAAGGTTACTATAAAACACATAAGGATGGGTTAAACAAATTTTAGAGTATCTAAAACCTGTTTGGGAAAAGGTCGGCATGGGCACAGAGCCTGGATGCTGAGGTGATATCTGTGACAACTGGCCCATCACTGAATCTTCCAGAAATACAGAGCAAGGCCTTTCCCTTCTCCCTTATCTTACTTAAAGGCTAATGACATACCACATATTAGCTTCAGGTTTAAAACATACTGATTCAATAACTCTATACCTTACACAGAGCTCACCATGGTAAGTGCAGTTACCACTTGTCACCATAAAATGTTATTATAATGTTATTAACTATATTCCCTATGCTGTACTTTTCATCTCCATGACTTATTTATAACTGGAAACCTGTGCTTCTTAATCCTCTTCATCTATTTCACTTATTCCCCTGCCCACCTCCCCTTGGGCAACCACAAATTTATTCTCTGTATTAAAAAGTTTGGGTTTTCTTCTTTAGTTTGTTTTGTCTTTTTAGATTTGATATATAAGTGAAGACATATAGTTTTTGTCTTTTTCTGACCTATTCACTAAGTATAATACATTCTCAGTCCATCCATTTTGCAGCAAATGGGAAAAATCTCATTTCTTTTTTGTGGCTATATACACAAATATCTATATATCTATACACACACACACACACACACACACACACCCCACATCTTTATCCATTCATCTATTGATGGGGATGGGGGTTGTTTCCATATCTTGGCTATTGTAAATAATGCTGCAATAAACATAGGGTGCATTTATCTTTTCGCTAACAGGCATTCTATGTGCCTAAAATGAATCATTCATTATGGGGGACACAAAATAAATTGTAGTTGTATCCTACCTTCAAGATAGTGGTAAAAAGTGACAAGTACTAGAAGAATGTAGAAAAAGACATCAATTTTTTAAAATTATGAATAATAAGAAGCCATGGATACGAGCAAAAAAGATAAATGTACATGATAACATGTGTTTATATTTGCTTGATGAGAAATAGTTTAAGGGAAAAACTAAATGTAGCAATGGTGTTAAGTTAGAAATCTTGTCCCGAGAAAAGATGAGAAATGAGGTCCTCACAAGAGGAGGAGGATGTGCAGAAATCATAGCTGGGACTTGCAGAGAGGCAAGTAAAAGATTATAACAGACACTTTTAATGGGGTCAAAACCTGGTTCTTGGGAAGTAAAATTTCGGATATCACAATGGTTTGTGGCCTTCCAAACTCAATGTTACTGAGAAAAATCTTATTCTTCAGTATTTAATTAATCCTATAGTTTCTTAATCACATGAGCAGCAGTGACATGGAGTTCTTAAAAAATTACATAAAGTGTATGCAAGATGAGTGCTACAAAATGTTGGTAAATGAACAGCACTGAATAGAAAAACTCTTAATTGATAGCTCAAAATTAATGTCACTTTGAATGGTGGCTACTGTGTATCTTTAGCTGCCATTAGCTGTCTTTATCAATATTGTTTATATTTGATCTTAAGAGATTTTGTGCATAATTTGGTCTATGAGAACTAAATAAAATTTATATGTATTTTTAATTTAATTCTACATAAGTTACACAAACCATCATGTCAGTTACTGAAAATAAAATGTCAACAATGCCTGAATGAATATATAACAACTCACTTGATACTGGTTTTCCCATATCAAGCAAAATTTTAAAGTTAAATTCATTAAAATAAACTTTAAGAATTTAATTTTCAAGTGTTTTCCTTTTGCTTTTCAAAAAGCAATTTGAATTATTTTTAAATTTGATTACACTATCACCAGTATTTGCACAGTTAACTAATTTCCAATTATAATTTGATGTATTACAATTTATTTACTGTAACTAATTACAAGTTACTCAATAAATGTGGCTATAAAGTTAAGGTAAAGCTATAGTTGACCCAGGGACAATGTGCTCTAAAACCCTCAACCTCTGCCTGCATATAAACCAGCCCCCTGACCAATGTGATTCTCATCTGAAGTGACCAAGGATATCCTGGGATAGTACTCACACCTTCTCTAACTATCTCACAAAAGTGGCGCCAGTACATCACACCATGGGACTCTCCTGCCAGACCACATCTGTATCAGCTCCAGCTGGCATGCCAAGGCAGATCCAGCACAGTGTGACTTGGACAGCTCTAGCCATCCTCCTAAAGTGGTCCTGGCACATCATACCCAGGAACCCCAGAACCTACACTTGGTCCAGTTCCAGGGGTCAACACAGCTCACCTGTCAAAGCCACCAGGGATACAGATTTCATACAGGGGATGCTCCTACCTGAGCCTCCTCCTTCAAGTCTGGAAGAGGTAGCTATTCCACCTAATTTGTAGAAACAAAAATAGAAAGTCAAACAAAATGAGGAGACAGAAAACTAAGTCCCAAACAAAAGAACAAGATAAGACCCAGAAAAAAAAGACATAATGGAAAAGAAATAATTAATGTTCTTGACAAAGAGTTCAAAGTAACGGTCATAAAACTGCTCACCAAATTTGGGAGAAGAATAGAGGAACACAATAAGAATTTGAACAAAGAGTTAGAAAGTATACAAAAGAACCCATCAAAGCTGAAAAATGCAATAACTAAAATGGAAATATACTAGAGGGAACCA
The DNA here is from genome assembly GCF_964662115.1 of Mustela nivalis. Lineage (NCBI taxonomy): Eukaryota > Metazoa > Chordata > Mammalia > Carnivora > Mustelidae > Mustela > Mustela nivalis. The sequence continues at coordinate 128,305,002 of NC_139026.1, read as the reverse complement.
ACAGCAATTTAAATGATGGAAATAAAAAAAGGATCAGTGATCTGGAAGATGGGGTAGTGGACATCACCTAATCAGAAGAGCAAATAGAAAAAATAATTTCAAAAATAACGATAGTTTAAGGGAGCTCTGAAACAACAATAAGCATTCTAGCATGCACATCACAGGATTCCCAGAAGGAGAAGAGAGAGAAACAGAAAGAGAGAGAGAGAGAGAGAAAGTGGCAGAAAACTTATTTGAAGAAATAACGGCTGAAAACTTCTCTAACCTGTGGAAGGAAAAAGACATCCAAGTCTAGGAAGCACAGAGCATCCCAAAGAAAATGAACCCAAAGAGATCTACACATAGTATAACTAGAATGGCAAAAATTAAAGAGAGAATCTCAAAGGAACAAAAAAACAAAACAATACAAAACAAAAAAACAGTCACATGCATGGAAAATCCCATAAGACTATTAGCTGATTTTTCAGCATAAACTTTACTTTTTATGTATTTTTAATTTAATGGGAGTGACAGGATATACTTGAAGTACTGAAATGAAAGACAACCAGAAATTTTGTACCGAGGCAGGTTATCATTCAAAACTCAAGAACAAATAAAGTTTCCCAGATAAACAAAACTAAAGGATCTCACCACCATTAATCAGGCCTTACAAGAAATGCTAATGGGTCTTAAGTGGTAAAGTAAAGGCCATAACTAGAAATAAGAAACTATATTTAAAAATGTTCACTGAAGGGCGCCTGGGTGGCTCAGTGGGTTAAAGCCTCTACCTTCGGCTCAGGTCATGATCTCAGGGTCCTGGGATCGAGCCCCACATCAGGTTCTCTGCTCAGCTGGGGCCTGCTTCCTCCTCTCTCTCTATCTCTCTGCCTGCCTCTCTGCCTACTTGTGATCTCTGTCTGTCAAGTGAATAAATAAAATCTTTAAAAATAAATAAATAGGGGCGCCTGGGTGGCTCAGTGGGTGAAGCCACTGTCTTCAGCTCAGGTCATGATCTCAGGGTCCTGGGATCGAGTCCCGCATCGGGCTCTCTGCTCAGCGGGGAGCCTGCTTCCTCCTCTCTCTCTCTGCCTGCCTCTCTGCCTACTTGTGATCTCAGTCTGTCAAATAAATAAATAAATTCTTTAAAATAAATAAATAAATAAATAAAAATGTTCACTGATAAAGGTAAATATATAGTAATGAGAGAAGATCAGTCACTTAAAAAGCTAAAAAAAGTTTTGAGATGAAAACACAAAAATAGTTAAATCAACTATAATAAATAGGTAAAGTTAATAAAGTACTGAAAGAATATAAAAAAAGATGTAAAATATTACATCAAGAACATAAAACATGAATGGGAGTAAAAAGGTAATACTTTTAGAATGTGTTTGAACTTAAGTGACTATCAAATTAAACAGACACTCTAGATATAGGTTCATATACATGTACTTCATGGTATCTACAAACCAAGCACACAAGATACATAAAAAATACAGAGGAAAAAACCCCAAACATAACACTAAAGAAAGCCATCAAACCATAAAGGAAAAGACCCCAAGAAGAAGGCAGGAACAGAGAAGAACTACAAAAACTAAACTAAACAAAAGAAAACAAAAACAAAAACAAAAAACCCAAAATGGCAATAAGTACAAACATAATGAATCATTACTTTAAATGTAAATGGACTATATGTTCCAAACAAAAAACATTAGGTGAATGGATATAAAAACAAACAAACAAAAAACAAGACCCATCTATATGCTGTCTGTTAGAGACTCACTTCAGATCTAAAACACACACAAATTAAAAGTGAAGGGATGGAAAAAGATATTCTGTGTGAATGGAAATGAAAAGAGTGCTGGAGTAGCAGTGATCAGAGAGACAAAAGAGACTTTAAAACAAAGACTGTCACAAAATGTCAAGAAGCACATTATATTATAATAAAGAAGTCAAAGAAGAGAACATAGAATTCATAAATATTTATGTACCCAGCATAGGGGCACTGACTCTATAAAGCAAATAATAATAGACATAAAGGGAGAAATTGACAATAATGTAATAATAGGAGACAACTTTAATACCCTATTTACATTAACAGATCACCCAGACAGAAAATCTGTAAGGAAGCACTGGCTTTAAATGACACAATAGACAGACTGACTCAGTAGATATATAGACAACACTGCATCCAAAAGAAGTAATATACATTCTTCTCAAATGCACAGGAACCATTCTCCAGGAGAGTTCACATAAAGAAGAAAATGAAGGGCGCCTGGGTGGCTCAGTGGGTTAAGCCGCTGCCTTCGGCTCAGGTCATGATCTCAGGGTCCTGGGATCGAGGCCCGCATCGGGCTCTCTGCTCAGCAGGGAGCCTGCTTCTCTCTCTCTCTGCCTGCCTCTCCGTCTACTTGTGATTTCTGTCTGTCAAATAAATAAATAAAATCTTAAAAAAAAAAAAAAGAAGAAAATGAAAAGGCAAAAACACAAAAGAATCAACAAAGAAATCAAACAAGAAATCAAAAACACCTTGAGAAACATGAAAATGGGACTAGAACTTTCCAAAATCTATGGGATGCAGAAAGAACTGCTATAGAAGAGAAACTCATTAGCAATTCAGGTCTCCCTCACAGAAGAAAAATCCCAAGTCAACAATCAAACTTTAAGGGAACAAAAAACAAACAAACAATCAAAACAAAAAACCAGAGGAAGACCAAAGTTAGCAGAAGGAAGGGGATAATGAAGATCACAGGAAAAATAAATGAACTAGAAACTAAAAAACAAAACATCAACAAAAACAAAAACAAACAAAACCCCCCCACATAATTCTGTTGATCAACAAAACCAGGAGTTGCTTCTTTGAAAAGATAAATGAAACCTATAAACTAGCCATAATCATCAAAAGAGAAAGAGGGCCCAAATAAAATCAGGAATGAAAGGGGGTAAGTTACAAGTGACAAAGAAGTATAAGAGACTGCCACAATTATATGCGAACAAATTAGAAAACCTAGAAAAAATGGATAAATTCCTAGAAATGCACAATCTTCGAAGACTGAATAATGAAGATACAGGAAATGTTATTAGGCCAATTAGAATTTTAAAAAACAAAACAACAACAACAAAAAACCCTCCCCAAAACAAAAGTCCAGAACTGGACTGCTTCACAGATGGTTCTACCAATCATTTAAAGAAGAGTTGGTACCTATAATTTTCAAATTATTCCAAAAAACTGAGGAGGAAGGAATGCTTCCAAATTCATTTTGCAAGGCCAGTACTACACTGACAGCAAATCCAAAGACACCACACAAAAAGAAAATCACATGCTGGTGTCTCTGATGAACATAATGCAAACCCCCTCAACAAAATATTAGCAAACCTAATTCAACATAATATCAAAAGGAGCATACATTATGATAAAACGGGATTTATCTCAGGGATGGAAGAATGGTTCTATGCTCATGAATCAACATGATACACCACAACAACAAAATGAAGAATAAAAATCATATGATTTTTTCAACAGATGTAGAAAAAGCATATCACAAAATTCAATTTTCATTTATGATAAAAACTCTCAACAAAGTGTGTATGGAGGGAACAACATAATAAAGGATATACATGTCAAACCCACAGCCAACATCACACTCAATGGTGAAAAACTGAAAGTTTTTCCTTGAAGTTCAGAAACAAGATAAGGATGCCCAACCTTGTCACTTTTATTCAATATAGTATTAGAAGTTCTAGTCAAAGCAATTAGATAATAAAAAAATTTAAATAACAGCCAGATTGGAAAGGAAGAAGTAAAACTGTCACAATTTGCAGATGGTATTACACTATACGTAGAAAACCCTAAAGACTCTAACAAAAAAAACTATTAGAATTAACAAATGAATTCTGCAAAGTTGTAATACAAAATTAACTTACAGAGAAGTTTATTGTGCTTCCATACACTAATAACTGTGAGGAAAAGATATTAATGAAGCAATCTCATTTACAACTGCATCAAAATAAATAAAAAGCCTAGGATTAAATTTAACTAAGGAGTTGAAGACTTGTATTTTGAAAACTATAAAACACTGATGGAAGAAACTGAAGACAACACAAATAAATGGAAAGATATACTGTGCTCACAGACTGGAAGAATACTATAAAAATGTCCATACTACTCAAAGCAATCTACAGATTCAATACAATTCCCATCAATAAACCGATGACATTCCTCACATAAGTAGAACAAAGAATCCTTAAAATTTATATGAAGCCATGAAAGACTCAAAATAGCCAAAGTAATCTTGAGAAAGAACAAAGATGGAGGTATAATGGTCCCTAACGTCAAGCTATATTACAAAGCTACAGTAATCAAAACGGTATTGTACTGGTACAAAAACAGACACATAGATCAATGAAATAGAGACCCAGAAACAAATATACACATATATGGTCAATCAACCTATGACAAAAAGGCAAGAATAAACAATGAAGAAAAGAAATTCTCTTCAATAAATGATTTTGGGGAAGCAGGACAGCTACATGTAGGGGAATGAAATTTAACCATTACCTTACACCATATGCAAAAATAAATTCAAAATGGACTAAAGATTTGAATGTAAGACCTGAAACCATAAAACCCCTAGAAGAAAACATAGACAGTAAACTTTTGATACGGGTCTTAGCAACAGTTTTTTGTTTTGTTTTTGATCAGTTTCCTAAGGTAAGGGCAACAAAAGGCTAAAATAAACAAATGAAATTATATCAAAGTAAAAATCTTTTGTACAGTCATACATTCAATAAGGGTTTAACATCCAAAATACATAAAGAATTTATACAACTTAATACAAAAAAAAAAAGCAATCTGATTTAAAAATGGATACAGAAGTTTGACAGACATGGTTCCAAAGAAGAAATATAGATGTCTAACAGGCATGTGGAAAGATGCTCAACATCACTAAACATAGGGGAAATATGCGAATCATACCAGTCATACTGGCTATTATCAAGAAGACAAAAAATAACAAATATTGGGGAGTCTGTGGAGAAAAAAGAACTCCAAAGCATTGTTGGTGGGAATCTAAATTGGTGCAGCCACCATGGAAATTATAAAAGTTCTCCAAAAAATTAAAAATAGACTACCTATAGTCCAGCAATTTCACTTCTGTTTATTTATCCAAAGAAAATGAACACACCAATTTGAAAATATATGTACCCTATGATTACTGAAGCATTATTTACAATAGCCAAGCTCTGGCAGCAACCTAAATGCCCCACAACAGAAAAATGCATAAAGATGTGCTAGGTACATACAATGGAATACTACTCAACCGTAGAAAAGAAGGACATCTTGCCATTCGCAACAACATGGATGGACTCAGAGACAATTACGCTAAGTAAAATAAGTCAGATAGAAAAAGAAAACAAAGACTGTATTATTTCATTCATAGATAAAATCTAAAAAACAAAACAAACAAAACAGAATCACAAGTACAAGAAACAAACTGGAGGGGGTAGGAGTAAGGGGGTAACAAATAAATAAACAAATAAATTTGGTAAAGTGGAATAATAGGTATAAACTTCCAGATATAAAAGAAATAAGTCATGAGGAGGTAATGTACTGTTCAGGGACTATAGTCAATAATATTGTAGTAACTTCGGCACAGTGACAGATGATAATCAGACTTACCATGGGGATCATTTTGTAACATGTAAAAATATCAAATCACTATGATATGTACCTAAACTAATATTATCTTGTATATCAATTAACTTTAAAAAAATGACATTCATAAAATATAGTATTTCCTCCAAAAAGGACAAAAGGTAAGAATCAGCAACAATTGAAAATTATAAAAATAAAAGCAACATTGTGTTAAATAACAGTAACTTCACAGTATCAGATATAAACTGAAGAGTTAAATCAATGCTTACTTTATTATTTCCATTAATATTCTATCTTTCGTTGCTGATAATTGGTAAACTCAAGGTCTGTGGGACACATCTTCTGCTTTCCTACATTTATGCGTTCTCTCATTTGAAATGCCCTGCCTCCTTTCATCTATTTATCTAAATCCTTCTTAACTGTCAAAATCCAGTTCAATTTTTTTCTTATATCCTCTAAACACTTTCAGTTCATAAACATGTTAATAGCTTTGAATTCCATTCCTAGAATATTAAATATGTTTCATACGTAATTGCCATTTAATTATCCATTGCTTGTACTTTCACTCATTCAATCAAAGTACCTACTACCGGCTAAGCACACTGCTACAGCTAGAAATAGGACAGTAAACAAGGCAGATGCAGTCTTGGTGTGGTTAAGGCTCCCCAGTCATTGGAAAATAGAACTTCAAACACAGAGTCATCCTGCAGGGTAACAGGACCACAAAAAAGACCCAGTGGTATGGAGACATGATGCTACCCAAAGAGGACACAACCTCGAAGAGGTTCCAGTTCCAAGAACACAGCACAGGAAGTCCCAAGTCACCTTCTCAGAAAGAGGATAATTTCAGAAAGAGGACAATTAAATATTGAAGAACACCCAGGGACTAATGGAGAGCTCTGGCTGTTTGTGATAGAAAGACTGAATGGCATACTGCTGCTTTTTGCAAACAGTTAATTCCACTCTAAACTCAGAAGCTCCATGACAGCTGGGAGTGTATTTAATAGATGCTCAGTAAAGATCTGTCTGAATGCGTGAACTGGAAGTGAGGGGTAGACAGAGTGGGGATTGAGCCAGAACCCAGTATTTGCAAAGGAAAAGTTGTAGTCCTCAATAAAATAAATAAAAGAGATTGTTAGTTAGCAACAGACAGTATAAATTAGTGCATAGTATATCTTAAAGTGCCCAGATTTTCTTTGTGTCACATAATGCTATCCACAGAAGTGGAATCAGCAGATTTTGCAGAAGCCCTTCTGCAACTATGTGAAACAACTTACACATGAATAGAAAATATTTCTGACCTCTGTAGAAGATGTGAAGAGAGGCACTAATCTGGAAAATGTGAATTTAAGCCTAAATATTTCTTCACTGTTGAAGAAATCTTAAAGATTTGTTTTAACCGCAATTCACCAGAGATTACAAACAGGAATATGTGATATATTCATTTCTTACAGAGGGAAGATTGCTAACGTTATTAGAATTTTGTTTATTTGGAAAATGCATACAAGGGTGAATCACAGGGGTTTTCTCTACTTGGACTCTATGATCTATAATTAGCAAACACAGATTGCCAATCTTGTAGCAGCCTCTGAGTCAGAGATGTGATTTCAGTTAGAATAATCAGCCGACAGATAAGCAATTCTAACTTATTTTGGTAGGAGCCTGTGTCACAAACTGTGTGGAAAATTAACAGAGCAGGCGTTAAAAATTAACTGATGAGAACTTGTGAATTCCAGAAATTTACTACCATGTGCTGAAGACCATTATGATTTTTCAGGCAGTGTCCTTAAAAAAAAAAAAAGAAATGTAGTGAGAGAACAAAGGACTGTCTTCTCATGATAAATTTGTTTCAAACAGTTAAAATGAAAACATCACAGGAAACAAACAAGGGAAATGAACTAGCACATGGAATTCTTCTAAGAGACCAGTTCTGAACACAGCTGCACCTACGACTTCTCTGGGGACAAATGAATGGTAAACCTGTGAAACGACTAGCTACTTACCTCTCAAACGAGGAAAATTACAATATTGTTTTTCTTCCCTGCCTTCTCCCCTATCTTACATTACATGGAAAAATCGCTAGCTATGACCACTTACGACATGGGAAAAGACACCCCATAATTTGGGTGACGAATCTCAATATATTCATCCACTAGCAGCCAATCTGTAAATCACTGACCAGCTGAGAGCCTGCTACTAAGCCTGCTAAACCAGCCCCTTGCTGTGGCATCACCTACATGTCATGTACGATTAGCCTGTTCTGAACTTGGTTCAGAGAGAATGTTACCTTCCGTGTCTTTGCGCCTCAACTATTAGGGACTGAAGGCACACTGATCTTTCTTTCTTAATAAATAAATGTAAATGCTGAGCACATAAGATAGATCCCCTTACACAATTAAAAAAAATTCAAGACTTCTTACATATAAAATAGTGGTTTTCAAGAGACCATAACACTAATGGGAGAAAAACACCTTTATTTTCACTAACTTAAACTAAAATTTGGTGTATTCTTGAGTCATGAAAGCAAGCAACAAATCATGTTGTTAATATACCTGTGACTCTCTCACCAATAATAATACTAAATATTTTAATATCACATTACAGTATTGGGGATATGTCAAAATATCATTTGTGATTATCAGTCCTTTAAACCTATAACAGTTAATTCCATCTTCCTTCAGCTCTTATCATTTAACATATATTCACTAAGTCAAAATTTGGGATTTTAAAATATTTTAATAATCGGTAGTGTTTTCTCTAAAATTCTAGCATTTTGCTTCATACATTTGATACAGTATGATGAGAACTGAGACATTCATCAGACTGCCAAAGAGATGTGTGACACACAGAAGCACATGATTAAGAAGCACTGGTCATGGGGCGCTCGATGGCTCCTTGATCCCTGTTTCCAGAGGGAAAAACTGTTACTAACCAAGTCTGATCATACTAAAAGCCCAAGAGAGAAGATTCCCAAAGAATAGATGTTTGCAACAGTTTTAAAGATTTCGTGTTTGAACAAAAATTAATATAACTAAGTTTTATCTAGTTAGCTTTGCTCTTATAAAAATCAAATTACATTGTTTCTTTCTTTCTTTTTTTTTTTTTAAGAGTTTATTTATTTATTTGACAGACTGAGATCACAAGTAGGCAGAGGGGCAGGCAGAGAGAGAGACAGGGGAAGCAGGCTCCCTGCTGAGCAGAGAGCCTGATGTGGGGCTCAATCCCAGGAACCTGGGATCATGACCTGAGCCGAAGGCAGAGGCTTTAACCCACTGAGCCACCCAGGCGTCCCAAATTACATTGTTTCTAATTCAGTTATTTCTCACTAAAATTAAAATGCAGCTATTAAATATGATTCTGAAATTTTTGAATTATGTTAGATGTGAAGCAGAATGATTTAGATAAATATAATTACTGTCACAAGCTGTTGACAAGCTAAGTTAGAAAACAAAACTATAATAGTTGTTGAACGCTAAGTAATCACTTCCCCTCTCTAATATATGTGGATCAGTGCCACTGGAAAACTCTGATAGTAATATCACAGCTTCCTGGATATGAGAATGTTGTAAATTCTAATAGCAGAAGTTGAATGCAGTGGCTTGGAGGATAGATTTTGGAGTTAGAACTGGCTTTTAATGCTGATTATACCATTTACCATTTATGTGACCTGAGTCTCAATTTTGAGGCCTGAAAAATTAGGACAAAATACCTACCTCACAAATTTATTCTGAAGACTGAGTTAACAAGTGTAAAAGAATGAGCACATTATACGGAAAAAGGGAATCAGTTCATAACTGGGGACTGATCACAAGGGCGGCACCAGGAGTGGGAGGAGAAATGGAAGGGAAGTAGCAGAAAAAAGGAAAATACCATTCTTTTTTTTCTTTTTAAGATTTTTATTTATTTATCTGACATACAGAGATCACAAGTAGGCAGAGAGAAAAACAGGCTCCCCACCAAGCAGAGAGCCCAATGTGGGATTTGATCCCAGGACCCTGGGATCATGACCTGAGCTGAAGGCAGAGGCTTTAACCCACTGAGCCACCCAGGCGCCCCTGAAAATACCATTCTTTAGAATTGGTCATAGGATTTCCTGAAAGCAAAACTACTGGAAGCAATTAAATGAAACTGTTAGCGTCTGAACAGAAACCCTCTCTTTATCATTTGAGGCATCTGAAAGAGGTAAGTGATGGGGCGGAGGGAGCAAGAACTTTAGAAAAATCTTAGTCAGAAATAAGCCCGGAACAAATATTGCCATGTCCTCCATGATGATAAAAAGAAACATTGATTTTTATATAAATCAGGGCAGTGTGAGCTTGTGGCAATTAATTTAATAAAGCTCTGGAGGTGTTGATATCTTGTGTGCTGGAGTTTAAAATGCAAAAATCAAACTGCTTTCCCTCTCAGTTCTCAGCTTCAGGTCAATAATAGAATACAGCCAAAATTATGCAGATTGAATTGCTAACATGCTGAAACAATTCAGGAAAAGCAAGAGAAGCTTTGGCACTAAAGACTTCGTTTAATGGATTTATGGTCTAAAATCTATTAGACAGTCTTTGAGAAATCAATTTTCTATACCCAGATTCTACGTATCCTCTCATCCATGTTCCCAACATTCTTTGCTCTGAAATAATGAATAAAATGCCAAGATGACTAAAATAGGATCAGATGTTCAGTAGGCTGAGGAGATCAAAATACGCCTAAACCCGAAAATGTATCTGCCACACTCCAAGTGTTGGACAAGTGTTGGACACTTGGAGTGTTAGCAATTAGTTGTAGATCTCCTCAGATGAGGACTGTGGTGAGCATTTTGGGGCGGGGCAGGAGAGGGCGTAGTGGTGACTCCTGTTGGTTAACCCTTACACACAACTGAGGTTCATTGTTCACTGGACTGAGGAGAAAAGCAGAGTCAGAAGACCACAGTCTTCTAAGCAGGGAAAGGAATCTGGCCTTTCATTTGTTGATTTGACCTTTTGCACTGCCTAGTGAACAAAATCTGTATTTCCATACTGAATAGGATCTTCAGATAGAAATGCCAGGTAGACAAATAGCAGAGCTCTAAAGGAGAAATCAGGAAAAAAAAGAAAAGAAAAGAAAAGCCACAAAAAACAACTAGATCCATATTCTTTTTCTTAAATACCATGTGAGCTGGGGCAAGAAATATAACCTCCTAATCTTAGCCCCTTCATCTGTAAATGAATAGTTTAGATTAAACAAATTACTGGCGACCCCATCTGCTCTCAAATTCTCGGAACCACTAGGCAAGATAAAACAATGAACTAATTTAGTAATGGTCTTTCAGCGTAACTAGGTTGCTATAATCAGGACTCTCCTGAAATGCATTATTTTTCTCCACTTCTGTTTTGAATAAATTATTTTTTTTCTATCACAACAGTATAACAGCCCTGAATGCCTTTGGTCAAATATGTTAAAATTCCCTACAGCACACAGTCATCTTGATTAAAATATCAACAGTTTATTATAGATGGAGTGGTTCCAAAAAACAATAATGTTCTTCCGGTAGCAGGTGTTCCTGAATTTTATTCAAATGTCTAGCTGAAAAGATGCAAAAGTTCTTTGTTTCCTAATGAGGCTAGACAGACTTTAACCCAAGAAAACCAATCGTCAAACACCAGTAAATTTAAAAACCCCTTTGAATTCTTCATCATGTATTAAAATCTACATATTACTCATCGTTGATTAACATCATCACAAAACAAGTCACTACATAAATAGGTAAAATTAAATATATTTGTAAAACCAAGTTGACTTTTATGTAATGCAACTCTGTTCCACCCCTGAGCACTTTTTTCATTTTTTCGTTTTAAATCTTAGATGGTCTGAAAAGCAATACATTTGGTGAGAAATTTAATGCTGAATGTAAATGAGTAAAAGTAAAAGGTAAGTAGAAATGATAAATGTCATCAAGAAGGAGTATACTATTAAAAAAAAAAGAACCGCTAAATTCAGAAAAAGACTCAGCCAATGTATTTTAAATTCTCAACATCCAACTTTCCTCCATAGAAAGACGGAAACAAAACTGATTACGTAACATTACAATCTTAACTTTTTAATCACCTGAGTTCAAGTCCAAGCTCATCTACTTTCTTATAACCTTTAACTTAAGTCCCTCTGAGTTTTGACTGACTCACCATAAATGAAGGGAACAAAATCACAGAGATCACAACTAGTGCCCATGCACTAAATCCTACTCACAAAGTGGTTTGGCCCAAGAAATGAGTTATCATTCTATCCTTCTATGTACCAAAATACTCATTTCATTTAAAAAATTCAGTTATATTTAAAAAAATTATTTCTCTTGGAAAATTTATCATGTGTGTATGTGTGTATATTTTTTACACATATAACTAAAGCAAACTCAAAGGAAAGAAAAATTAATTTCTCAATAAAATATTTTCCCATCTTCTTGTAATTCACCCATCACTTCAAGACACAAACATTACATTTGCTCCAAACATATCACTTTAGTGAAAATTCGTTCTCATGTGACTGTAAGCAAGAAATATAGAAGAAAGATAAAATATACAGAATAAGTAAAATTGTACCATGCTTTACTAATTGCTTCCTAAACAAATAGCATTGCTTTCCTGCTATTTTCCTAAATTCACACCTTTATCTCAGGAGTAGTTTAAGGATCACACATATCTATGTTAAGAACTATTACTCCTTTTGTTTTCCTAAAAAAGAAAATATTCCATGATTTCATCCCATGAAAATGGATCTCACTAAAATAGAATCTGCATTTCATAAAAAAGCAGAACTCGTTAACATCAGTGGAAAAATTCCTGGTAAGAACATAAGGATTCAGAGTCCCAGTCTGTCTCTTGACTGGTTATGTAGCCACAGGATGGGCAGGTTATTTCTATGAGACCCCTTGGCCCACCTTCAGTAAAAAAAGGGCTCACATTCTTTAACTCAGAGGGCTGTGCTAAGAATTACAGGAAATTGTATTAAGAGTTGATGTATCTACTATTGTGGTTGTGATGTGTAATCAATATTGTCCTTTAAAACTACAGCGTCATTAAATGATTGCTCAATGGTTGTGTGCCTTTTGCATCTGATTGCATGTATATATTTCAGAGTTAAGATTACAAATTTTCCAGATCAGACTTTTCATTGAATTAAAATTGACATACATTATTATATTAGTTTCAGGTATATAGCATACTGATTTGATATTTTTATATATTATGAAATGATCACCTGGTGAGGACTAGTTACCATCTGTTTACAAACTTTCTACAATGTTATTGACTGTATTCCCTACGTTGTACATTACATGCCCACGAGTTATTTATTTTATAATTGGAAGTTTGTACCTCTTGATCCCCTCTGCTGATTTCAACTGTCCCTTGACCCCCTCCCTTCTAGCAACCACCAGTTTGTTGTCTGTATCTATGAGTCTTTCTCTTTGGTTTTGTTTCGTTGCTTTTTTAGATTCTACACGTAAGTGAAATCATATGGTACTTGTCTTTCTCTGACTTACTCACTTAGCACAATGCTCTCAAGGTGTATCTGTGTTGTTGCATATGCCACGATTTCATCCCCCCCCTCCTTTTTTATGGCTGAACAACATTCTGTTATATAAATACACCACATCTTCTTTAACATCTATCTCTCAACAGACACTTAGGTTACTGCCCTATCTTGGCTACAGTAAATAATGCTGCCATAAACACAGGCATGCATATATATATTTTTCCAATCACTGTTTTTGCTTTCTTTGTATAAATACCCATAAGTGGAATTGCTGGATCAGATGGTAGCTCTATTTTTAATTTTTTTTTTTTTTAAGAAAACTTCATACTGCTTTCCAGTGGCTACACCAGTTTGCATTCCCACCAACCGCGCACGAGGGCTCCCACATCCTCACCAAGACTTGTTATTTCTTGTGTTTTTGATAAAAGCCATTCTGACAGGTATGAGGTGACAGCTCACTGAGATTTGATAAGGCAGCATATAGAAGAATCTTGCTTTTCATATCCATTGAGCCACACTCTGTCTTTTGATTGTGGACTGGTTCATTTACACTTCAAGTAATCACTGATTAAGTATGGACTTACTGTTATCTTGTTAATTGCTTTCCGGCTATTTTTGTTACTCATCTCTGTTCTTTTCTTGGTTTGTTCCTTTGTGTTTATTTTCTTTACATTTAGATTCCTTTGTCTTTTACTTTTGTGTTCTTAAGTTTTTTATTTGTGGTTACTGTAAGGTTCGCATACAATACATATTTAACAGTCTCCTTTAAGTTGGCAGTAAGTTAATTTTGAGCATATTCCAAAGCTTTATATTTTTACTCCCCTCCTGTGCATTTTATATCTTTGATGACACGTTTTGCATCTTTTTGTGTTATTTATCCCTTAACTAATTATTGCAGTTTTAACTAATTTTACTACTTTTGTCTTTTACCCTTTATACTCACGTTGCAAGGTGTCAATCAGTATCCTGATGACTTGTCTCTTCCAGTTCGGTTTTCAACTTCATGTGTTTTCCTACTAGCATTTGTGCTTTTCTCTTTTTAGATTAGATGACCCCCTTTAACATTCCCTATGCGTATGGTCGGGTTCGGTGGTGATGAACTAATTTAGCTTCTGCTTCTGGGAAAACTCTTAATCTTGTCTTCAATTCTGAATGGTTTGGAAGTCTTCCCTTCAGCACTGTGCATCTATTGTGCAGTGCACGACCTTCTGACCTGTAACCTTCCTGCTGAGAAACCTGCGGGTAACCTTATAATGGTTCCCTTTCATACAGTGTATTGCTTTTCTCTGGCTTTTAATATCTTCTCTTTATTATTAATTCTTACTGTTTTAATTATAATGTGTCTCAGTGTGTTTCTCTTTGGGTTCATCTTTTCTCTTTTTTCAAAAGGTTTATTTATTTGTTTGTTTGTTTGAGAGAGAGAGAGAGAGCATAGGGAGGAACAGGAGGAGAGAATCTTCAAGCAGACTTCCCGCTGAGTGTGGAGCCTGATGTGGGGCTCGATCCCACATCCCATGAGATCACGACCTGAACCCAAACCAAGAGCTTGTCGCTCAACTGACTGAGCCGCCTAGGCATCCCTAGGTTCCCCTTATGTGGAACTCTCTGGGTTTTCTGGACTTGGATATTTGTTTCCTTCCCGGAATTAGGAAAAGTTTTCTGCCATCATTTCTTCGAGAATTTTTCTGGCCCTTCCTCCCCTCCTCCTTCTGGGACTCCTATCATGAAAATGTTATTCTGCTTCATACTGTCCTGGAGGTCCCTTAAGGCATCCTGTCTTTTTGAAAATTATTTTTTGCTTTCATTTTCCTGCTGTGATTGGTGTTTTCCATTGCTCTCTTTCTGGTTCGCTGACTCATGATTCTATTCCATCCGTTCTGCTGTTGAACCCCTACAGTGTTATTTCTCAGTGCCATTTTAACATCTGCTTGGTTATTTTCTTCTATTTTTCTCTCTCTTTGTTGAAATTCTTTCTATGTTCATCTGGTCTTCTCCCGAGATCAGTGGACATCTTTATGGCCAATACTATGAATTCTTTTTTTTTTTTTAAGATTTTATTTATTTATTTGACAGAGATCACAAGTAGGCAGAGAGGCAGCCAGAGGGGGAGAGAGAGAGAGAGAAAAGCAGGCTCCCTGCTGAGCAGAGAGCCCCACGTGGGGCTCGATCCCAGGACCCTGGAATCATGACCTGAGCCGAAGGCAAAGAGAGGCCTTAACCCACTGGCGCCCCTACTATGAATTCTTTATTAAGGGTGTTGCTTATCTCAGTTTCATTAAGGTCCTTCTCTGAGAAGTTCCCTTATTGCTTGGTTTGGAATAAATTTTCTCTCTGCTCATTTTGTTTCTCTTTATTTCTCTCTTTATATTGGGTGAAATGGCCGTCTTGGTCTTGAAAGGATGGTCTTGTGAAGGAGTTGTTGCATGGGATCCAGAAGCACCACCTCCCTTGGCCACCAGAACCAGGCACTCTATGGGCTGCATGACTATGCTGGCTCAGACAGAGCCACAGCTGCTGTGCAGGGAGATCAGGGCTTACTTACATCGCTGACCCATCCCAGTTGTGCACAGGGTGGCTGGGGTCCAGGGCATTCATCTGTCCTGGTTGTGCCTTGTCTGCTGTATGGGGAAGATGAGGTCCTGGTACGTGCCTGGCCTTGCTGCAGCTCCGACAATGTACAGGGTGAGTGGAACATGGGGTGCTTCCCCCAGTCTGGTTATATGACGGGGAGGGCAGACCAAGCCCTCCGTGTGTTAGCGGGAGAAAGGGCACCGAAAATGGCACCCATGTTCCATCACCAGGAAGTTAGCGTGAGTGGCAAAAACAGCATGCACCAGCACCTCCAGCCCTGGATAAAATCCTCACACGTTCCCGCCTCCCTGGCGGTCACTTTGAAATTAGTAAGCAGATCTCCCTTGCTTATGGTCTCGGTACTTTTCAGTCTGTTCCTCTTATGCTGGATCTCAGTGTGAGGGGGTTTGCAGTGAGCCTTCATCGAATGGGGTAGAAGTTCCTTATAGTTCAATGTTTCTCCTGGTCTTCATCCCCTGATTTTATTTTTAAAATCAGATATTTAGCAGGCTCAACTTTCTGGTGCTAGCACTCAAGGTCAGAGTGCCTGACGTGGGGAACAAGTTCTTTACTCCTTGAGGGAGAATTCCAAATTTGGGGGATCCCTCCCATTGTGGGATCACTGCATCTGTGGTAGGGTTCCAGGGACGATGTGTCTCTGCCTGTCCCATCCTTCTCAAAGTCTCTTCTGTCTTTTGTTGTGGAAATGCTAGTCATCTAGTTCTCAGGGGTTTTTGTTTGTTTACAGAGGAAAATTACATATGTAGCTATAAATCTGTTGTATATAAAGGAAGGAGTTGTGTTTAGCTTCCTAAGCTTGAACCACACCCCTGCTTCCCAAAGTAGAATTTATTGTTGTGCATGTTACCCTTAACAGTCATTCCTTCATAAGGACTGTCCCAAAAAGGGATGCCTTGAGCCTGGCCGTGAGCTCAAGGAGGACAACTCTCCTTTCCTGCAGTCCCTTCTCTGAGAGCTCAGAGGGACATAAAGACTAAAACTTCAAGGTCTTCCTCTCACGATTTTATGACCTACCTGTTGAATAGAATACATGTAATTGAACCTTTAGTGAGAAAGAAGATTTCTGGAGCTGTGAGGGACAGTCTAAGAAGGAGTAATCACGGTGGGCTAAAGTGGTCAAGGAAAGTTTTGTGAGAAGCTGAATTTGCCAGATTCTGTTAGCTTTGGTAGGAGGCAAAACAGGGAAACAAGAAGGAGACTGTCCTGAGAACAGACAGGGGAGACTGAGCCAGAGGCAACACATGCATAAATTGAGACCATTTCAAAAGCAAGAGGTAGAGAAAGAAAAGGCAGAATCCCTGCCCCTATTGTGTTTGCCATCTGGCTCGGAAGCTTTCAATTTAATGAGCAGGTTAAAACCCAGCATGGTTCCACACAGAGAGCAGCCTAAGAAGTACTTTGTAATGATGATCAAAAAATACTTACCATATTAATTACCAAAATAAAATGATTGCCCTAAAAATCCTGAATGTAAAATCAATATACAAGATGAAAGATTTCTCTTTTGCAATAAATGTCCCCAAAGGTGGATAAGCATCTTTCCTTTAAGCAAGTGTTACTGTGTTTTTAAAAATATGGTAGGAATCTAGTTCCTTAAAAATGCTGTGAAATGCCCAGAGAAATCGGTCGGAGGAACCACAGGAGTTCAACCTGACTTCACAGGAAGACTTACCTCGAAAGATAGCTTCATTTTACATTACACAGTAATAAAAAGTTTGTTACTGAGATGTAAGATTAAAGGTGAACATGAGGGAAGCAAATCCTAACAGCGAAACCCACAGAGGGGTACAAAGTCCTTCACGTGCGAAATCCTTCCCTGTGTCTGTGTCACCAAGCGTCGCGCTCAGTAATGTATGAGCAAAAGACTCTTGTGAGAACTTCCAGCACTACAGTTAGGCTTCTCTATTTAGATAGAAGCATAATTCACTATGGTATTTGCTGCATGTATCTCATCAGCATTTCTGATGATAGAAGAATCCGAAATTATGAAGTTACCTCAGGTTTTGGATAAAACACGGGCTATGCAGCCATCATCACGTCAGACATGGGAGCTCTGTGGCGCTCTAGTCAGGCATTCTCGGCCGGTGTTAGGCCACGCCAGGCAAGCTCATGCATGAAAAAACAGCAGTGGCCTCAACAGCATGTTTCTAAAGTCAGCTTTCTTGGAATTCTAACCAGATTCTCTAAATAAACACACACACACACACGCACACACACACACGCACACACAAACACTCCTTTTTCCTGCTGTTTTAACTTGCCAAAGAATAGAGGTATATGAACCAAGTCCTATTAATATGAATATATACTTGGCTATTTTGCTCCC